>NC_073696.1:248884026-249484026 GCF_029784165.1 Wyeomyia smithii
AATAATGCCTTCTCGAGCACAGGGTATGTTTCCATTTAATTCTGCAACAAAAAGATCGAATACCCTCTTATACCGTCGGTATAAAAAGGTATTCGATCTTTTGGTAGTAGAATTCAATGGAAACATAAGCTATACTAAATATTCAATTCCTTTCTACTAAGACGCTCAGTAGAAAATTATTTGCTTTTTTCCTGTTTTCTTCAAAGGCAGAACAGGTTAGATATTCGGGAGAACATTTCCTGGGCAATTATTGACGCCAGATAGAAACTCGTTTCTCGTCATCTCTGCCCAATTACAACACTTTTGCAGCAAGGTACATTATAGACGCCAGATTGATAGGTACTCTTGTATCACCTCTTATTTTTCGGCTACTGATCGTGACGATAGTAGCCTTAAAACTAGCACTGCTTTATCTCATACGTTTACCACTCACGCGGTAGGAACGTAGTCACGAGAAACACGAAGAATAAATGTGAACTGAAATCGATTTTATAAAAAAAAACCGAATCGTGCGAAGGTCAGTAAACGAATGAATGATGATGTGATGGAATAAACCTGTACCATTGTCTCTAATACCAACGGAGAGGACTAACGCCACAAGAAGGCGGGGCCGCCGATGTGGTATTATGAAAGAATGTAAAAAGAAGATTGGACTGTGATGTGGTTTTTTAGGTTTTTTAGGTATAACGACGAACGTTGCGCGAGAAGTACATTAGATTTTCGTCAACTGTGCAACCGTCAACAAGTACATCATTAAGATGGCACCAAGGACACAAACGGGCTACGGATAAGCGGCAGAGCAGCCTAGTTCAGACTCCCGTGTACCAAATATGCTGGGTTCGAAGTTAAAGCTATTACGAAACACACCAGCTCAAAGTGAACTGTTTCGTTCCTTCTGCCAAGTACAAATTACAATTAACCTTTTTTCAAACAAGTTATAGAAGCAATTTTGAATTTGCTTACCTTGCAAATTTTAAATATGCATTTCTAGGATAAGAATGTATAAAACACATCCCCTGGGCAAAATGCCCCAGTCCATTTATTAGGAAACATTAGATTAGATCTGAAACTATTGGGAATCCCTAGCTATTTATAGGACCAACCTTCTGCGCAAGTTTGATAGTGGTCAATAGCAGTAAAAAATCATTCTGTGCCGAACACGCATCAGTACTGGACGTGTTTGGTGATCGGTCCGATAGAGTATAAAACAAAAGACGTGTGAACAAGTGTTGGCATTGTTTGCCTGGTCGAGTGAAATAAATCCGGGTTCAAGGTCGTTCCTTTGTGCAACTGTTTCGCATCGTGACTGCCAGCTGGTGCGTAAGCCGATTTGGCTGCTGGCTGGATTGTGCTACAGCAGTGGACGAGACACAAACGAGGAAAAAGAAGAAGCCATCAGTGTCAGCGAGTCGTATCGCTGTGTGGAGTGATCTCACACCTGGCTCGCTGCTGGTGGCTGTTTGGTGCTGCTGTATTGGTGCTGCTGGCTGTAACGGCTGCTACTTCGAACGATCGGACAACCAACCTTACTGGAAGGGAGAAATAAAAAGGTACGTGTTCTTGTCAGCGCTAGTGCGCTAAACATAGCGCGATGGATGTAGATCCCTCGCCTCCCGCGCCACCATCCCCGAACCCCTCTGACCCTGACCCTTCTGTTACCCCCTCCCCTGTTCATTCTTCAGTCCCCCCTCGCCCCAGGCTTTACCCAGACGGAGCCCAGGGCAGCTATACTGTTTATTTTCGGCCAAAGGCAGGACCGAAATCGAAAAAGTTGAACCTCTTGCAGATTTCTAAAGACCTGACGAAGGAGTACAAGGGCGTGACCGAAATTTCCAAGGTCCGGCCTAACAAGCTCCGTGTCGTGGTCGGTAACCTGAAAGAGGCCAACGATATAGCTTGCTCTGAGCTCTTCACACGCGAGTATCGCGTTTACATACCCGCACGAGACGTGGAGATCGACGGTGTCATAACCGATTCGAGTCTGTCCGTCGAGTGTATACTGCAAAGTGCCAAAGGGTGCTTTAAGAACAAAACGTGTCCCGAAGTAAAGGTGCTCGACTGCAAGCAATTGCGGTCAGCATCGATCATCGGTGGCAAAACAGTATACTCTCCGTCAGACTCGTTTCGAGTTACGTTCGCCGGGTCTGCACTACCAAGCCACGTCTCGATCCACCGGGTTCGTCTCCCTGTGAGGCTCTACGTGCCCCGCGTCATGAACTGCCTGAATTGCAAGCAGTTAGGCCATACAGCCGCCTACTGCTGCAATAAGGCACGTTGTGGCAAGTGTGGGGAGTCTCATGCGGAAGATTCTTGCAGTGTTAACGCTGAAAAGTGTATTCACTGCGGAGAAAACCTGCATGAGCTCTCGACATGTGCGGTGTACATGCAGCGCAGGGATAAAATAAAACGGTCTCTCAAAGAGCGTTCAAAGCGTTCCTACGCTGACATGCTGAAGAAGACCGTTACCACTTCTCCCGTTACTTCGAACCCCTCCGATCTGTTGCCCTCTGAGGAAACCGATTCTGACGATTCACCAGCGGGAGCATCTTACGCCAATCCTGGGGAGTCTAGAAAGAGGAAAAATATTTCCTCTCCTAAACTTCCCAGAAAAGGTCCTAAGATTTCTCAAAGTGAAATGAAAGTTACAAACAAACCAAACAGTGCTGCGGAAAAACCGAAGCAAACTCCTCCTGGGCTGGCAAATTTAAAGTCCCAGAAGGAGTTCCCAGCACTGCCAGGAACATCTAAAACCCCAGTTGCTCCTTTTACACTCCCAGTTGATGAAACAAACTCTGGATTAGTGAAATTTTCTGACATTGTGGACTGGATTTTTGAAACTTTCAATGTACCCGATCCAATTAAAATTTTTCTTACAGCATTCCTCCCAACAGTTAGATCATTTTTGAAGCAGTTGACTGCCCAATGGCCTCTCCTTGCAGCGATTGTATCCTTCGATGCCTAATTCAACTGCGTATATGAAGGATTCTATCTCTGTCTTACAGTGGAATTGTAGAAGTATTTTACCAAAAATTGATTCGTTTAAAGTTTTGATAAATAAAAACAAATGCGATGCATTTTCCCTTTGTGAAACTTGGCTTACTTCAAATATTGATCTCAACTTCCATGATTTTAATATTATTCGCCTTGATCGAGACACCCCATATGGAGGAGTACTTTTAGGGATTAAAAAGTGCTATTCTTTCTATCGTATTAACCTCCCCTCGATTCCAGGCATCGAAGTTGTCGCATGTCAAATGACAATACAAGGTAAAGAGCTTTGTATTGCCTCAATATATATTCCCCCCAGAGCACAGGTTGGGCAACGGCTGCTCTTTGATTTAATAGAACTTCTTCCCTCGCCACGTTTGATTTTGGGAGACTTCAACTCTCATGGCGTGGCTTGGGGTTCCCCATACAATGATAACCGCTCCTCTTTAATCTATAACCTTTGCGATGACTTCGACATGACTATTTTAAACAACGGTGAAATGACACGTATCCCGAAACCTCCAGCGCGCCCAAGCGCTTTGGATCTATCCTTATGTTCGACGTCGCTACGGTTGGATTGCACATGGAAGGTAATCCTCGATCCTCACGGTAGCGACCATCTGCCTATTCTTATTTCAATTACTAACGGGTCAACTCGCATGCGACCAATTGACATTCCGTATGACCTCACACGAAATGTCGATTGGAAGTTATACGAGGAAATGATTTCAAAAGCGGTCGAGTCGATTCAACATCATTCACCACTTGAAGAATACAACCTCCTCGCGGGCTTGATTCTCGACGCCGCGTTGCAAGCCCAAACGAAGAAATATCCCGGCGTAACGATCAAAGAACGGCCTCCCACTCCGTGGTGGGACCAAGAGTGCTCCGATGTCTACACGCAAAGATCCGACGCGTTTAAGGCCTACCAGACGGGAGGTATACCTGGCGACTATTTACGGTATTCGGAGCTTGATACCAAGCTTAAAAGCTTGGCTAAAGCAAAGAAACGTGGATATTGGCGTCGGTTCGTGAACGAGACGTCGAGGGAGACATCGATGAGCACTCTTTGGAACACAGCCCGAAGAATGCGGAATCGCGTAACGGTCAACGAAAGCGAGGAGTCTTCAAGTAGGTGGATATTTGATTTTGCCAGGAAAGTATGTCCGGACTCTGTTCCTGAGCAAAATATTGTTCGCGATGCGTCTCCGGGCCACGACGCGATAGAATCACCTTTTACGATGGCAGAACTTTCAGTTGCCCTCCTGTCCTGTAACAATAACGCGCCTGGATTAGATAGAATCAAATTCAACTTGTTGAAGAATCTACCCGGCAATGCCAAGAGGCGCTTGTTGAACTTGTTCAATAAGTTCCTGGAGCAAAACATTGTACCGCAGGATTGGAGGCAAGTGAAGGTGATCGCCATCCAAAAACCAGGGAAACCAGCTTCTAATCACAACTCTTATAGGCCGATTGCAATGCTATCCTGTATCCGGAAATTGATGGAAAAAATGATACTCCGTCGTTTAGACCACTGGGTCGAATCAAATGGTCTACTATCAGAAACTCAATTTGGCTTCCGCCGTGCCAAAGGGACGAATGATTGTCTTGCGTTGCTTTCAACAGATATTCAGCTGGCGTATGCTCGTAAAGAACAAATGGCGTCTGCGTTCTTGGACATTAAGGGGGCTTTTGATTCCGTTTCTATTGACATTCTTTCGGGTAAACTTCACCGACAAGGATTTTCTCCAATTTTGAACAATTTTTTGCACAATTTGTTGTCCGAAAAGCACATGCATTTTACGCATGGCGATTTGGCAACTTTTCGCATTAGCTACATGGGTCTTCCCCAGGGCTCATGTTTAAGCCCCCTTCTTTACAACTTTTATGTAAATGACATCGACGAATGTCTGGCAAATTCATGCACGATAAGACAACTTGCAGACGACAGTGTAATCTCTGTTACAGGAGCCAAAGCTGCCGATTTGCAAGGACCATTGCAAGATACCTTGGACAATTTGTCTGCTTGGGCTTTACAGCTAGGTATCGAATTCTCTCCGGAGAAGACTGAGATAGTAGTTTTTTCTAGGAAGCATGAACCTGCTCAGCTTCAAACACAATTAATGGGTAAAACGATTTCTCAGGTTTTGGTACACAAATATCTTGGTGTCTGGTTCGACTCTAAAGGCACCTGGGGTTGTCACGTGAGGTATCTGATGAAAAAATGTCAACAAAGAGTGAATTTTCTTCGTACAATAACCGGACAATGGTGGGGAGCCCATCCAGGAGACCTTATAAGGCTTTACCAAACAACGATATTGTCTGTTATTGAATACGGGTGTTTCTGCTTCCGCTCCGCAGCAAACACACATTTGATCAAACTGGAGCGAATACAATATCGTTGTTTGCGTATCGCCTTAGGTTGCATGCAGTCGACCCATACGATGAGTTTGGAGGTTTTAGCTGGAGTACTACCATTGAAAACCCGCTTCTGGAGCCTGTCTTCTCGTATTCTAATCAAATGTGAGGTCTTGAACCGTCCCGTGATTGAAAATTTTGAAAGGTTAATCGAACTTAATTCTCAAACCCGTTTTATGACATTGTATTTCAATCACATGTCCCAAAATATTAACCCTTCTTCGAATATTCCAAATCGTGTCGACTTATCAAATACTTCTGATTCTACTGTGTTTTTTGATACATCCATGATAGAAGAAACTCGTGGAATCCCGGATCATTTACGCGTGCAGCAGATCCCTAAAATTTTTTCCAATAAATATCGAAACATCAACTGCGACAATATGTACTACACTGACGGATCACTTCTTGATGGGTCCACTGGCTTCGGTATCTTCAATAACAATTTAACCGTCTCCCATAAGCTCGATAATCCTGCTTCTGTTTACGTCGCAGAATTAGCTGCAATTCAGTACACCCTAGGGATTATCGAAAAAATGCCCACGGACCATTATTTCATCTTTACGGACAGTCTCAGTTCCATTGAGGCTCTCCGATCGATGAAAGATGTTAAGCACTCTCCGTATTTCCTGGGGAAAATACGGGAACATCTGAGTGCTTTATCCGAAAAATCTACTCAGATTACCTTAGCGTGGGTCCCTTCTCACTGCTCGATACCGGGTAATGAGAAAGCGGACTCTTTGGCTAAGGTGGGCGCAACAAACGGTGATATTTATGAAAGACCAATTGCCTTTAATGAATTTTTCGCACTTGTACGTCAGAATACGATCATCAGTTGGCAAAATGCTTGGACCAGAGGGGAATTGGGAAGGTGGTTACATTCCATAATCCCCAAAGTATCGACGAACCCGTGGTTCAAGGGGTTGGATGTAGGTCGGGACTTCATTTGCGTGATGTCCCGGCTTATGTCCAATCACTATAGATTTGACGCGCTCCTCCGTCGTGTTGGGCTCGGGGAAAGTGGTATCTGTGCCTGTGGTGAAGGTTATCACGACATAGAGCATGTGGTTTGGTCATGCCCTGTACACCGTGACGCCAGGTCTAAATTAATAGCTTCCCTGCAGGCCGAGGGTAGACAGCCGGCTGTTCCTGTTCGTGATGTCTTGGCGAGCCGTGACCTATCCTACATGTCCCTTATATACGTTTTCCTGAAATCCATCCACGCCCCAGTCTAGTCCCGTTCCCCTCCGTCTACACCCAACAAAACGACAAGAACACGTTTGAACCTTAAGCACAAAACCAGCAACCAGACCCCGCACAATAGAACCAGGACCCAAGGACTACGAGCCTCTGTCCCAACTCACGACATCGTGGCTCAGCAGAACGAATCCATACATGCTATTCGACGATTATCAGACGACCATTGAACAACAAAACACTGATTGGAAATCCCATGCTAGTTTTAAGTTAGACTTAATTTCAGCTCGTAGTCGGCAGCGAGGATAAAAAATTTGCTTTAGTTTTTAAGTCATCAGATATAATTGGCGCCGTTAAACATTAAATTGTATTTGTGCCGTGTCAAATAAATGTTATGTGAAGAAAAAAAAAAAGCAGTAAAAAATAAACAAAAATTTATTCTGATTTGAGCAGTGTTTTTGTATGATTTTTATGCCAGTTTATAAAGTTTATTGCCTGGTATTTGCACTTATATATCCCAAGTGAACCTACACAGCCTCATGAGTAAGCATTCATGAGAGCTCATATACAGCTACAGCTTACACAAGGCAACGAAACTGTCTTGTGTTGCACACGACAGCTCATTCTTGCGCATGAGTTTCGTTTGTTCGGACAGCCTAGTCATTTTGAGGATGTCCTGTTGGCTTGGCTTGCGCTGTTGGCAGCCTGCTGATCGGCTGCGGCTGTCATCGACTCGCACTTTTTCGTTTCTCCTTTTTCCTAGGCCGGTGCACAGTGCACAATGGTCCAGAAACCAAATTTAGGGGGAAATTTGGGTCTAGAGCTCTTAAGCAACGTTTTAGAGAAAAACTTTCTTCTACAAAGTTGTTACATATGATAAAGTGCTCATTGAAAAATTATCAAAAATTAGGGTGACCAACATTTTCGATGCAATCAAGTATCTAACTTTTTTATCTTTGAAGATAGAAGAAAAATTTGTTCTACAATGTTATAACTAATTAAACTAACTAAACTAAACTGCAGTGTTGCTGGAAAAATTCAATGGTGAGCCGTTCGCCAGACATCCAATCAGTTTGGGCTAAATAGCTGTTTCTACAAGCATCGTAGCGCCTTACGGTCTTCAGAAGAGTTTTTCCCAGGAAAATTTCCTACAGATATCATGTATCCATATATTTTTAAGAGGCAACTGGATCGGGGGCCTAGTGTGGTTGGTAACGTCTCAGCCAACCACGCTCGACGCCTGGGTTCGAATCCCACCGCCGACATAGGTGTCGATGGTTGTGTGGTGGCGTGATCCACTCACAACCAACCCACCTGGTCTAGATTCAATCCTAGCCGACACCGGGAGATTTTCTGAGGCGAAAAATCTCTGGAATCACGCCTTCCATCGCATGAGGAAGTAAAGCCGTTGGCGCCGGTCCGTTAATAAACGGGTCGTGAGTTAGGGTCCTGGGTGTGGAGTCGCCTCCCTGGGCGTCGGTGATTGGCCACAACAGTGGCGGAACTAGACCGACGGAAAATAAGCGAGAATAAAAAAAAAAGAGGCAACTGGACATTTATAGAGAATAAGTTTTGAAAAAGTGGATATTCCCATATAAAATCGTATGGAAATTTTAAAAATCGGGCGCAAATCGGGCGTTTCACCGATCGATCTGAAAAGTTACACAGTTGTTATGGGACCCATAAGGAAAACGAAAAGTGCATGGGAGCTAACATTAATTTTTGTCCCACCCTAATGGTCACCCTATTTCGAAGTTGGTCACGAAAAGTGCTTCAATTGTGCTCAAAATCGCAGGGATGCATCTATGTTGAAAATAATCAAACCCGTATTGTTTCGTTGGGTTGTTAGGGAGACCAGCTCTGGAATAGGGTGACCATAAAAAACGGCTATATTCGATGTATTTTATTTAAAAAAATTCATGACTTTTGAACCAGTAGATCGATTTTCGATCTTTTTGGGTCAAATAAAAGGTAATTACGTCTAGTTATAAGAAAAAAAATACCAAAAAATAAATCTGGGTGCTTTTATATGCATAATTTATGAAATTATTGAAATTTTCGTCTTGTTTTTAAATTGAATTTACTCAAAAATAACATATTTCTAATAGCTCCTCCATTTATAGAGTCAAGTATGCCCTTCAAAATGAGACCAAGAGATATTTTTTATGTTTGCCCCAAAATTAATGACATACAAATGAAAAACGCATATTTTTTGATGAAAAATATTAATAACTTTTAGTAAAATTGAGATATTTACGATGTCAGCGTTGCAAATTGTTTCTCTTAAAAAGCTCTAAAAGTCGTTCAAAGTCATTTTTGAGATGAAACTTGAAACAAAAAAGTTAGAGCGTAAAATATGTTTTTTCAATAAAAATCGGTCGTTTTCAAAGATAGAGAAAAACTTTTTTTTTACAAAGTTACTTAAAATTATTGGAGCTATAACATTGTAGAACAATTTTTTTTTCTATCTACAAAGATAAAAAAGTTAGATACTTGATTGCATCGAAAATGTTGGTCATCCATAGCGCTTTTTACCTTCATTCTAGCTTGAAAGTGTCTTCGGAACAATTGTTTGTATGAATGACCCGCATAATCACAAATTGTCAAAAAGTATGAAAAGTTTACTATACTAAAAATAAAAAAAAACTTTTTGTGTTAAGAGATAGAAGAATAGTTTATTCAGAAAAGTTGTAGAAGATTCAAACATAAGAAACTTTACTGAACAAATGAAAATTCTATCTTCTTTCGGTACAAAGTTATAAAGTATATTACATGGAACTTACCTAAAAGTTAGTTTTTTATACTTTACTTTTGTTGGTTGCATTTTACACGAAAGTATTCTTCAGAGGAATTGTTAGGGCACACAAAACACACATTATTGCCAAAGGTCATATATTTCCAGGACTTTTCCTTACAAAGTAATATCATATTTTAACTTATTTTTTCTATAACTTCAAGAACGTATAGGTTAAAAAGGTGCAAGTGGAATCATGATGTCAATACTTTTCTTTGAAGTTAAGATGGAGTACTAAAAAATCCTTTAGGTTCCATTTGTCCCAATCCACCCATATTAGAGTACGGCGAGCATATGTTGCAGTAGGTTTTCAGATATCAAAAATTTTAACTTTTTTGTGTTAAGAGATAGAGGAATGGTTTATTCGGCACACATTTTTTGTTGAAGACCACACATCTCCAGGACTTTTCCTTACAAAGTTAGAGTTTGATTCAGCATATTTTTTCGATAAATTTAACAACGTATAGAATAAAGACTAGGTGGATTTGGACAGATGGAACTTATAACAGTTCTGAGCACTCGAGCTAAACTTCGAGAAAAAGTATTAACATCATGTTCTACTTGCCCATTTTTACTTTAAACGTTCTTGAAGTTATCGAAAAAATAAGCTTAAACATGCTATAACTTTGTAAGGAAAAGCCCTGGAGATGTGTGGCCTTCAACAAAAACGTGTGTTTTGTATGCCCAAATGCTTCTTTAGAACAACGTTTTCTTGTAAAATGTAGCTAACAAAAGTTAAGTGCTAAAAATTAACTTTTAAGTAACTTTCATAGAAAATACGCAGTAACTCTGTACCCAATGAAGATAGGAATTTTATTTGTTCAGCAAAGTTTCATATTTTTGCACGTTCTAAAACTTTGCCGAATAAACCATTCCTCTATCTCCTAACACAAAAGAGTTAATATTTTTGATATCTGAAAATCTACTGCAACATATGCTCGCCATACTCTAATATGGGTGGATTGGGACAAATAGAACCTAAAGGAGTTTATAGTACTTCAGCTTAACTTCAAAGAAAAGTATTGACATTATGATTCCACTTGCACCTTTTTAACCTATACGTTCTCAAAGTTATCGAAAAGATATGCTAAAATATGATATAACTTTGTAAGGAAAAGTCCTGGAGATATATGACCTTTGGCAAAAATGTGTGTTTTGTATGCCCTAACAATTCCTCTGAACAATATTTTCGTGTAAAATGCAACTAACAACAGTTAAGTACAAAAAACTAACTTTTAGGTAAGTCCTATGTTATATACTTTATAACTTTGTACCAAAAAAAAGAGTTTTTATTTGTTCAACAAAGTTTCATATTTCTGAATTTTCTAAAACTCTGTTGAATAAACTATTCATCTATCTCTTAACACAAAAAAGTTAATTTTTTTTTATTTTTAGTATAGTAAACTTTTCATACTTTTTGACAATTTGCAATTATGCGGGTCATTCATACGAACAATTGTTTTGAAGACCTTTTTAAGCTAGGATGAAGGTAAAAGGCGCTATGGAATTAGGTTCCACTTTTTGCTTTATTGGACCACTGTGCGGTGGCATATTGAATACAAAGCGAACCGTTTCATATGTGTTTTTATTGTTGATATTATCCGCCACGTAAGCAAAAATGTGCTTCGCACCATCTCACTTCCATTCTTTGATCGGCCTTACCGTCGTGAATCATAATCACCTGACATCCCACTCGGATTCGTGCCGAAGGGTGTCGAATATTATTGGCTGTCATTTGCGACAGCGTGGAAGAATCTACAGACATAAGAAGATGAAATATAACAGCCCGTTTGGCATTGTTTGTGTGTGCTGTCGTCAGTTACTGTTGGGTTATGTACCGAATGTACGGGAAGCAGGGAGAGCTGTGCAATGCAATGACAGCCGAATTAGCCCTTTAACCTTTAATCAGTCTGATATATTCATTGCTCTAGCGTTTACTTTTGAGACTTCAAGCATTGTTTCGCGTGCTGAGCTATAGTGGTGACATGTGAAGCTTCGGCATCGTGCATATTATACTGCATCTGGGGGGTTTTGCCCCGGTGGATTAGAAAGCTTACGATTTAATCATTTTTTAAAAAGAAATTAGGGCGATTTTGTGTAACAGTTATTACAATACAAAATAATAGTAGTGTATTACCAACTAAATAGCGTATCTAACTGCATGAAGGATTTGTTGTTTGTGATGACTACAATATGACGTTGTTTCTTGAGTTTTTTACCGTCTGCGATTGAAAAATGGAAACTAAAAAGAAGGGCGAGGTTCCAAAATTTTTATCACTATTAGCAACGTTCTGGCGAATGGTAAAAAAATAGTGATAACCTCAATTGAATTATTTCGATGCACTAAAGAGGTCTGCATGCTACTGATCGATCCGGTTTGCAGTAAATCATCCTTTTGCAACCGTAATCAGATTGACAAGAGAAACTAAATTGTTGCATGTTAGCTTTTATGTATGACTAATGTCAGTCAGACTTCCGGTGGACGTATCAAATTATTTATAAACTTTAGTGTCGGCTGTGCTGGGGAAGAAAGGTAGTGATTGGTGTCACTGTCGGTGGCCTCTCATTAAGTAAGTATTACATCAGCAATATCCTTTCTAATATCCCCAAGCTACAGTAAAGATTTGCGTGGCCAACAATGATGACTATCGGGTCTACTTCATCTCAGATGGATTGAAATGTTACACAATGTTTACCTCAGAGAATCCGAGTGAAAGCGTTAGTCAACAGTCTGCAAACTACGAAATATACTGTGCTCACGCTACGCTACGCTTTAGTGTCGGTTGTGCTGGGGAAGTGCTTGGATTACTTCAATTTTGAATTGTTTTAACCAAGAAAAAATGTTTCAAAAATTGTTTTTACAAACTAGAGATTTGTTCTCTATCTAAAAAGATAAGCAAAGCAAAGCCTTGGTACTACATTCCGATTTGGAACAGAACCTTCCGTTTACCATACACAGCCTTCGCAGCCAACCGTTAAGTGTACAGTGCGGGGCTAGCGCTACGATCTTACTGACACTAACAGTTTTCCCGGGTCAAGATTCGAACCTACGACAACTGGTTTGTTAGGCCATCATCGTACCTCGAGATCAGCTTGGGAAGCAAGCTTTCCAAAAAGATATCAATGACTGAAATCCGTTCAGTCATAACAAAGTTGTAAGCATTTGAAATCTTTCATTTTGCCGTTTCACTCTATTTTCGATATTTTGGAATGGAACCCTATCAAAGTAAGACGTATTCTACGTCAAAAGTGATCCTACTGCATGATCACGCTCGGCCTCAAACTGCCAAAATGGTTAAAACTTACATAGAAATGCTCAAATGGGAAGTCTTACTTCACTCGCCATTTTAACCTGCTATTGCGCCATCCGATTAACACTTGTACCGTTCGATGGCACATGATCTGGCTGATCGGCAGTTCTGCTCATATGAAGACATCGAAAAATGGCTTGATTTGTGAATAGCTTCAAAAGACGCACACTTTTATCGTAACGATATTCAGCTCAGCCAGAAAGATGGGACAAAGTCTGGTGGCTGGCGATGAGCAATGCTTGAAATGATTTATAACTATTTATTTTTTGAAACAAAATTGCATTTTTAATACAAAAAAAAACTGATAACGCAACTACTCCTAATATTTTGAATCTTTTTCTCGTTCCGTTTGTATTTACTTTTTTACATTTTTGCTATTTCTAACTTTTTTGAATTGAGGCTTTTGACAGATTTCGTGCCAAGTCGACCAAATGACCCTCTCGAATTCAATAAACCTTAGTGGGTGTGTAGACCTTACTACCCTTAGCAACTTTGCCTTTGTTTTTCGGAAGTTCATCTGTACTAACATTTGAAAAGACAAATCGACAAATTTACAAATCGATCTATAAAGATATAGGAAAGCTGTCAATCAATGGACTCTGTTGGATTTACCTCCAGTCCAACACGAGATAGGGATGCTGGGCTTGCGTTATTACCGCGTTAGCGGCCTAACCAGAGATTGCGCTCGCACTCGAAATAACTTTACCAATTGTGTCCAGCCGTGGACCACGCCGAATGCCTTGCAACTCAATCCGCCTCTTTGGATGGTTGCAATGAATAAGGAAACTAACACCTTGTTCTATTCCGCGAATTACTTAAACGCACTATTTTTATTCATTAAACAGTGAAAGTGTATTTTATAATTATATTTATAACTGCTAATTTAATATAAGGATGAGTTATAAATTCCTGGCGGTCTTCCTGAGCCGCTCTTGTTGAAGTTCGAAATGGGAGTGATGACTGCTGCTGATCCGAAAGTGGGCCAAGGTGGAGTGAGTCCAAGCGGCGATGTTTTTCTCCCGAAGTGATCGTTGCGCCTCCCGATTGATCCCGATTGATCCCGATACCGATCCTCCTCGATTAGCAGGTCATCAGTCTCGCTCTCACGGTAGTGATAAGGGCTCACCACCACTTATCAGTAGCGGGTTTGGCTGACGCTAACGATGATGATGATGATGATGGCTGGTGTGTGATTTGCCGCTGTGACCGTCTTCAGTTCCCGTGTGCCGCTTGCTTTCGGATAGAGTAGCCAATCTCTCGTATGCCGCTTATTTTCGGATATGTATATAGTGGACTGTATAGTTGACTCCAACCAGGGATGAAGTGTGGGGTGAAACTTGTTGATCACCAACAGACTCCGAGGGAATTCTCTAAACTTACATTTTAAAATCTTTGAACATTGAATTTGAGACCCTATACTGAAGAAATCACAAGAATGTGTGCAAAGCTACTGCCGCAAGTTGGACACATAGAACTAGTCAACAAATTTCAACAGTAGGTGCAAAACCAGCAGAAAAAATGTTTAATCTTTAACTCATTTGTTTTGTTGTCCTCAAAAGGACAGTTTGTTGTTCAATTTTAAATCGGATATGATGCTGATCGCACCTCTGTGCTACTCTGACAGTGGGGATTGAGGCACTCTGACAACACAGTGGAAAGCTGTTTTCACACTGGAAGCTAGACACGGCCCGCAGATTAAGATTGCCAGAATCCGAAACGATTGTGTTGCCAAAACAAAGCAGAGCTTCACCGAAAGAAAAGTCGCTGCGCCACTGATGCTACTACTGGCTACCACTGTTGTTACCCGCTGCTGATAACCGTTGCTGCTACAGCTGTTGCCACTTACTGCTGCCGAATTATGCCTGATGGACGCACCATCCAAGAGTAAAATGATTTGTTTGAACAGAAGTAGGCTCTCGTATAGCTAATGTTGATGCTGTGAGAGGCCACGTAGTTAACTCCTACATGTTATTAGGTTTTGTCTTCACTCAGTTTCGGTCACGACTAAGGCAACAAATTTCATTTCATCATTATATGGTCTGACACAGCTCTACTCTCTGGAAGAGGGGGCTCCCATACATATGAAATACAAATTACTGCATAACTCGAGAACTAATCAAGCAAATGGAGCTAAATTTGGTATGTGAGAGTTAGGGTGACAGCGAAAGGGGCTAGGTAAGATTTTTTAGTATTTTTTTTGCCCAGATTTCGGTTCCCCTTCACTCGGAATGCAAAATTAACGATGGTTTTTTTACGCGGGTTCCGGAATTTACGCTTTTTTTCACGCGGATTCCGGAATTTACGCGGTTTTTTTACGCGGATTCCGGAATTTACGCGGTTTTTTTACGCGGATTCCGGAATTTACGCGGTTTTTTACGCGGATTCCGGAATTTACGCGGTTTTTTTTTCACGCGGAACGTATCCCCCGCGTAAAAAGCGACTTTAGTGTAACTCAAAAATGCATAAAACATCAAGATCTGGTGTTATCTCAAGAAAAAAAATTTGCCCAAAAATCGACCTTTCAGGACTTTTTTTGGCCGTTTTTTTGGCAATCGAGGGCTCAATATGGAATATTTTAGGATAGATTTCTAAAATGACTCATAACTAGTGATAAATCACATGTAATTTGTTTTAATGTTTATTAGGTATCTTATACTTGATTTTTCATCAGGGTGGTCCATCTGGTTTTCACTATCAATAGTGAATTAATATGACTAATAATTAATAATAATTAATAATTGAATTGAATGAATTTTTTAGAAGATTTTGTATGATTTTAAATTCATATTTTTTGTATTGAAATTGTACATGTAATTTAAATCAGATTTCAAATCGATTATAATTTTAATCCTCAATTTATTCTCTAATTTGTCTAAAATACCGACAGGTCTTCTATAATCGAAATAACCGCATTGCTTTAGCAGCTGTGTTTCTGCCTATTCACGAAAGCCTAGTCTTATCGTCCTGTAAAAGGTGCCCGGGTACTCTAATAGACTCCGTTAGCAGCTAGGAATTTGTGATCCCCTCCTCTTCTCAACTTCAATCTCTTACAACAGATCCACTATAATCTGGGGACTTAGCCAGTCAGTCTTTACGTAACAATTAGCCATCGGTAACAGTCATCACAACCATTTTCCTTTCATGGGCTTTCCATCTTCTGTTCTAGTTTTCAATAGTATTCTAACAAGCTGCTAGCGATGCTCAAACCAACCATTCAGTTCTGTTGCAATCGTACTGCTTGAGTCACATATTGCCATCGGTCATCAAAGGCAATGAAAATCAAACTCATCACCGGCAGCGAATTATGTGCTATAAATAATCACAACCTATCACTGGTGACTACACTACAATCGATCTATTTCCGATTCGGTATGAACTCGCGCCAAGGTCTCCGCCCACCCATTTGACGGGGGTGGTACCACGGACACCACCACCAGTCGCAGATTCATTCACCAATAATAAGGATTGGACTTTTTTTTTCGTGTGTAAATCCTTCATATCGAATTCGCCGTAGGATGAATAATAGACGGCCGGATTATTACGCAGGCAATCGGTTTCGATTCCCACCACACGTTATGCTAACGAAGCAAATATGCCTACACATATCGGCTTTTCTCCGGCAGCCATCCATATTTTATGAGCTCTAACAGATAGGCTATTTACATGTCGATTTTCGTAATATTGATATATTAATTGAGACCTTTTCGGATTGTTGACCGACGGTAGTCGAGAAACGGCCGGCCGAGCGAGGTACCTCCCCAGGCCATCAATGTGCTCCTGTTTCCGCTAGTTTGTGACGCTTCAGTTAATTGGCATTGCTTGTTCCCCCCTTATTATGCGTTGTTGCTGCTCTATGTGGGAGTAGAATAGCAGCTACCCCCTAATAGTAACAGTAATCATCAATCAACCTCATAAGAGCATGAACGTTAAACCTGGCAGGATTCGTTTGTCAGGCCATTCTCAAACATTTCACTTCAAAAGCATTCACCAGTCAAGAGTAAATGAGCTTCCATCCAATTTGAATCTCAATCTTGATGGCTATTATCGCCGGTACTGCGTTTGGCAAATTAGAAACTAGTAGAATTCCTTAATTGATGTAATAGTGAGGATTCCGTCGATTTGAGAGCAGATCAAATGACCGGTCCAATGATTGGCGATCGCTTGATTAATTATCAACATGGTCAAATGTCAAACAATGTCAAATCAAACTAGTACCTACCTGTAGAGTGTAACGACAAACTCTGGTGAAAAAACACTTTTATTGAGAAAAAAGTCGGAATTCAAATAACAACGTATAATGGCACGTTTGCTGACAGAAAAATTAACAGCAAATAATAACAATGTCAACATAATTTTCTGTTCGCCACCAAACAATTCACAATTGAGTAATCATATCAGACACCGACGCAGACAATGGGCTGCAATGATTGTTTGTTAATTATAAAAGCCTCCCCAACTTCGATAACAGCTGAAATCTGCTGTTTGCTTGTTAGGGAACCGATTCGGAGCTGGCGGAAATGTTTGCTGAATGTATACACTAGGGGTGTGCGAAACTGGCTTTTCTGGTGTCGAAACGAAACGAAACGAAATTAACCCTTAATTTCGGTTTCGCCAAATTAGTCGAAACGAAATCAAGGTGAATTTCGAGTTCTCGAGACGAAACGAAATTGGTCTCTAAATTTCGCGAAATTTCGCGAAATTACGAAAAATAAAATAAATGTTTCTGAAACATAGCATTACAATGATTTGTAACGTTGGAGCGTACGCTAACGAAGTACCCTTCAGCAGCTGATCGCAAGGTGCTTACCTGGTCGACGAAGAGTAACGTAGGTATTCAGATATCGATAAACCGACAATGACGAGAAAATCAAAAATGTTAAAAACTAAAATCTTGATGCATTCATTTATACAGATTATATTGCAGGTAATAGTAGCGCGATAGATACAAATGATATAAAGGTCAAACTCGAAATGTCTTGTAAATAATAATTCAATAAACTTCTGAACTGATTCTTTTGGTTTGAATGCAACTATTTTTAAAATAGTAATCCTGCTTTCATAGCACTTTCATCATTCAAAATCCAAGTTTTGTCCTAAAGTTCGAACTGGAAAACATGAGAGATGGTAGGTAGGTTTTCAACCATTCCTGTGAGTTTTGGTGTCCCTAGCAAAGATAACTTTTCCAAAGAGTTTTTCCCTATGCAAACGTAAAAGCGACGAATCCGATAAGCAATTCCTCGGCGGCCTTCTGATGCATTTCTGCATTCTCTAAAAGCAGCAAAATTCACAGGAATGGTTAAAAAGCTGTAAAACCTTTGGAGGGCAACTTTTTTTCCGCTTTTGTCGACCAGTGTTATTTTTTTTTTTTTAACATCGTTTAGTCAGACTAGACTAAGTGACATCTTTATCAATTCGAGGAAAACAAAATTTAAGTTAACTTTTCTGTAAACTTTGAAGTTTTCAATATTTTTGCACATTTTTCAATATAACTTAAAATTACTTTTTAACTGAGCACTTCCACAAAAAATGTCCCAGTTTCAATATTTTTTGTCATTTTAGATTTGGCCTAAACTTTGCATAAACGTTTCTATAGGCTGAGAAGCTATTTAAAATGCTATTTTGGGAGGGTTATTGTGATTATAAATATTTTCAAAGCCAAAAGTTTTTTGATCAGTGTGACGTCTCTGGAAAAGTTTTAGACAGTAATTTTATCTTTCCGATAGAAAAAACTCTAAAAAATTATTTTTTTTAATGTAAAAGAAACATTAAAATTAATATAAAAAAGCTTATTTTTCAAAAATCTTTTTTTTTTGTATAAAAATTACAAAAAAATTACCGAAGCGATGAAGAAGTCAAAAAAAAGTTATATTTAAAAAAAATTACAACATGTTTATTTTTGGAAGGACAATATTTTTATCTACAACTTTGCCAAAGGCACTATGCCAATCAAACCAACTGTTTCGATTATAAAAATATTTTAATTACCCACAGAGTGTCCAATTGGAGATTAAATTTATTTTTTCAGCTAAATCGGTTTGTTTGACTGGCATAACTATTGTCTCTGGTAAGGTTGTAGAAAATAATTTTGTCCTAAAAAAATATGCCCTGTGAGTTTCTGCGACACCAAAAATAATAAAATGCATTTGGGACCATTCCTAAACTAAGTGGTCATATTTTGATCCCTTTTATACCCCCCTACTCCCCCATGGTCTTTCGTGGTCTTTTGTTTTGTGATATATGCAAATATATGTACAATAAAGTATGAAAAATTTATTAAAAAAATGAAGGTTGAAGAAAACTGATTATTAGTTATTGCGCAAATTGTAAATAGAATTTTCAGTAATATCATTTCCTCAAAACCAAAATAACAAATAGATAATGGTTGTTTAATTTTTGATAATATTTCATTGTCTTTAACAAATATAATAATTTCCTTACCTGAAAGTTATTTAAAATACGCTTTTCTGTTGAGTTTATTCAAAATGATTTTAAATTTGTTGTTGAGTAGGGGTACTGGGGATAAGCCCGGCCCCCTAAGGAAAATGATTCTTTAGCAGCACTTGATGGCGAATATTGTTATTTTTCGTTCACAGAATCATTTCCCAGATTGTTTTCTACAAGATATGAAGGTTTTCATTGCTTTCAAACTGTTATTTTACAAGGAATAGTGAAGTTTTGAAACTAAGATAAAAATGACGTTTAGCAATCAGTGCGGGTGAAATTGGCATCCCTTGGGGGTCACACCGGCACCTATGTTTGTTCATGAATTAACTCGAATTAACTGAACCAATTTGAATTCGGAAACCGCCGGCAAATCTTACATTTATGTATGTTACTGTTGAGTTTGGTTCTTGTCGGTTAGCTGGTTCTGGGCAGATTGCCGGAACAAGTTCCGGTGAACATTATGTGTAAACAATGAAACAATTTGATACTCGGCAAGCCTATCATGTGGCACTTTAAATCATATTATTAACTAGTTTCATTGAAGTCAGTATCACATTGACCACACCGGAGCATATTTCAAATACCACCGGGAAAGCCGTCAGTTTTGTGACTTGATTCAGTACATTTGGCACCTCTAATAACCCTTAGAATCATTCATAAATCACAGAAAAGCTTGAGTGCATGGTTCTAAGTCGATTAATTAATTTATTTATTAGCGAGACATCGGTAATAGATGAGAAATATGTGTCAGTAACATCCAACTAGCCTCAGACCATGTCGGGCTTACCCCACTCACTGGGTGACGGTGTTACCCCGACAGCACACATTCTATTAAAAAGCGTATTTCTACAAATTTATCGCTTTAATTTACCTCAGATCGAATTCCTGCGATTGCTAACAATACAGGCAATAATTGTAGAGCAACGAAAATTTATTTTACTCTTTTCAAATGAATGAAAGCTTAAGTTCCACTCACGAAAAACTACAACCGTTTACGCATCAGCTGCAGTAGCGTATGTTTTGTCTATTATTTTGACGTTTGACGTTTACGGTGGCTTCGATGTGTCTTGAAATGTCTAAAATATTAAATACCAACACTTCACATATTCCAAAACACAGTTAATTAGCGTTTTCTAGTAAAATCCAAGGAGTGACGGTCTTACCCTCAGTGCCGGGCTTACCCCCAGTACCCCTATCAAAATAAATAAAATTTGTTTAAGCAGTTTGATCATCCACGATAAATTTTTCGCTTATAGTTATGGTAAATTGTATACTCATCTAGAAATCATCTAGAAAAATATTTAGTTAATAATAAGTGAAACCTTACTTTTAGTGATTTGCAGGTATCGGATTTGTAACTTAGTTTTTTTTTTTAATAAATTACAAAGTTTTTGAATGTCGAACAAAATATAAACATCTTTCTTTCTTCCTTCAGTTCACGAACATCCAGGTCTTATATATTGTTTTTAAGACCAAAACGTTGATTTTTTTTACCGGTCGTTGAGTATTGAAATATACTTCCAGGAAAAATAACATAAATCCCGACGCATTGCAAAATAGAACTATTATTCTAAAGAAGTAAATGCCATATAAGGCAAAGCCTGTTTAAAAAAAAATATCCTTCGTTCGGGTAAATTTGAAATATGTTTCAAAAATTTGATCACAGTTAATTGCTGACAACTCTCAAACTTTCCGTGACACTTATTATTTGTCGTGTCAAATGAATTTATTAGTTAAAAAATTGCGGAACTTCGTCTTGACTTAGTGGCAATAATAAATTATGAGTCAGAAAAAAGACTACGTGGTCTATTCGATAACCCCCACACCCCCCGCGTGATTTTTCGTGGTCTTTTGATAGCCACCCCCCCCCCCCTCCCCCGTTTCACTATATATGACTACGTGGTTTGGGAACGGGCCCTTTGAAACAAACCAAAAATTATTTTTCTTTCAACCAATCAACAGTTAGAATGGAATGTTGTAGTGCAACAAACAAATAGTTTTCTCTTTACTCAATTAAGTTATTCGTAATCATACTCGTTCTCTTATTTCTCGTTCTTCCTAACCTTTGTTTTCTTCTACCTTGTATATTCGTTAAGTGCAAAGTCAGAATCACTTTTATGCTATAATCTGAACTTGTTTTTGACATTGTAAAATTTGGTGTCCCCTAAAACAAGAGTAACATTCCTCAGTTATGTGTTCAACGAGAGCGAACCATGTACTTTTTATTCATTCATCGATAAAGTATACTTTTTTGGTAACACGTTCAAAATATTTTTGATAAGGTACCTGGCAATTTTGAAACCTATGCTGACTTTGAAGTCAGAGTGTTTTGAAACAATACTAAAAATTCAGGCAATTACAACTTTTTCTGCTCGACACATCGATCTGCACACTTTAAGGCATGATATCTGTTCGGCCTAGTGATGAACTATCTGAAGCAATGAACTATCTGAAAAAACACATTTAAATACACTATGGTGTGCGAAGAGGAGTCCTCTAACACAGAGAAATCCGAAAAAACGCATAAAAATTTTTACAAGTCGAGTAGCATAGAACATTTGGCCTGTAAGATAGAGCTTCAGAGCTTTAGTTTTGACAGAAATTGCTATGCCCTCCTAAACGAAAGACAAAAAGTGACCTCTTTAACCTTGGGGGCTGCAAATATATCCACATTTTGATGTACGTAAAAGATGCGTACAATTTATTCCTACAAACAAATTACTAGATACCTTGTAGCGCATTTGGACGGCTTCATATTCCTCGAATATGACTTCTAGGGTTTGCAATATTCCCGGGAATCGATTTCCCGGGAAAAGGAAATGAAAAATCGCATTTCCCGGGAATTCCCGGGAACCGGGAACAGACAATTTTTTTTGCAAAATGTGATTTTAAATTAAGTTTATCAGTCAAAGATAACAAAAAAAATATTTAAAATTTCATTCTCAATTCGCATGAAAAACAAAAGACAAATAAAATACAAAACCTATTCAAGTTAACATGAAAAATCCGTAATCGGTCTGTAGCATATATTTGCAGAAGAGGAGAATTAAGGGTCTTCATGTCGTCAAACAATCGCTTCAGATCCGCTGACAATTTTCCGTTAAACTTAAAAATGTTATTTCCTTCTGTAAAACTTTGCTCAAGTCTGCTGAATCACCGCTGATGTTCGATTTCTAGAATACTTTCAAATCACCGATTACAGCTTTCGCTACACTCAATTGAAAACTGGTGTCCAATTCTTTCAGTTTGTTAAAAACTGAGTGTTAGGCAGGCATTGGACGCGGAAAATATTTGCTATATTCGGTTCGAATTTTTTGAGCAAAATATGTTTTACACTACAATAAATATTTACTTGAGCGGCAGCAAACCTATTCGCTATGTTTTTTTTTTTCATTTAAATATATTTGCTATGCCATTGTGATATTTTTAAATAAACTGCGTTGCAAATCTTCTTTTCTAGTTTTATTGAATTATTTATTTCAGGTCGCACTAGTTTGACGTATTTAATTTTATTGCAACATTGCATAGGAAACTATAGTGAATCTAACAAAATTTTTACCGGAACTCGGGAATCCCGGGATCCCGGGAATCAATATTTCTGTTCCCGAGATCCGGCAATCCCGGGAAAAGCTATTTCCCGGGCAATCGTTCCCGGGATTGCAAACCATAATGACTTCAGTGATGACATGAATTTTATGCTCTGCGTGAATAAAAAATACCTCCCGCATGATGTTACGGTTTTGTCTTTAAAAACAAAAATTAGCGGCTGAGAGTTTATTCTTTTATGTCTGACTTAGTATACCAGATATCTGTTGAGATATATTCAATTTAATTTATAGTCGCAATGAGCACAAACCAAAATAATGTAATAATGTGCATCGGAAATTTGGTCCGAAATTTCGCGAAATTTCGTGATCGTCGAAATTGGAAGTTTAATTTCGCGAAATTTTAGGCGGAATTTAGCGAAATTCAACGAAATTTTTCGGCAATTTCGCGAAACCGAAATTTCGCGAAATTTCGGAAAATTTCGAGTTTTGCGAAATTATACGAAATCATTCGAAATCTCGCACAGCCTTAGTATACACTGATTGGAGTGGCAGTGGACTCTCTCGTATACAATATTATTTTGATTTTATTAGCTCCTGATAAAGTTTAGCCTCTTGATTGTATCAGACCTAAAAAATTTTGTATTCTCTTTTCAAGTTTGAGGTAATGAACTCCAACTAAGCGTCCACTGGTATTTCCTCTATTCCGTTTTCAATTCTTGAATAAAATTTTCTTTTAATTTGCGAAACATCGACGAGCACAAGAATCTACAATCCATTTTTAAATTTCTTTCTGACACCTTTTGAAAAATATCAGTTATTTTACACACGAGGAACACATATTTCAGATTTACCATTAGGAACAGAGAGCGTACACTTTGTTCCTACCTAAGAGTTAGGCAGAAGATAGATAGATACAACCTCTGAATTATCAACCCTATTTTCTTGCTGCCAAAAACTAAATTTGGGAATACTCGTCCCTACAACTCATTCTTAGACAGTTTCTGAGCTAAAGTGTTTTAAAAAAAATGACTAGAACACTTAGTTTTCTAAACCGCCATTTGGAATGGATTTACTTATATATACTTTTTGCTAGCTCTATACCAGAGCGTTTTTTAATTTGGGATCATTTTGTTTAGCCTTTCTGGTTTGCTGCTTCTGGGTGATTCTGAGAATAATTTAAAATTATTTTCCTTCTTTTCTAAAGATCCCTTTTCCCTTTTTTTCACAACAACTCTAAGCATCCTTTAAAATATTCAATTTTTTTGGGTCAATTAGAATTTTCCATTCAGAAGTATTTATGGGCCGCTAATGTGGCAATTTAAAGGTTTTATAGCCATTTTGGGGAGTCACAATTATCTAAAACTTAATTTGTGATTTCAAATCAAGTTCTTTTCAACCTTTCATGGTCAGGCGTATTTTAATAATTTTTAGATCGAATTACTATCATCTTTTACAACCTTCTCTGGATTTACGTGATGTGACGTAATTTAAATTAAATTGATGTTACTTCGGGATAGAATTACGTCTTACGGTAACATAGCGGTACAAATTGAAAAACCGAAAAACATCGAGAGCGCCACGAAATTGACCACTTACGAATACTTAAATCTCAGTCAGTTTCCCACAGATACCCTCACAGCAATCGTATAAAAAATTAGCTATTGGTCTACTAAAATGCGGAAGATTGTAATTTTTTGATGCTAATCATCGTACTATTGAAAAATGTGAAGCCCTGTCAAACGCATATTTCGACCAATCAGAACTGGCCACATATCAGGCAAAACTCTCAGCGTTAGTCTAAATCGAATTGAACTATTTTCTCCAGCACAGCCGACACTAAAGTATACAAACGGTTTGACTTTCTAAACGATTTCTTGTTGTTGTTGTTCTACTCTTTTCACTGGAAGTATAACTCTCAGTAGTCATGTAAGAAAGTCTAGCATGCAGAAATCTAGCCTTCATTGCATAACCAATCGCCAAAGCGATTCTGGTGGTGGTAAAACCACGAAACCTTGATATAAAAGGGTACCATGCAGGATTTTACCATGATTTTCATTCCAAGACCCTACCGGTATCATACAGACGCTAGGTTCTTGGGGAAAGGTAAAGTACCGTTATCTCTTTCTTCAATTTCTGGCAGGTCGCGCTGGGCGTGGTGCTATGGTGCTTGGGTATTGGTCTATCTGGCGGCAATTTTGGAGTACTTGGTAGCTACAAAGTACCTGAAAATCGTAACAGCCATTTTCTATCATTTTCAGAACTTTATCAGCTACTAAGTATTCCATAAGAGCTAGTAGATAAACAAGCGCTCCAGTATCAGAGCGTCGCAATGTTTAACACAATTTCTTTTTATCTTTCTTTCAACAGGGTCAGCATAAAAAAATATCGAGCGTATTCCAAAACCTTTTGCAAAATACTACAAGGTACACAGCCCTAGGTTTGTATGAAATGGTGACGTGGGACTAAAAACTCTAATTAGGGGATTTTTCGTTACAATATATACAGAGTCTGCAGACAGAATCAAGGTGTTTGCTCAGCGACTGTACGTATTTTTATTTTCAGTCTCCCCTGGAAATCAATTTGTGAACTATATTCAACAACACTCGAAAGAATATCGTTTATATATGGCGATGTTATGCCTGTAGTTTTTTTTTTTGTGCAAACAACATGTATTTGACAAGGCACAAGCATATCGTGCTTGTTGAAGAAGAACCAAGAATTTCTCGTGATGCGTCAAAGTCAGAATTAACTCTATATCCTCAAAAACCAAATCCTATAATACTTACGTTATAATAATGAATGGTTTTGTCTTATTTATTTCAGAATTAATCAAATCTGTAATATGGATCTTTCTTTCAAAATAATATGGAAGCCCTTACAAAGGTTCATTAATTGGCAAACATAAGAAGATATGTCAAACAAATTTATTTAGTAGTTCCAGCAAAAAAATCGTGGCAATCAACAATTCCTTTTTTGTTTTTTGCTTGACAATTTTTTTCATTTGCCTACAACTTCACTCGCTGTATTACGAAGACAGCTAATATACATACGTTTGTTATGGTAAAGCTTTGAATAATAATATATCATCTAACAATTTTGAAATGTAAAAAAAAAAATTTGATGAATCTTAGTAAATAAACGAAAAAATCACAAGAATTCGCAGGTGCTTACTCTTCAATAAATGTGTTTATGTGGAATTTACTCATTCGATACCATCCGGTCACGATTATTTAGTGAATATCGAAGAAAAATTTAAATAAATCCGTTGCAAAAATTTACAATTCTTGTTGAATAATCTATGGTAATCATATTTATGAGATAAACTTTCAATCACCATCAACAGCAGCATTGCAGTTTTTCCTCGATTGCACACGAATAGAAATGTACAAACAAAAGTGTTCCACTGCAATACGAATAGTACCGCTGCAGTACGAATAGAAGAGTACCGCTGCAATCATAGACAACGAGAGACCTGCGGTTCTTTACTCCACTGGTACTGTTTCTTTTACCGGCATGTTTTCATTCAAGACATCAGTTTACATTAGGTTCTGAAAGCAGGTTTAGAAATTGTTCAAGAATGGCGATTGTTTCAAACTTTTCGGAAAACTTTTACCTTTGAGACATCATATCAGTCTAAGCTCATGGAAGCAATAATAAATTGACCTATTGGGACGGGGAGACTCTGTCAATTTTTATATCGCTATTGATACAGAGAATATCACGGGGAACGGGTGGTGTCCACTCACGTCGTCTGTGCTAGGAATGCTCGCATGTAATTGGTTCATTGTTCGCGTAAATTTGTCATTGAAACTTTTTATCAATTTTACCGCTTAGCAATGAAATTAGAGTGATAACTAGCATATTGTTCTACATTTTATCTATCCAACAACATATTGGTTGTTGTTATCCATCATGTGGTTATGCTGTTGTTAACGTTTGAAATCTGACGCAACATTTACCAGTTTTATCTCCAATTTTACAAAATCATCCCAGTATAGTAAACAAAGACGTAGTCTCAGGTCAAAATACGTTAACATAAGATAGGCTGCCGTAACTCTACGTTAACCTGGCGGTCGTGGCTTATAAACAACTTGTTTCAATATTTAACCGTTAGAAAAATGCGAAAGTATTTAAGGCGACTCCAAATTTATTTTTTGATTATTTGCCTTTCAGCTTTTAGACAAGAATCATGTTATTTTGGGTATTTGTAGCTTCCAATAAGCTTGGGAACAGGTTTGTTATTCTCTTCAATATGTGGAACGAACGGAGATAAATTTCATCGCGCACTTCTCCTCCGGCATAAGCGCTGCATGAAGTATTTTTTTGCATTCAACTTTTTGCTTCTGCTTTGTGTTTTATTTCTGCGCTAGCAGAAGAAACTTACTTAAATACTGCTTACTACACAGCCGAGCGAAGCAAGAGTGGCGGACCACTCTAGCGAAAATACATGGAAATACATTGCAGTGCGCGCTGCTAAGCAATTCCATGGAAAATGAATAAAAAAAATTTTTTTTCAGCATGTCATTTCGGACTTTACTGAAACTTTGTACAGTTGTTTCTATTTGATAAAGATGCCATTTTATAGTATCAGTTCTTCATGTAGACTCACGATTGCTGTTTCAAAAGGGCCTATCCAGGAAAGTGACTGATGAATAAAATATTTTATCTCAGATATATACATCATCCCCCACCACCCCACAAAAAATTTGTGAGATTTTTTTTTTAGGAAATTTTTTTTTGAAAAAAGAAGAAATTTTTGTTTGCATATGGTGTATTCGTAAAAAATACCCTTCCTTTCCCCCCTAAACCCTTTCATAATTTGTGGATGGCCCCTAATTAGTATGATTTTGAAGCATTTTTCGGTGATTCTTTTTCGTGCAATTCCGGTCTGTTAAAACGTTTTTTCATGGCTTGGTGCTCAGAAGCGATTTACAGTGTTTCTGAGCATAATTTCAGCTTTCATTCTTGTTGGATCTCTCTCACCTGTTTCCTGTATCGACCTTCAAAACGGTTTTCTATGTTTTGAAGTATTTTTCCAAAATTATTTTTGGGATAATTTTTTCCGCCTTCAAGGGTCTTTAGAGACACTTTTAGGCGGTTCTGAAAAAAACTGAGATTATCTCCTTTCAAGGTTTTCGGTTTCTAGACGCCTGGACGTCTGGACAGCCATTTGCCATTTCAATTTTCGTAGCATTTATTGAATTTTGGGCCTCTTTTGGCAATTTTCAATGTAATTTGGAATATGTTCCTCTAGGACGTTCCAAGGCAGTCCGATACCCTTCATGTTCTAGTATGAGATACTTTACTTTATTCTTCCCCCACGTTCGGCTGTCGGTGCACGAGGCAAAACCAGGTAGATGAAGCAAGCATTTTCATTTTCGAGCACAGTTTTTCGAGCAATTTTAGTTGAGTACTTCTACTTGCTAGCAGGAAACTCACGTACTCTTTTACAGTCGCTGAGTAGCAATACAAAAGAGATTTTGCGTGTCGGCTCGCTACTACTCAGGGGAATGCATGAAAAAGAAAGAGTATCTCGAAAGCGTGTGTGCAAAAGACTTTAGGAGCGTAGCATATGTCTCGTTCTCAAGCAGAAAGGAAAAGAAAGGTTTTGCTTCTCGCTCACTTTGCAACGCTGTGTGAGTTTGAGAGTGAGTTTGAGTATGAGTGTGAATGTAAGCGAGTGTGAATGTAAGTGAGTGTGAATGTAGGTGAGTGTGAATGTAAGTGAGTGTGAATGTAAGTGAGAGTGAATGTAAGTGAGTGTGAGTGTGAGTGTGTGTGTGCGAGTGTAAGTGTGAGTGTGACTGTGAGTGTGAGTGTGAGTGTGAGTGTTTTTTTTTTTTTTTTTTTTTTTTTATTTTTTTTTTAAGGTGGCGGGGAAATCTGCAAACAGACACCTGAGAAGAGAACTCAGGGTGTGGGGATGAGACTAGGGGAGAGATGCTGGGGTAGTTACACTCCCCCAGACACCTACTTATCCCTGTCCCGACCCACTAAAACCCCTCCAGTCTCCAGCCCTGGTCTTCCCGGGACGACTGTTAAGTATTACGTCGGGAAGTGGCTTTTGTGCGTGATGCACCCTCTTTACTCTTATAACCTCCTAGCTAACTACCTGGAGACTGGTAATTAGCTACCACTGGCGTGTTGGTGGTTGACCCGCCACACACGTTGCAGCTCCAGAACAATCTGAGAGGCGGCCGCACAGACCGCGTTCCAGATGTCCGGGTCGTCGCACATCCTCCGGACTAGATTGTCCGGAGTAGTGCCAGGCCCGCTCACAGCCATCATGTTGCTCCGCGCTCTTACGAAACGGGGGCATACGAAGAAGACGTGCTCAGCAGTCTCCTCCTCCTCCACGCACTCGGGACACATGGGGGACACCGCGTGTCCGAACCTGTGCAGATATTGCCTGAAACAACCATGGCCTGACATGATTTGTGTCAGGTGGAAGTTCACTTCGCCATGTCGTCTCCCGACCCAGCCGGATATCTCCGGTATGAGTCGGTGCGTCCATCTGCCCTTTGTGGAATTAGACCATTCCCTCTGCCAACGGAGCATCGAGAATGACCTTCTGGTACCTCGTATGCCCCTTGTGTCACGTTGGTCGAAACACTCTCTGTCCTCCTTGATGGCGATGCTGATAGGCATCATGCCGGACAAGACACATATTGCATCGTATGACACCGTACGATACGCACTCGCAACTCTCAGGCACATGAGCCTGTAGGTACTTTCCAGTTTGCCACGGTAACTGTTAGTACCTAGCGCTCTGGACCACACTGGCCCACCATACCTAAGTATGGACGAAACCACGCTGGCAAGAAGTCTTCGCTTGCTGCCATAAACCGCTGAGCTATTGGACATCATACGAGATAGTGCTGCAATAGCCGATGAGGCCCTCTTACAGGCATAGTCGACGTGACTCCCGAACGTGAGCTTGTCGTCCACCATAACCCCCAAGAGCTTCAGGGATCGCTTCGAGGTGATGGTGCAGTCTCCGACTCTGACCACCGCCTGTTGCTCCGATTTACGGTTGTTCACAACCATGACCTCCGTCTTATGATGCGCGAGCTCCAGTTTCCTGGAGCGCATCCAGTCCTCGACCTTGCGTATACAGTGCGCGGCCGTCAACTCGACCTCCTCGATAGACTCGCCGTAAACCTCCAGCGTTATGTCGTCTGCAAAGCCGACGATCACAACCCCTACAGGGAACTTGAGTTTTAACACTCCGTCATACATGACATTCCACAACACCGGGCCCAGGATAGAACCTTGCGGAACTCCTGCGGTAATTGGGACGCACTTCTGACCCTCCTCTGTGTCGTAAACAAGTACTCGATTCTGGAAATAATTTTCCAGAATCTTGTACAGCGACACCGGTACATGGATGCTCCTGAGCGCGAGCGCTATGGAGTCCCAACTGGCACTATTGAACGCATTCTTCACGTCGAGCGTGACGATTGCGCAGTAGCGTATTCCCCTTCTCTTGCGCTGGATTGCTACCTCCGCCGTCTTGATGACGGAAGAGATTGCGTCCAGCGTGGACCTGCCCTTCCGGAAGCCGAACTGGTTACTTGCCAGACCGTGTACACCCTCCGTGTACCTCACCAGTCTGTTGAGGATGATCCTCTCAAGCACCTTGCCCGCGGTGTCCAGCAGGCAGATAGGTCTATATGCCGATGGGTCCCCTGGCGGTTTCCCAGCCTTCGGCAATAAGACCAGTCTCTGCCGCTTCCACCTGTCCGGAAAGAGACAGTCATCCAGGCACCTCTGCATGACTGCCCTGAACAGCCCGGGGGCCGTTTTTATCGCCAGCCTGATCGCCAGGTTAGGGATACCATCCGGTCCCGGTGCCTTGCTCACCTTTAGGGATTTGGCGATCACGATGAGTTCCTCATTCGTAACCCTTGCCTCCTCCCCTGCCTCGACACGGCTGTCGTCGCTCACGGATTGGATGCTCGGCAGGTTGGCCGACCATCTCTGGTCTATGTCTGAGATACTGGAACGTCGGACGTGAGACTCGACCGCCGGAGGCCAAGGACTTGGCTCGTGGCGTGGAAAGAGTCCCTCGATGATACGCTCCAGCATCGCTGGTGATCGCTCTGCAGGCGCCAGCGCGCCTTTAGTCTTGGCCATTACGATCCTGTAGGCGTCACCCCACGGATTTGTATTGGCACTCGCACATAGCCTATCGAAGCAGGCCCTCTTGCTGGCCTTTATCGCACTCTTTAGCATCGATCTTGCCGAACTGAATGCTGCGCGGCGCTCTGTCCTCTCTTCTTCGTTTCGCGCACGCTGCATCCTCCGTCTTGCACGGAGGCACGCACTGCGAAGGTTGGCTATCGCGTCCGTCCACCAGTAAACCGGTGGCTTTCCATTCCTAGGTTGGCGAGTCCTAGGCATGGTGGCGTCGCACGCCCGCGATAGCATAGCAACTAGTTGGTCAGCAGTCGGGCGAAGCCAACTGCCCCCCTCGCGCTCCCTTCTCATTGCCTCTTCGAATACCTCGGCATCAAAGTGCGATGTCTTCCACCCGCGAACGGTCGGAGTGTTGGCTCTACCCGTCGCTTGCCCCCTCTCGTTGTTGTCTACACTAAAACAGACCGCCTGGTGGTCGCTATTAGTGTAGCCATCGTCTACCCTCCAGTTCTTGATCAGTCCTGGGCTGGAGAACGTCACGTCGATGATCGACTCCGCACCATTTCTGCTAAATGTACTTTTGTTCCCAACGTTGGCCAGATCTAGGTTGAGCTTTGCAAAAGCCTCCAACAGGATCTGGCCCCTCTGGTTCGTGAAGCAACTTCCCCACTCAACAGCCCAAGCGTTGAAGTCGCCCGCCACCACCAACGGCGTTAGGCCCGTTAGCTCCATGGATAGGAGGTCGACCATCTGGATGAACCTTTCGGTAGACCAACGTGGCGGAGCATAGCAACTGCAGTAGAACACTCCGTTCACCTTAGCAACTACGTACCCTTCTTCTGAGGTTGAGACAACCTCCTGAACCGGGAACTTGCTCGTCGTACATATGGCCGCCAATCTGGACTTATCCGCAACCCAGTTACCGTTTCCGGGAGGGATGCGGTAGGGGTCCGATATGACGGCGATGTCCGACAACGACTCAGTGGCTGCTTGGTGTAGCAGCTGCTGAGCCGCGAAGCAATGGTTCAGGTTCAGTTGCGTCACCCTTACGCCCGTGGTTTCGCAGCCGGCTTACCGGCTGGGCACCTGGGGCCTCCCATAAAGTGTTTGGCGTCCCGTTTCCCGGAACATACCATGCACTTGGGAGACTCCCCACAGTCCTTTGCTTTATGGCCTGCACCTCCACATCGCCTGCACAGCTGGCTCCTATCGGGCCCCTTGCAGGTCCAGGACTTATGTCCGCCCTCGAAGCACCGGAAGCAAATGTCTGGTTGCTGTAGTATGCCCAGAGGACATACCGACCAGCCGACCTTCAACTTGCCCTCTTTCAGGGCCAGGTTAGCGTCCGCCGACGGTAGTCGGAAGGTAGCTACCTGGGTCCCCGCCGGACCTTTGCGGAGGCGGATTGACTCCTTAGCCACCTCCACCCCGCACTTCGCTTTAAGGGCTTGTGCAATGTCGCACCCCTCAGTGATTTCGTCCAGGTTTTTAAGCTGGAGAGTCACTTCTGAGGTGAGTGCCCGCACTTGCACCTCCTTCCCTAGGACCTTTTCAGCTACCGTTTTGTAGGTAGCCCCCTTGTTCTTGGCGTCCTTCCGGAGCTCAAGTATCATCTCGCCAGTGCGAGATCGGCGGATACTCCGCACATCCGCCCCCAGATCCTTGAGCTGGGTTTCCCCCCTCATCTTCTTCAAGACTTCTGAGTACTTCGACCCATCTGTCTTGAGTATGAGGGCATCACCCCTACTCCGCGCCTTTTTGACCTTTTTTGGTCCTCTGGCTGCTCCGCCATCCTGACGCGTCGCACCTTCCCGACGCTTCCTACCCTCTACGGTAGTCCAAGGATTGCCCGTAGCCTCCACCTGTGCCTTTTCCGCGGTGGACCTTGAACCGGTTGGCGTGTGTTCCCGTGGGAGTAGCACGACCAATCGTTTCTTGGTGTTCCCGGGGGCCGTTTCCCCCGGGGACTGCCTCGTTCGCTTAGCGACCTGCCCCGTGGAGCAGACCGACGCGAACGAGGGGGCGTCTGTCTGCACCTCTTTAGATGCAGTCGCCCTCCCGGTCCTGGCCGCTTTCTCGGCCGCCTTCACCCGAGCTACGAGTTCTTCGTGCTCCTTTCTGGCTTCATCAATGGTGCTCCGAAGCAGGAGGAGGCTCTGCTTCAGGTCGCCAGCGATGTTTCGCCTGTTCGCCGAGAACTCGATTATGGCATCGAGTTGTTCAGACAGCGCCGCCACTCTTGGCCGCGTGTCCATGCACCTTTCGACGGCCTTGACTAGCAAGGGACCGTCCACCGAGATGTCTGGTGTGGACACCGACGGATTCGCCGTTTTTCCACCTCCAGACTTCGCCGCATCCGTCTCCGCCTTCTTCTGCGGAGACCGCTGGATGCCACCTCGTGCGAAGGGATTTGGTAACCCCTCCGCACCCGTCTCTTTTTGGTTCTTCGAGCTCATTTTGTTAATTGGGTCCCCCTTCCAGCCGCTATCCTTGTCCATAGATGAGAAGTCGCTTGTATGGTCCCATGGTAATCTATGCCGAAGCAGTGAGGCCATGGGTAAGGGGGGTCGCCATAGTACCTTATGAGCACTATGACGCCCCCGCCCGCGTAAGTCAGGAAAAGGGCATCTTGTCCTAGGACTAGTTCCCCCCCATCTGATCCTTCTCTGCCTGATTCCCACCAGGCAATGGACGCGGAACGTACTGGAAGGCCTGCCAGGTTTTACGGGACGGAGACCCCTGCACCGGGTACCATCTCGCCGTTTCAAGCCGCTGTCACGCGACTTTACTAAGGGAGCTCGATGCAGGTGCCAGCCCTTGGTCGTGGTTCCTTAGCGTATCCGACTCGAATCCGTTTCGTTCGCTGCCAGTTGCCATAATTGGGACCTTACTGGCGTCGGCCCCAATGGACGGGGGAGTGCATTTGGTTGATGGGAGCGGCACTACTCGCTCCGTCAGAGATGCTTCCGGGTAATTGTGGCATTTACGAGGAGTCGACGGCCCAGTGTCCGACCCTCACCACCCCTAAGCAATCTCCCGCTGCTGGTCCAGGGCTGTTAGGTACTGTCAGCGGTCGCCCTCATATAACGTGACCTCGGCGGTCGCCACGCGCCGACCCGTGGTGGCATGCAGCTCTGCCAAAAGTGTGAGTGTGAGTGTGTGTGTATGTGTATGTGTATGAGTGTGTGTGTGTGTAGTAACCAGAAAAAATCATGAATAAAACAACAAATAAAAAATTAATTTTTAAATAAATAGATCCTAACGATTGCGTTCAATTTTCTCCCATACAATAATCACCTGTTCGAAAATGTATTTGCTCCGATCATACCCAAAATAGGCGATTTTTTTGTTTGGCCTTTAAAGTTACAGTTTCTGTCACAAGGTTGCCAACAAACCGACTGTCCTTAAAATTTCCTGTTTTCAAAAAGTGTGTAACTTTTGATCCGTTGAACCGATTTTGGATCTTATGGCATCAAATCGAAGGTAAATAATGGACCTTCGAGGGAAAAATATCGAACTGTATTTCTTATAACAGTAACCTTGAGAAAATTATGACACATCCCGTTTTTGCTGTTTTGGAGGGTTTCAAGGGCCAGACAATTTTATTAATCGATATTGTTTTTGGATTCTTCAGGAAATTTTACAAAACGTTTCTAATTTTTACGCAGGTATATTTTCTTTTCTTTTGGAGATAGAATTTTTTCAATCTTCAATGTCCACCATAACCACTATGCGTCGCCATTGCAAAATCTTCAATGCAGTATCATTATACAAACCGTGTTCTGCCATTTTTGAAGGTTCAATACTCTGGAGATCCTATCTTTTGATAGTTTTGTATTGCAGTAACTTTTTCCAAATTTGATATTTTATGCAGAATTTTCTGAGAAATTCCAAAAAATAAATTCAATGATGCGTGTGGCTCAAACCGTTTAATACGGTTTGTTGCATGATTTTCGCATGGTTATTGTTATCTAATGCACAGTTTGAAATATTTTTCCACGCAAGGTCCAGTGACTATTTTCAATTTGCTGCCAAAAGATTTCAAATCGGGTTAACGGCCCAAAAGCTACGAATTTTTCAAACTGGCAACCTTATGTCAGAAAATGGTACCCATATTTTCCCGGCGACTTAAGGGAACATCCATAAATGACGTAGCTTGTTTTTTTAGGTTTCTTTAGGTTGCAAAAAAGTTGAGGACTGTCAAAAATAACCTGATGGTAAAATGAAAGACTTTTTTTCTCGGTTAAGGGGAAATATCTACAAAGAAATTTTTTTTTGGTCATTTATTTTTATCGGCATGAATCAATTTAAAACTACCCTAGAATCAAAATCTACATCGCCCAAATACTGATCTAAACTCAAAGTTCGTTTAAATCAATTTTTACCGAACAGCTTTTATGCTCCAAAATCACATTTTTCGTTTATTTTGGCGATGTTCGTTTTTTTATTTATTTCGAGGCTTTGTAAACTAGTAGAAGTAACCTATGATCGATATCGTGTTTCAAATTTGAAGTACAGAGGTCGCTGCATCAAGTTTCACCCGTTACAGCGTAAATTGGGTAAATTGGGGTGAAATTGATCACCATTAAAATCAATACATTCTTTTGGCAATGTGCTTTTTTTCGATATGTTAAAGATAAATGATGATTTCTATACTGAAAAATATCATTTACAGCTAGTTTGGAAACGAAAATAACGATATTCCAGGTTAAAATTTGTTTATTTTTGTTCACGAGCTGCTTTTTGCTAAATATGCCCTAATTTGATCGTCGTTAGACCGATTTCAATTCGGTTTGTTGCAAAAGCTCAAAAACTAGCTCTGGAATTAAATTCTTTGTGGTTTTCTGCGAATTGATCAGTATTTCTTTAATGGTATGGAATGATCATTGTTGAAAATTATATTTATTGAGCTTTTATCAAACTTTACTCACTTCTCCAAACTTAACGTAATTAACCCGCAATTAAGATTATATTAAGTAAATTCAATACTTTTTTTTTGTTATTTGGAAACTTGTTTGATCAAATTTGATTGAGTTTTGACTGAGTTTTTCTGAATTTTCGAAAATATAAAAAATTGCATCGGGCATGCAAGGGTTAACTTTGACAGGTATGTGAATCACGCAAATATTGCGTTTAAGGACACGTTAACATTGCCTCGTGTTGTAAGAGTAATATCTTTTGATTAGTATTTTTTTATCACTAATTTTCAGGTGATCAATTTCACTCCACTGATAAATTTCACCCCATTCCACGGTACGTTCTCTGTTTGAGTTTTTCTTTACTTTTTACTGTGAGTTATGTTCAAAAGTACTTAAATATAAGTAATAAAATTTGAGTTTTGCGCGGGATCGAACGCCAACCGCCTCAAAGTCGCTCAGCATCGCATGTCCGATATCGTGAAAGAGGCTAGACGCAGCTTTACAACAGACAAAAAAAGGAAAAGGAGGAAAATAAGGTCCAGGAAGGACAACTTTATGGCGCAGAGATAGCTGACTGAGGGTAAAATAATATTAGGGGTTTTATTATTGCGATTCTTAAGATTTATAGCATTTTGAAACTTTAAACGCGTTTTTCTCAAAAGTATGTTCTCAAAATCGATGAGCAGTAGAACTGAAAAAGTCTACACCCAACTAACTTGAATTATTAACTTTAGCTTCTGCATTAGATTATCTGGTGAAGTACACACGATTTTAGCGATTGATTAGCAACAACAAAAGTTATAAACAATTGAAGTCGATTTTTTCGTTGAAATAGAGTTGCCATTTTGCGAAAAAAAAATCTAAAAATATAATCATGTGTACGACACGTGGGTAGATAATGAAAAAGAAATGTTTTTGTTATAGGTGGCGTTGGGTACCAAAAGCGGTTCACGGCAATCGCTACAAAAAAAATTTGTGCAAATAAAATTCGTACTAAAAATAGCAAATGGTTGCTTCCTGTAATGTCCGCTTTAACAGAAAATCATTAAATAATTCGAAAAAGTAGATTGTCACCAGGGATGTTCTATAAAATTTTCAGTTGTCACAGACATGAAGGATGTTGGTGTCTGCTGTTGACGCGACTTGTCTATAGTCGAATAATATCGAAGAATATTTCTGTGATCTCCAGAAAATATTTTGCTACCGATGAAGTTTTAAATTATACTACAAGAACAATTCTGCAGTTTTTTATCCATCCACTTCAAACTTGTTCAATTTTCTCAATACCACTCAACGTTTAAAGTCAGTACTAGAGAACCCCAAAAACATGCAAGCTACAATTGCTGTGTGTCCCCAAATAAGCATCACTTCGTCTTTGTCTTAGTACCCCCCCCCCCCCTTCCTCATATTATTCCAACCAATGCACTCGACGAAACTACTTTCGCGCTTGCTTAAAGCATAAACATTGCAAGTAGAACGTCTCTCACAATGCCACTCCAGGACAGCAAGAGATGATGATGCTGCGCGACGATTTAGACGAGTGCGGAACGATGTTTTTATATTCGGCTGGTCGTCCCTCTTCACAGTAGGTACAACTTTTGTGCACATTCACAAGACCGATAACGTTACATACGTACATGCCACTTTACACGGACGAACGTTTGCTAGGGTTTCCTTCCTTTTAGCTCTGTGGGGGGAAAATTTCGGGCTTTTGGTGGAGCAGACTGGCCACCACTCCAATTGCACGAGGATGTGACTCTCGGTGTAGTGCCACCAGTAACAACATCAACAGCAGTAGCATCTGTACTAAGTTTGGATCTACGCCCCCCGTCCTCAATCCCGCACAAAGTTTACCCTTTTTGCAATAACAACATGGCAGCAGCAGAAGCAGCAGCAATGAATTCCAAATCTGCTGTGTCCAGATCAGGACGTTCTTCTGTGGAGAAGAGTGAACTGCCACTGGATGTTTGGATATGTTGCACAATTGTGCTGCTTCCTGTTCTTATCTTCTGCAAAAGAGTGAAGCTATTCATCGTTCGACTGTGAGTGTGTCCATATAGAATAATGATTTCACATCAATTTGCCTCCTCAGCCCCATCGCAGCGATCCAAAAAAGGGTACTATGTAAGTGTTACATTCCCGACATCGGCAGGTTCAAGTTCGTGCAATGTATTTCAATCCTGCTTGCCAGACACACACACACACACACACACACACACACACACACACACACACACACACACACACTGTCACGTAAGCCTTGCGGGAGCAGTCATTTTTCATCTTCTCAATTGGGAGGACCGTCTTCCGGCGTGCTCGGGTGTCGTTGCCTGTCGCAGTGAATGACATCCTGTTGTCGGGATAAGATAGCAAAACTGGCAAGTAACGAAGAAAACTGGCACTGACAGTCAGCGCTGAAGTGCTAAGCTGATGGATTGTGCCACGATATGCATGGCTCGATCGATGTTACTCATCTTTCGAGAGCGAGAGACGATGCTGTTTGCACTGGCCGGGGATCTAACGAAGAAACTCGAGGTAAGCACCGAGCGACGTGATTAATCGTATGCGTTGCTTGAGTGGATTCGGCGTGTCTCTTTTGATTGCATTTTTTTGCCTGTTTGCTGCTCAGTTTGCGTGGCATACAGCATAAACTGACAGTGCACGTCATAAATCACATGACAGTTTCTTGGTTAAATGACCCTTTCTGTTAGTTTAGCATGTTTTACTGTTAAACGACACGTTCTTTGCACGTAGGGTAGGTTATTTATAATTATGAACATACATTTGGTGGATAAATGGAAACTGGTTTTTTTTTTGCTTTCTGTTTATCATATTTAATCTTTTTTGTCCGATAGAGACAATAACAATTTTTCATATTGAATGTTACGCATAGCTGTTAGTAATATTCTGTTATTTTTCATCATGTTACACCTTGTTCGGTTATTCAAAAATTGCAAGTTCAGGTATGTACTCCTGGTTCCTCGCTTCTGTACCTTTAATCTCGCTTCTAGAGCGAAGTCTTTTTATGAAAATTACTCCAGCTTACGCAAACAACTTTCAGCACTTCTGTTTTTGCTGTGCCACATCATTCTGATCAGAAAAGAAAAATCAAACCACCGAAGAAATTATAAACTGGAGTGCTTTCGCTTTGTTTGATGAAGGAGAAAAAAAAGAAAGTATTTACGATTATCGGGTGGCTGGCCAAGATTTTCATAAAATATTAGTTTTCTTTTGCTCTGTAGACACTTCATAGTGGTTTGCACGTTATTTAATCGGATTGTCGAAGGAAGAAAATCAAGCCCAGTACGAGCGGTTACAATGTTGAATTACAAAATATGAAGGAAATAACATATTCTCCTGTCAGACCGGCATCGAGACCGATGCAATCGATTTTCCGTTTGGTGGAAGAATGGATTTGGTTTGTGGAATGAACTTCATAGGGCGGTCCCGGTACCGCCGCACGCAAGGCAATGCGTAGTAGAGCTTCCCGTTCGGAAATTGAGTTCCATCGGAAATAACTTTAGTGCGGTTGTGAGGGTGGAGGCCTGTCGATGGCCGGGGGAAACCTATCGGAAATGTTCGATTGAGATTGAGTTTTGCTCTGCGATATGTTAATCCACCAAACCGTAGCAGCAGTCGGATGTGTGGATTGATTTTGCAGATGTCGATAATGTGTGTTTTATGATAACGAGCACACAAAGAGTTGCAAATAAATAATAAAATTTATAATACATATTTGTTTAAAAGGCAGAATCCTGTTGCGCAAGCTTAACAATAATTTTCTTCCATATTATAATAACTGAGCATTGATATGCAAACGCTAAACCGATTTTGTATTCAAGAATTTTTTATTCATCTATCCTAACAGCACAGCTAACGGCCAAATTTTGTTTCTCAATGACACAAAAGGGCCGATAAAACTTGCACCAAAAATAGGCCTACACAGCCGAAGTCATAACCCACCCTCTTCTCCCATTTAGTATCGTCAAAATTGTTGTTATTATCCCGTAACAATTACATCCCATTGGCGCGGTAAGAACGACAAGGACGATGAAAGCGAGCGACACTCTGGGCAGGTGCTGCAGCAGGCTATTTTCCTCAGCCAAAGAATAGTCGATTGAAGATTGCGGAACAGAATCGTTAGCTATTGGTCATAAAAATAAAGATAATACTAACGATAAAGATAACCACAGCTTAAAATGATTTAAATCGATTGTCGGGTCTTCACTACCTTCTGGGTTTGCGGTAGGAGCATAATAAGATTATTACCAGATTTTCGGTCGAATGCGTTTTTAATACCTTTTTGGACAGCTTGCAGCTTTTACCTTGACCTGAGTAAAAGCTCAGCCTGATTATAATCTCTCACCGTTGAGAACTGCCCGAGTTATACTAAACCCCTTTAAACACTGACCCCGTCACGCTTATTACATAATCATTCATTGCTAGTGGAGATTAGCCCATCAAGATTAGCATCGACCATTTGTCAGCTTAGCGATGCATCCCAGGGCAGCAAATCCTCATTAATGTACTTCACAATAGAGCCTTGGGGGGCAGCTTGGTCCACCTCACGCCAGAATTCAGCGGTCAAAATTTAGCTCCGTGGCTCCGTGGCAGCTCAATAAATCCAACCGGAGTAGCATTTTGCCGTGTGACGTTCACTTAATTACGAGCGGTGGCAGTGATGTGTGTGAGTACGTTAATGTGCCATTCAGTGTTGAAAATCATAAAATCATACCATAAAATGAGAGAAGCAGAGAATTTACCGCTATAAGTTTGGATCCGTTGTTTTGTTTGTTGATTTTTCAACTTTTCGATTTTTTGGCTTTATGATTTTAATATTTTTTAGTTTTAGAACTAGCACCTTTGCGTAGGGGAATTGCTCCATTATCCATCTCAGCCCATATATTCATCTAATACAACATAAAAACCCAATTGAAAACAAAAAAAAGCTTGAAAGCTTTTTTCTTGAACCAATCTGCTAATCCATGGAATGGATTCTTCTTAGTTCACTTTAGATTCCTCATAAAGTATAATCCTCAAAAGTTCACTTGAAAGCTCTAAATTTGATATTATAGTCGGACATCTGCACTCGAAAACTTAATTAATTCAATAACCTACCTCAGAAAACAAAATCCGCGCATTGTTCTATATGGTTACAACGGGACTCGTTCAAGAGCCAACCAAAGATTTTTTCATCACTAGCGGACCACTTTTTATTTTAACCACTGAACAAAAACACTCACTACACTAAGAACACTTTAATCTTTAAAATGTTCACCTCAAATTTCCAAAAACAAACTTAAATTAGTAGAAATATATTAGATGGATTTCTACAATTCCCAAATTTCAACTGTATGTATTTTCATCTGTTTTCACTGCCTTGAAGAAAATCAAAAGTTGTCAAATCAGTTTCTGTTAATACGTAAAAATCAAACTGATGTGTTAAATTATTACGACATAATTGACATAAATGGACAGCACTGTAGTGGCTACCTAGGTCACCAATTTTGCACGTAAAAACTACAGCGGATATCTAGGTAACCTACTACGACAGGCTGCACGTTAATTCATGATAATGTGATTCATTCATGATTGACAGTGTGATGAATATGGGGGCATCGTGAGATGAAAAATTGAGCAGTGATTCAAGTTATGAGATGGATATAGAAGTGTTGTGAAAAATGGTTTGTTTTACAAAATTCAGGATAAATCTAGCATATTTTACTAAATATACAATGCTGAACGATTCCATAAAAGCACGTAAGCATATTTAGTTTATTGTTCAATGATCTCGTGAAAATTTGGTGTTTAATCCGTGCATTCTTCGTAAATATCGGCTTAATGAGATAAATAATGGAGCAGTTCCCCTATTTGGATATTATTTGGTTGAAAAAAGCGAAAAAAATGCTGTCCCGAAGCTCGAAATGTCCTAGAAGAATTATAGCTTTTTATCCATTCCCGTGCAGTTTGGTGCCTCTAGCCATTATCAAAACGCGTAAACTTACGTGAGAGTCCGCAACGTAATTGCTCGCCGGATTCGTCGCTTTAAATATATGTTTACGAGAAAACTTATTTAGGTCTCTGAAAAAGTTTTGGTTGCTGGGGGCACCAAAATTCACAGATACAATGGTATGGTACAATGCACTGAAGTGGGTATAGTCATGTTATAGAACGAATTCAAAAATTGTCATCACTTCAAACCTGTATTTTGGTGTTAACTGTAATTTTGCTATTTTTCGAACATCAACTTTTTAGAACAAATAAAAATTTTATTACCTTAAATACCTCACGCTTGGCCTACCGAAGCTCTTCAAAATACACTATTAATCAATCTGACCAGAAGTGTTGCCAGATATATCATTTTTGTATTTTGAAACTAAATTCACATTTTTTGGCAAACGCAGCCATTCTTATTTTAAATTCGATAATTCCATCGTGTTCCTTGAAAACTCACCACAGCTATTACCCCGGGGTAATATGAGGTAATTTCAAGATATACTATTTTCACGAAATCTGTTTTGAATCGCTATATCAAACCATCATATTTATTGGAAAATACCTGTTAACTTCTTACCCCAAAGAATAACTCAACGAAAGCTTTTTGGGCTTTTTCTGCCTCTCAGGGAAACCTTATGTATATATTTGATTTTTGCTCTCAATTATTTCCCAACATTTCAATTTTTAATAAAAACTTATAAGTTTTTCTCTCAAAATTAAATAATCGATGATGGGCGTTATGTTTTGACGTTGACTAACGTCTATATCGAAGTTAGGCGCCTGAACTTGAAAATCTAGTAATTCAACCAGGGGAAACCAGGGAAAAGTGGTCAGGTTTTGAGCGTTTGTTTTTCAGTCATTTATAATCAGGTTTTCGAGGTTTTAGAATCAATCAATCAGAAATTATTTTACGGTTAAATTTATGTAACAAAAACAAACTATTGTTTGAGATACACTATTGAAAAGTTGGTAATTAATATCGATTGTCTAAATCATACCGCGCAGCCAATCACTACCTCTCTTCCCAAGCACAGTCGACACTAACGGATACAATCGATCTAACTTTGTTGTTATTGTTGTTATCACTTTCTGTTTCCGATGCTCATTTACATCCCTTGTTATTCTATTTTCTGCTTAGCCCCTCCTTCTTTCTAACTAACTGATGAAACCTTGGTATAAAAGGTACCGTTCGAACATTTCTCCCCATCAGTTTCATCACTAAACCGTACCGGTTACATACGGACGCTAGGTGTTAGCAACTGAAAGGAAGAAAGACAAAATAGTACCGGTCATCTCGTGCCGGTTTCACCCCCCATGCTGGTGGCTGTTAGTAGTACATGGCTACTGCAAAATACTAAAATGACTGGAATTCTGGACGGAATAACCAGTAAACAAGAATAATCGGCAACTGGCACCTTTTGGTGCCTCGAAGTTTTGTAAAAGAAAGCGTTGCAATTCCCTCTACTGTTTGTTTTAATGGAATATAAGAATACGATAGTCAACGTCATGCGATCGTGTCTTGAATACCACCCTCCTACTATCATTTTACGTATTTTTTTCGACTTTGTGGAAAGTCCTTTTCGAGCTTGAAGCAAAACTGGCAGTGTGTAACGTGCTCGAAAATAGCGAAAATGGTTCGAATCTAGCTGCACAATGTCACCCCAGGTTTCGTAAAATTGGTATACAGTCTGTTTTTTTTTGTACGCGGAAAATGTATATCTCGTAAAAAACGCGATAATTCAAAAATCCGGATGATAAAACCGCGTCAATTCGAAAATCCGCGTTAAAAAACCTGACTGTATTCCGATTTTGACTCGGGCTGATAGTTGTTTCTTACGGGAAATTTTTCAAAAAACATGATGGATTTATAAGTTTCCGTTAGACTCTACTAGAAATTTGAGAATTAAATATTGAATTTAGTCCGTACAAATACGTATTTCGACTGTGACATACACTGCCGTTCCAAGCATAGTTGTCCCATGTTCTACACAAACCTTATGCATGCTGGGACAATTATGCTTGGAACGCAGTACAGTCATCATCAGTGCTTATGTGGACTGGTAAAGAGCAAAACGTAAATCCTGTTTTTTATTTGTAGTAGGAGGAGTTTCTTTCGGCTTCGCAGTCTTTAAAATGTGAAAAGAAAAACGATATTTTTCTCTTACACCGACGTTTCGAATAATATATATTCTTTATCAAGGCTCTACAAGTAAATTAAGACCAAAAACACTTTTTAGAAAACAAATACAAAAATTATGCACATAATATCATTACCGAGAGGACCATTTTTCTGTGAAGGGGTTCTTCGGCTAGAGCATTAATTGTCAAAACAGATAATAATAGTAGTAGGTAAAATAAAAATTTTGCCCACTCAATTGGAGTAAGGTAGAAAATTATACGATCGGTTGTTTACCTACCATGTCTGGGGTTTTTGGGAAGAAGATGAATAGCCATGAGGGGGCGTCTTTGTTGAGAAGCGTGGATGAGTGATTTCCATAAATTATTAACGGGGCGGAGCAGGTGAATGTTATCCGTGGTTAGTGGATGTTTCTCGTCAAAAATATGTTCAGCCACTTTTGATTTGAAAAGGTGTGGTGGGGCATTTTTTGAAACTTTATTTGCTTTTGTGACTTCTGCGAAATGTTCTTTGAAACGTATCCCTAGATTACGTTTAGTTTGTCCAGTGTAAACCATATAACAGTGACTGCATGCAATTTTATAAATTCCAGCTTTGTTCAAGGTCTTTGGTAGACCCCAATTTTGTTTTGAGTTGGGTATTTATACTAATGTAGACAATATTAATCCCAAATTTCCTAAATTTCGAACGAAGTGGGCGTGTCAAGTTAACGTTATATTCAACGGCTACCCTTTTCAGATCTTCTGTTATTGGGGTGAGTGTTGTAAAAGATTTCCGAAATTGAGCACGCTTCTTTTTATCAGCAATGGCTTAAATTATACTTTCATTATAGCCATTAAGTTTGGCAATTTCGAAAATATATTCCAGTTTCTTTTGTTTGGCTACTTTATTTAGAGGTAAAGTTTCCATGCGGTGGATCATATGATGCAAGGATGCCATTTTATGCTTGAAGGGATGGTTTGAAGTGTATGGTATTACCCGTTTCGTATTCGTGGGTTTTCGATGAATTTTATATTCCAAGTCCGTAGACTTTCTGACTATAATGACGTCCAAGAAAAGGAGCCTGTTGTTTAGTTCTTTTTCAATTGTGATGATTATGTTTTTATGGGTATTATTAGGGGTATAAAAAAAGATTCAAGATACGCCCCTTTCAAAACACAAAAAAATATCATTCACATCCACCATCGAATCAGTAAGAGGTTCCTCTTCTCTAATGTACTTTCTATATTTGCCATGAAGAGCTCACATAGAAAACGTGAAAGAGGATTACCCATTGGTGCCCCTTTAGTCTGTTTGTAAAATTCACCATGAAATGTGAAGTAGTTTTCTTTCATGCAAAGGCGTGAAAGCTTCAAAAAACTGTCAACTTTCTTTTCCCAAGTATTATCAGAATATTGGGAAAAACGCTAGTTCTCTAAAAGGTTTAAGGTTTCATTCACTGGAACACTAGGGAATAAGGCCGTTACGTCAAATGAAACCATTATCTCATCAGATTGGATGTTTCCCGAGGATCTTAAATTTTCAACGAAATCTCCGGTGCTCTTGACTGATCGACTTGGAAATTTCTTGAGCATAGCTTGAAATTCTTTTACCAGCCATTGAGCCAATTTTTCTGTGGGAGCTCCTACCGCTGAGATAATTTCTCTCATTTCATTTCCAGGTCTGTGAATTTTGGGGAGACCCTCTATTCTTGGAAGAACTGGATTTGAAACACGAAGATTTGTAAAGCATTACCCAAAACGGATTTGCATTCTTGAATTGTATTTTCGACACGTTTCACCATATCAGCTAGAGAATTAAGTCGCAGTTCCCAATATGGACTTTTATAATTTTTTTGGGTCATTTGTTTATCATAGTCAGACTTGTCCATAATGACGGTTTTGTTACCCTTATCTGCTTTTAAATAGAAAACAGGTTTTTACGTCACTCTACTAAGACGCTCAATACAGATTTTTCAAATTTAAGGATGGAATTATCAAATTAAAAAAAAATAGCTGCATCTCCCTAGTAGTAATAATGGTTCTATTAAAGTTTTATAGCGCTTAATACAGCCAAAAAGTGCTATAAAACTTCGATTAAACCAGTTTCTTACCTGGGTTTGCGAAAAATGTTAATTTAGTTTTAAAATACAAAAATTAAAATACAAAAATTATATCTGGTAAAATTATATCTGGTAACACTTCCGACCAACAAAATTTTTTTCTCCGGATTCCTTGGTTTAATTTTGGTAAAAATTACTTTTAACGAAGTTGAAACAAGGAATCTAGAGAATTTTTTTTTTGGCCGGAAGTGTTTACGTCGGTAGAAGGAAATAGATAGTATATAATGCTCCGGTGTAAATGCGTCTTCGATCCGGATGAGTTTTGCTCATCTGAGGGTTTTCGGAATGTAGTGATTTCGCGAGGTGTACTAAAGTATTACCTCATGTCTCATGGCACCCGTTTGGCCAGAGACTGTTCGCTTGCTGATTTCATTTAGGTACGTTGCAAATCGGAGTAAGTTTCGTTCAGTCGATAAATATCGTGAATAACCTAATGACTACGCAATGTATACCTTTCAAAGAACAACGTCTACCGAAGTGTGTTTGCTTTTGCGAAGCTATTCGGGATTGGTAATAGATATTTATATATAAATACATAGATGCTGTCGGCGGTAGATGATTTCCGTGTGCGCTTCTCTGATATGATCGCGGGGTTCGACAACAAAGATACACATCGTTCATTGATGAGCGAGCTTAGCGCGCAACTCTGCTTGATTTCGTCAATTACTACGGAAATATGATAACACAAACCTTTTCTTGTCGCTGTCGTAGAAATTTAGAAAAAAACTCATTCTCGATTCGACTGTTTAGCCGTAGATTGCCCACCCGTTGCTTTTATATAAGCGTGTCGTAAATCGGAGTTGGTGTCGTTCCTTCGATAAATATCGAGATTAATCTAATGACTACGCAATGTATACCTTTTACCGAGCGCGTCTCCCTAAATACATTTGTTTCTTTTTTCAAAGTACATACTAGGAAATGGTAATAGCCAAATACTTAAACACTTGTAAGCTTCGAGTAGTGGGTGTTTTTCGCGCACAACACAAAAAAACTCATCGTTCGCTTTCGTAATGAGTTAACTTCGCGCGCGATATCGTTCGATTACGTCTCTAACCACGGTGACACAACCCTTCCTTTCGTCGCAATCGAAATGCAGACTTGGTCTCCGACAACAACGACTGTTACAACGTCTTCCTTAAAACTTTTTTCCTCACCCTAACCATTGTAAGGACGTGGCTGGCGCCGTTATCGATCTATACGAAGCGGAAGCTACTGAATTGTTGTACATTGAAGTTGGTAAACTAATACCAATTTACCATGAACGTGGTTCTTTGTGCAACTTCACTAGCTCAGATCGATCACGGAGGAGCAACTACGAAATGTGCGGTCGTCAAGCTCAAGCTCTTTAGACTGACCAAAGTTGAACTTTCCAAATTTTCGACTTGTAAAGTTTTACTTGTTCACAGTTTGTTTCATGATTTTCCGACTTTTTCAGTTCTGCCACTATTTTTTTGAACAATTTTTTTTTACAATTTTGGCCTGGATTTTGTGATTTTTCGCTTTCGGCGTTCCGACTTCCGCGTTTTAACTTTTTTCGACTATTCAATTTTTCTTTTTTTTTGTAATTTTGCTTGATTTGAAATCATCGACTTTTCACTTTTAGAACTTTACTTTTTACTTTATTTTAGAACTTCGTCGACTAAAACAGAGCTTCGAAGAAAATATCAAAACAAGTACTTCCTATTTTAACCTATTATGGACCAGGTGTTCGATTATATGATAGTTGAGAATGTAAACTACAAAAAAAAACTACCAGGCACCCCTCCGCTACCATTCCGTAGGAAGGGGAGCGTGTCGCACTAATGTGTTCAAAAACACAATTTTTCAAAAATTGTTTTAAAGCTGAAAAGTAATAGAAAATATAGATGATAATTTATTCTAGTAGCTAACAGATGACATAGCTTTTGTACCATTTCTCAATATTCTGCAAGCATATCGTTTTTCACGGTTGGTCCATTGCACAGTTGTCCAGATCGTCGATTTAGCGGTATTTAATTTTTTGTGCAAAAACAGCTGTTGTTAGGTTAATAGTATATCTGAAAGATATTTTGTGTTGAAAAAGGCGCTTCTTTATAGAAAATAAAAATTGGGGTGGCTCCATTTTTATCAAAAATAGCAAAACTAACTTTTTTGCTGATAAAGATACGGTTGTTTTTAGTTCAGAGGAGTTGTAGATCCATTTATTCTAAACAAATTTGCCGAAGAAAGCTAGTCTCTATCTTGCATAATTTTCTATTGCGGGAATTGTAATATTGGCAGAGTGAACGAGGATTCGATAACATTATGTTCGAGATTCTTAACAAAAAAAATATATATACTTCTTATAACAAAACTGACCAGAGGTATAGTAGATTTTTATGCAAAAATGGTATTGATGATAACAAATATTTTTAGAGCCAGAACGGTGTGACGTTTCCGACAAAATTGCAGATAATATTTTTTTCGTTCCATAAAAAATAAACGCAGTGAAAAAAGCTGTTGTTATGCCAGGCTGCGGATCGAGCCTGTTTCCAGTAAGAGTGCTGCAGTAATCGCTTATACAATGAAGACTAAATTTCTGCATGCTAGCATTTATACGTACCTACTGAAAGTTGAACTTCCGGTAGCCGTGTCGAACAAGCAAAACAAAAAATCGTAAACTAGGGACTGACTAGGAGAGTAAGTGAAACAGTTTTGTAACTATACCGCCCGTCATCGAGCAATAAACACGAAGAAAGATAAGAACTCAATTACACTCTCTTGCTGTCGCTGTTACAAGGTTATGGCGAGTGACAAAAAATATATCAACCCGTGAAGACCCGGGACGAAACTTGTTTTTTTGAAAATGCTCGTGCTCAGCACTGGAACGGCCGATTTAGGAAAACTTGGAATTTTATTCAAGTGGAATAGTTGCTCTAAATTTTGGTGAAGGTGCCACCCCTCTGGACCTCTCCCCGTTTTTGTGAGACGCAAATATGTGTGTGTTTTTTTTTCAAATTTTTCAAACAGATTGAGCAAACACTGGGAATTTTCATATGTATCAATTGCTCCATGTATCAAATCATGTCAGGTGGATGAAATATGGTATGTAAGAGTGAATTTTGGAGTTTCTAAATTATTTCAGTACAAAATCACGAAACTACGTATTTCCATAAAAATTCAAATAAGAAAATCGTTCTTCAAATTTTAAGCTCTACATTTTTGCGGTAAGATCTCCTGAATCCACACGCGATGAAAAATTTATTTATTGGCATGCAAAAATTTTGAGAAAAACCAGTTTAAATTCACCAAAGTACGTTTTTTCATGAAAAATTAGAAAAAAAACACAGACATAGACGAAGGGGTGGCATCTTTACTAAAACTTAGAGCAACTATTCCCCTTGAATAAAAGTCCAACTTTTCCCAAATCGGCCGTTCCAGTGCTGAGAACGAGCATTTTCGAAAAAAAAGTACCGTCCCGGGTCTTTACGGGTTAACTTCTTCAATTATGATTTAAGGCATATGAAAATGCTTTGGTATTCCTTTCAATAGTGACAAGTTTGTTTGATTCAGCCTCATTTTGGATTGCCATTTACTGATGACACGGGATGATTCTTGTTCTCGTGTTATTCTCTGCTCCGCACATACTGCAAGCAAGCAAACGAGACATAACGATTATACACATATGCTACCGGCGTACTCCCAGCTATTTGTAGTGGCGACAAATCCGGACAAAATTACTAACATGTCCGGACATATCCAGCAATGCTGTGCAGTGCTGCGGTCCATCAATTGATCCGTCTGCTGTGGAACGCTGCGGTCGAATGAGTCGCCTGCTCAGCCTCGCTATACCGAGAGCAGCTGCTGTACTGCCGGCTGCGGGTCGAGCCAGTTTCCAGTAAGAATCATCCGTTCTATTGCTGCAGTAATCGACGACTAAATTGCTGCATACTAGCTTTTATACGTGTCTACTGAGACTTAAACTTCAGGTATGTGCGTCTTTGTGGATTAAAGCGAAAAAAAAAACAACAACAACAAATTATACTTAAGCTTTGGCTGTGCTGGAGAAGAACACTTTGTTTCAGCTCTGATTGTTCGAAACATGCGTTCAACAAGGTTATACATTTTTCAGTAGTACAATAGTTAGCACCACAAAATCACAATTTTCCACATTTTGGTGAACGCGTAATAAGTTCTTCAATCGATTGCAGTAAGAATGAAGGTTAGAAACTGAGTAAGTTTTAAGCATTTGAAAGTGGACCATTTTCGAGACGCTTACGATGTTTTCGGTTTTTTAATTATTCCTATATATGTTGCTGTAAGACGTAATGCTACGTCAAAACACAGTGCAAAATGACATCTTCAACTCATAGTAACTGTGCAAAATTTCAGCCAAATCAAAATTAACAAGTACGAAAAATACGAACACCTTTATGGAACAACTCATATATTGTTGAAGAATATTGCCAAAACAAAAATTGAGATGAAAATAATACCGACCTGTCGTCGAAGGCGGTGGCCTTCTGCAAAAACACAAATGTTCCCTGATAGTTCAAGCAAGTGTGAAATAAAGTGAAATTTCTTTTTTAGACGGTTTCTTATAATCAGTGTGTCGAACGCCTGTAAGAACCTGGAAAACCTGGAATTTTCAGGGAATCTTATTTTATCTGGCAAATCCTTCAAAAGTCAGGGAATTATTATGATAGAACAGAATCTTGTTTCACTTCTTGTGCATTCGAATTTCAAACTTTTATTTCAACATATTATCCCATAATTTTTTTTATTCCAACGTTTTTAAATATATTTGTTTTTTGTATATTTGCGATTTCAATTTAATTAGTTGACAAATTTTCACGAACGCCTAATATCTGTTTTTTCATTCGGGTCTTCCCTAATATGTACATTTAAAATTTTACATTTAAATAACTATCACATCGATGCATTTTTATTTCAGTGACAGATTTATAGAATTTGAAAAAGCTATAACACATTATTCAAAGATTCTTAATGAGCAGAAAAAAAAAACAAAAAGACCTGAAAAAATTGAAAGAAATATTCTTGAAGTTGACTAGACACATAGTAACATGACTGTTTTGTATGATTACAAAAAAAGGACCAAACCTAATTCGAGTATTTTTTTCTTGGATTTATTTACGATTTCTCGAAACATAGGGATTATTTCAACACGATGGGTTACGTCTGCACTGTTTTTAATGAGACTGGTGTAATTAAACCCAACAGAGGTTATATTGAGTTTCCAGTATTTTACGTTGCTAGCTTTTGGCATTCTCTAGCCTTCCCTGGCACTCAACTTTCTTAGAGTTTTAGCCTCTCGTATTACAGCATAATAGATTACAGCATTTCGCGGAAAATTAAACCAAGATATCGACGGTGGTGACAAGCACAATTAACCTTGCAAACTTTGGATAGATATTTTAATCTGTTCCGACAGTGTCAGTTTGTTGAAACGATAGCTATCGTTAATTCTGCGAAAAAGTCACTTCAAACAAAATATGCAAGACAGCCAATGTATTTGGAATTAACTGGCTACAATCTTTCAGAGTAAAATATTTTTAAAGAACTTCTGTAAAAAAACTGCGTTATTGCAAAAATCGCTCGTTGTTCAAAATTATACCCAGTGGGAAGGTAGACACAAAAAAATCGTATTAGTAGAAAAACCGTCGCGAAAACCACGTAAAAAAAGCTTCCGTCCATTCAAACCCAAGCTAGCGCGGGGGCTCACAACTACCACTACCTAATTCGTTATTCCAAGAAAGAGCAATTCATCCGTACTAGAAAAAAAATCGGACGAATTTGCCTTGTCGAAGGCTTCACGATAAGCGCAGCGTGTTTTTCTTCGTTCATGTTGCCGACTTATTCATGAGCAATTTCGATGCTAATCAGATTCGACATTAAATCTCGTTGGTTCATGGAATATACATACCGAATGTTAACTGCTACTAGTAAGCAGTTTTTCTGTCGCCCAACTCACGATCGTGACCGTGACCGTGGTTAACAAATTCGTTTGCCCCTCGGTTTTCGAGGCCGTAAACACTTGGTACAAGCAAAAGGCAAAGGTTAAACGGTTGATGCCAAACAGAAGAGGCCTCTGGTTCTATTGGTGATAATAGAAAGAATTAACATCTTCATTTAAGAAGCCAGCTATTGGGCGATCTAATGCAATAAATGCTACCTTCCATGGTGTTAACACTGTATTCAGTAGGTACTAATGGTAAATTTTAATTACTTTCTGTTCACATTAGTTCACATGTCTTTTATCACGCATGCTTACCCTTCTAGTGTAATTCACTATTAAAAACACGATTACACGGAAAATAACCAATGCAGTAACACAGACAAATACCACCGATGAAAAATTGCGGTTTGTAATGTATTCACTGGCCCAGGTCCGCAACCAGCACCACTTCAGTAGCAGCAGCAGCAATCAAATGATTTCCCAATGGTCGCGTAAATTCCTGCACCAGAATGCGACCGGTAGGTTAGTAAATGCGGTTGGCCAAACCGCTGCTGTCCGAATCTTTGAATAGTCCAGAATCGTACGCTAACGAAGCGAAGCAGTTTTTATGCAAAGCTTTCCATACTGTATGATGCATTTCCTTTCGAACAGAGAGGACGTGCCACATGAGAACCGGATTGGCACAACTGTTAAACCTGGCCGGTTATGAAGGCAAACATCACGTCATAATTTTGGCAGCTCGTCTCCGGTGTCAGGTAGCGCACTCGGAAAGGGCAAATGTAAGCTCATTGCGGAGATAAAAATCCGCATGATAATATGCGCTAGTGCGAAACGGAAAACACATGCCAAGAAGAAGGTTTATCTCTTGCTACCGACCCTGTACTTACCCAATTCTCAAGAGTGTACACATACACAGCAGCGCTGAAACCCAAACCCACTTACTTATGTAAGGTTATGCAAATATTTGGAGATTCCTTTCTCGACCAGAAACTTTTTGCGTCTTTGTGTCATGATTGCGCTGTATCACTTTTCCCAAGTTAATCCTTTTTTTTCTCGTCATCACTCGTCTCCGTGTGCAGACCAGCTTTGTGCGGGTTTTTGTAGCATTGCACAGATTATAATTCATTCATCAAGTCGCGTTGTGCTCCACAGGACTCGAAAAAAAAAACGATTTTTTTACGACATACACTGATCTCAGTATGCAGACATGAATCTCTTCGTTCGTTCTAAATATCACTGTGACAAACATATATGCGAAGCATAAGGTCGTACCCGGCATACCAGAACGACTGTTTCGCAACCATTTATCGAGAATAATGAGTCTCCGACGAATTAAAAACATTGTACAATAACAATTTGAGTGCAACGTTTATGCCGGGAAGCAAATTCATATAAGCAGCAAGCTGCAGCATATTCATGTTAAGAGTAGGACTACAACTATAGTATTTTCATGAGTCTTGTTAAACGTGCTATGGTGTAAAGCATAAATAATAAAAAGTACAACAGAATGACTGAACATAGCAATGAAAGTTCGAGAATAGAACAATATTTGCGCTTTTGTACAATTTTATTTGCTAAGAAATAACGAAAAAAAAATATATATATTTCACAATATTCCCTGAGGTTTTATTTGTTTGGATTTGTTTGTTCATTTTATTAACTTGTTATAAACCAGATTTTGAAGAATTTTCTATATATATTTATCATAATGTTTGCAACATTTTTCTTTTTTTTTTTTGTAAATAAGGGGGAGCTGTTAGTAGCTTAGGTATTTATGGTAAATATTAGAAAATAATGAATTTGTATATTTTTTTCGTAAGTAATTTTCCATTAATTTATTTATTTTGAATGATTGAGGTCGGTCTTATTTGTTTGATGTATATTTATTTATTTATTTATTTCGTCAGTCATATATGTAGACTGGTTACAATAATTTCTAAACTATACACGAACATAAAACAAATTAATCTTGTGTCCTCAGCCTCAAGGACTTGAAATACTGTTTCAGTTTATACCGGGACATCGTAAAGTCAATGGCTTCGCAGTGTTGATTATAAGAATTCATCATACTATTTATAGGTCCATTTTTTGCGTATTCCGTACGATGATGGTTAAGAGCAAATAAACTACGGTGTCGAAGTTGTCGAATGGGTGCATAAAAGTTCAATTTAGAAAGTAGTACTGCTGAGTCAACGTTCTGCGAAACGATATCGTTTACAAATGAAGCCATCGCGTACTCTCGCCGTTCTTTTAATGTTTGAATGTCAATCAACATGCAGCGTGCTTCATATGACGGAAGACGATGTGCGGTCCAACCTAGCTTACGAAGAGCATATAGTAGAAATTGCTTTTGTACTGATTCTATTCCTTCTTCATGTACGTCAGGACGAGGAGACCACACAATGCTACAGTATTCCAGTATTGACCTCACATAGGCAATATACAAAGTGTTGATAGTGTACGGGTCTTGAAAATTGTAGCAGAAGCGTTTGATAAACCCTAACATGTTGTTTGCCTTGTGTATGATAGTGTTATAGTGGTCGATGAAATCAAGTTTAGAATCTAAGATTATTCCTAAATCCCTAACTCTATCACATTTCTTCACATTCTGATCCCCTAATGCAATTACAATTTTGGACGGTGTTAATTTTTTGCTAAAGGATATTACATTGCATTTTTTTACATTTACTTCAAATAGGCTTTTCTTACACCAGATGTAAAATGTGTGGATTTCATTATGAAATACATTGATGTCTTCTTGATTTTTTATTTCCAAAAACAGTTTCATGTCGTCGGCATGTATTAGAACTTTAATAATTTTGAGGATGAAGGAAATGTGGTTTACGTACAAAATAAAAAGAAGTGGTCCTAAGTGGGAGCCTTGGGGAACACCTGAAGTAACTTGAATGGGATTTGACTTTTTTCCAATAAATTTTATTATTTGTTGCCTGTTTGTTAAATATGATTCAAGCCACTTCAGGAGACCAGACTCAATTCCAATTTTTTGCAGTTAAAAAAGTAGCATTGGAATGTCAATACGATCAAATGCTTTGCTAAAGTCCGTATAAAGAGCTTCAACATGGTTCCAATTATCCATTGCATTCAATGAGTAATCTACGAATTCAAGTTAATTTGTGGATGTAGAGTGGCCTTTGAAGAAGCCGTGTTGTTTGTCAGCTATCCGATTTTCGACTTGAGCAAATATCTTTTCATTGACAATTGCCTCAAAGAGTTTAGGAATGCAAGAGATAATAGCGATTCCAAGATAATTACGTATGTCAGATTTACGCCCAGATTTGAAAATAGGCACTAAAAATGAGCTTTTCCATATATTTGGGAAGACTCCAGTTTCCAACGACATGTTGAACAGCCAGAACAAAGGAGATGTAAGTTCCTTCGAAAGATTTTTCATGAGTGCTGGAGGTATTCCGCCAGGTCCAGGTCCTTTGGAAGGGTCTAAATTTCTCAGACCCTGCAAAATATCGTGTACCTGAAGTTGGTTAACACCAACGTTTCTTGGATATTCTGGTTAAAATGCAAAATAATCGCGGTCGCGATTTTCTTCGGAAAATGTGGTATAGATTTCCTGCAAAAATTTTGCATAGAGATTGCAATTTTTCTCCGAGTTATCACCAACATGTTCATCGAGTTGCATTATTGATGGAAAATTGTCTGATTTTAGTTTTGTTTTGACGTAATTGAAGAAGTTCTTTGGACAAGACTTAATTTCTAGTTCAGTTTTTGCATTGAATTCTTCAAATGCATCACTGATTGCAAAGTTCAGTTAATCACATATTTTCAAGTAAATTGCTAGATTTTCACTGCTATTGTGTTTTTTGAAAATGTTGTGGGCTTTTTGTTTGCGGTTTTAAAATGTTTTATTTGTTTTTTAAACCAAACTGGTTGTTTAGTGTTAGCGTGGCGTCGTTTTTTTTTTTCAATGGAATCTCTTGAGAGATGATGTTGTACAGAATTTTGTAAAAGGCGCTAACAGATGATTCGACATTTCCTTCATCTCTAAAAATTTGTTGCCAATTGACACAGTTTGATTTGTTTTTAATATTTGCATAGTTCGCGAGTTTGAAGTCGTTGGGTCTTTGATATTCATGTAAAAATAAAGAATATTCAATTGCTGTGTGAGACTTTTCGTTTTTCCATAGTGGGTTGACTGATTCGGTCACACAGAAATCTTCATGGATATTCGTTAAGAGTAGGTCCAAATAGCAATTTTCACGGTTTCTTACATGGTTAATCTGGTTCAAACCTAGTTTGGCAATTTCGTCAGACATGAAGTGCAAAGTGATGTCATCTCCAACGACTGGGAGTAGGATGCTTTCGTTTTCAGGGTCCAAGATGAAGTCAGTGGTGTTTTGATTGAAGTCCCCATAGATGAGAACTTTCACTTCTGGAGGTAGTTCAGATAAAATTTTTTCTGCGCAATTAAAAAACTTTTCATACGTAATTTTATTAGCGTTATGTGGAGGAAAGTACACAGAGGCGAATACGTGTGTTTCACCTGCTATGTGCGATTTTATCCAAATGTGCTCGAATTCTTTGAATTTAGGTGCAGCAACAGTTTCTGAATTAAAATTCACAGAGACCGCTATGAGGACTCCTCCGCCGGACTTCTTTTCGGATTCTTGAAAATTCCTGTCATTACTGAATACATTAAACATATTTCCAAAAATTTCTTCAATTTTGACACTTTCATCCCAGTTTGTTTCAGCCGCCAATATGACTGAAAAGGATGAGCCTAAAAGATTGTTGTAAATTTGTTTCGTTTTGGCTGGGCCTTTCATGCGTTTGAAATTTTGACAATAAACCAAAATTTCAGTCGCATTTTGTGTTGGTGAAAAAAATTTTTGGGGATATGGTGGTTGACGATGTTTGAGGGTTGGTGAGTGTTACCTGTAAGTCTTTTTCTTTCTCATCGAAAGGGGTCGTTATTTCCGAAAACTCGGTTTGTAAAATTTGTCGGTGCTTTCCCTTAGTTGTTGTAGGCGGTGTGTTCGTTCACTGGATAACGATGTCCGATGAGACTGCAGCTCTGCTAAAGCGTCATCGCGTGATATTCCCAGTTCTTCATGTACGTCCAGGAAAATTTCACGTAGCAGGTTTAAGTCAGTTGGTAATCCTTCAGCTGCCAGCATCATCGGTGCACTAATTTTGGTGATTCCTCGAATGCATACCGTTATTGGCTGATCATGCAGTAAAGCAAGGAAAGTTCGTACCGTATCCATAATTTTGTGATCACGCAGCCGTGCTTTCAGATAGCGTTTGTCACCAGCAGCGGATTGCTCCGTTAGTCTGACAATCGGTGGACGCATAGGATCTAGCAGCGGAGCAGTATTTTCCGGTTCTGACTGTGAAGTAGTGCTCTGTGTTGTACCTTTTTCGGATCGATACGGGTTGATAGTTTCTCCTTCCCTGAAGTTGATGAGTTTTGGAGCAGAAAGTGCAGCTATCGGATGGTCGGTTGATGAGGGTGGCCCGGCGAATTGAACTTTTGCTGTGGCTAGTAATTCTTTGTCTGATGCGTTGATGCGTTGATAGTTTTGCGTACCGCTGTGCTGGTTGTTTTGTTTACTGGTATGAGTGATTTGTTGTTTTCTTTTTTTACGGTTTCTTTTGGCTATTTCGGCAGCTTTTTCTTGTAGTCTTCGAGACCGTTGCTTGGCATCATAAGTGGACCAGTCCTGCTTCCATTGCCATTTGTTACCCAGAAATCTCCATCCTGGACATGTATGGTCCGCTTTCCGGTAGGAAGATTTTTCAGCTAGTTCTTCCTGAAGATTTTTTTGAAGTTTTGCACTGCATGTGTTGGTAACCTGAAGATTGGAGACAGTCCCTGAGACAAATTTCACCTACTCTATTCTCTTTTTTGTAAAATTTGGGTTTTCTCAGTTCAGTACTCCGCCACCAACATTCTCAGATAGAACCCTAATATTAATTTCTAGGCTATCGTTATTATATGTTTTTTTTTTTTAAATTAACATTCTGTTTGGTGAGCTATTCGCAACTTTTTTCACTTCAGCCATTTTATTTTGTGTATTTATTTCTATCATTTTTTGCCTTGGAATCATTGTACGAATGTGCGTTACATGTTTGGATCTGTTGCAACAAAATGTTTTTTTTTTGTAATATTTTATATATTATATCAGGCTTTTCCTTTTTTTTCGCAGAGAATCACTAACGCGTATGAGATTAAATATCTTGCACCGCAAAAACAACTGCTCCTACACTGGTGAAAAAAGTGATGCATTTGCTTGAAAAGAACAACGAATCGTGTGTAACTGTGTAGCTTGCAAAAAACATCGCGGTGGAATCTTAAAAATCCCTCTCGATAGAAAATGAACTAATGTGAGCTTTCTCATACGAAAAGGCAATATCTATTTACACAACAGAGCTAACTGCAGTGCTTCTACTGTTCCTCTGTTAAGCATATCTTAAATAAGGAAAGCATCTAGGTAGGAAAGTAGATTGCGTTGTTTGTGTTAAATCTCGAAATTGAAAAAATCTAGTCGCTCGTCACGCATGTGTGCTCTTCGATTACTGTCGAACTCACATCCGCAGTGCGGACCGCGGCGTACTCACGTGTATTCTCACCAGAGTGATTCACAACTCCACTATAGGATTTCAGGCGGACAAAAATCGGAAAAGTGACTGTCGCCGATATATTTTTCTATATTTTTAATAGAAAGTAGACACTTCAACTAAAAAAATTCCAAATTTCAGGACTGCAGCAGGTACTATACCTGAGATATTGAGATTTAAAGATGTCAAATTGTAAAAAATGCACTTTTTTCGAGAAAAAGTAAATTAAAAAAAGTTTTTTTTGAGCATGATAACAGAATTAATATTGAGTGTATTATATTTTTAAAAAGGTCATTGATTGGGCTTTCAAAAAAGGGGGATTATGTGGTTTTATGGGTAAAAAAAAGAGGATAGAGCATAACACAAAGAAGAAAATGAGAAAAAAATCATTATTTTAAACTTTGTTGGTCAGGATCTTTTTACTCCCAGGAGCTACCGGGCTGGGTCCTTGTTTTTTCTGCTGCAACCGTCTGCGACCTAAACGCTTGGTCCGTTTTGAAAATTTTTGGTTTTTATAGGAAATAATACAAAATCTGAAAAAAATTTTTTTTTGATCATGATAACAGTATCACTAGTAAATCTATTATATTCTCATAAACGTTTTTGATTAGGCTTTCAGAAAAACGTGTGGTTTTGTGGCTTTATGGGTGGAATGAGGATAAAAATAACAAAAAGACGGAATTGAGAAAAAATCATATTTTTAAACTTTGTTGGTAGGGATTTTTTCACTCCCAGAAGTTTCCGGGTCTGTTTTTTGTTTGAGTTTCAGGTGTTTAATAGCAATTTCGCAAGAGCCCAGCTGCGAACACCTACGACCAAGCACATATTCTCATAAACATTATTGATTAGGCTTTCCGAAAAATGTGTGGTTAAGTTCGTTTACAGGTGGAAATAAGACGGTAAAGTAAAAGAAGCCATCCATATCCCACGTGGACAGCTTTGTGGGAAAGGGTTGGGGGAGGGGGGAGGGTTAGATCATTTAAAATCTGTTCACGTGGTATGTGGATGGCCCCAAAGAAAAAAAAAAGAAGTGAAAATTTTTGCTCCCTCAAAGAAACACATACAATTGCGCTGCTCTGATGTAGGCAGCAAGTGTCTTAATTTTTCTGCGAGCGGCAGAAACAGAGCACAAATTAGAAAGAAAAGTGTGGTGCTAAAAATTGCTACACGCAGTGCTCATGCTGGACAAGAACTGAGCAGTGAATTTCTACTATTATCTTTCGACAAGTTGAGGAGAATCACAAGCCTGGATTGTATCATAATGTTTACGAAATCAATCTGTTTGGTATATGAACATCATTTCATTTTAACTTCTTTGTTGTCATTTTTTCTATATTTTATTTATATTTTCGTCGGCCTTTAACACGGAATTTTGAATTTAATCACACAAAATTGTGAAACTTTGAAACATAATTTTGAAAATATTCTGTTTTTTTTTGGCAGGAAATTGGCATATCGGTTGTTTGTTAAACTCGAATCAACTGTATATTTTCACAACGCTACTCTTAATAATTTTTCTGGTTTTTTTCTTAGCTGCTTCTTTTCGCATTTTTATATATATTATCATAATATGTACGAAATTTTTGATTCTTCAATTTATCTAGTGCTGTTCTTATTTCTAAAAATTGTGGATACAATTTGTGTTTATTTGTTTAAAAGTTCGAGTGCTCTTTGTTTTCTGTTTCATGCGAATAGCCAATGTGAAAAATTTCAAATTTGTTGTAACTTCTACTTTTTGCTAAGTTTGTGTGTGCTCAAGATTTCATTGGTTTTCATCTTCTTTCAAAAAGGCTATTTCATTTGATCAATTTTCTTTTATTCTCATTCTTAAACCATTAATAAAACTGGTCGACAATATGAAAACAGTGCACGCAAAACGCGTCACCTTACGTGAGTGTTCGCATAGTAATTGCTGACCGAGTTCGTCGCTTAAACGTTGGTAGCCAGGGACACCGAAATTCACAGGAATGGTTGAATAGTTATAATCTATCTTTTTTTCCGTTTTGAGCTTTCGGAGTGCACCTGTGTTGATTAATTTGCCAATTTTATCAAGCAATTCTTAAGTCGATCAGGCCTTAATTTTTTATCTCACGTACTGCTATCTTAGTTCTATTATCTATTCTCATCAATTTTGAGAGGCTTTTACTCCTGTTCAATCTTTGTCTGTCGTCTGTTGTGTCTATAAGTTGTTTGTTTTTTTGATTCTCAGCTGTTTTTTTTTCATAGTTTCTGCATGTTTTTATATTTATTTTAGCTAATTACTCGTTTTGCAATTTTGTTAAAATACATGCGAAAGAAGTAGTGTAAAAAATTATCCTCTTTCTTTTTTAATTCCTGTCCCTATTTTTTATTATACTCCTATTATTATAGTAACTAAAGCATTTGACTGAAATTAATGTTTAATACAAGGGATTGATATTTTGGCTTGCCGTTTAATGAATTGCGTTGATATTACTAGATACTCATCACCGACGGCCCTTTTATTTTACCATCATCATAATATTATTTTATTTCATTTGCCTTCTTTTTTTTTCTTTCAACGTATTCAAAGTTTGTATATTTTTCTATACTTGTATACTTTTCATGAATTCAACATAATATTTTTCAATTTTTCTGTTTTTATTTGTTAATATTATTTTGTTGGTTTTGACAGCTGTTTACGACATTGCAAAATTTCTGATTTTCTAGAGTTATTGCACGATTCAAGATCTCTTGATTTGTAATCAATTTTCATAAATCTTTCGCTAGAAATTTCGTCATCGCTTTACTTTTGTTATTTTAAATTTTTTACACGATTCGTCACATACAGGGCGATTGGTTCCTGGTTGGGATATACAATACAAGTATTCCAGAGGTTGATAGAGGGTCACATTTGAAGAAATAAACTCTTCAACGCATATGCACTAACACTGATCTACCCGGAGATATTCAATTTTAAAATTTATGGATATTCTTCCATAAGGTGACTCTAACTTTAACAACGGTGGTATAGCAATTCTATTCATTTCATTTGCAAACTGAGAAAATTGTCTTCTGTATAAAGCTCTTACATGTTTGTTTAATCATCAAAGTTGTAAGTTCTAAGCTGACGATGTTTCAAAACAATAAATGGAAGTATACATGCTTAATATGTCAAAATGACTGCACGTAGTATTCTATGGGCCTCCGTGGTCAGTGTTGATGAAAATGGGTCATGAGACAATTTTGCGATTAATTGATTAATTAATGAAATGTCAAAGGCATAATACATTTTAAATTAAACAACTTTATCGAAAACGCGATGGTTTTGTCGCATTGCTATTGTATCTTATCGAATCGTTTACACTCTTGATATTACATTAAACAAATTTTAAATAAGTTAATTTTATGTTGAGATAAACCTATTTCAGTATTGTAGAGGAATTGGGGCAAAATTGACATGTTGCTGTTGTTTTGTGTGGATCAGACACCTAGCAATCGATTTTTGAGACTTTTTCTCTTAATATAAGGTTGACTACCACACTTAGATATTAGAGGATTGATTGATGCTGCCATTTTTTATGTTATTTTGCTTTGTGAAATATATTCAAACCATGCCAAAACTGTTTTCGTAGAATCACCGTTTAAAGATGAGTAAGAAAATGCTATTATGTAAATAAACTTTTAGAATTTTGATATTTGGCTTTAAAAAATGGCGTTGAATAAATATAGAAAATTTCCGTTCAAACATTAAAAATGGCGCCATTGTTGTTCCTCAAGGTGAAATGCATTTGAATTCGGGATAAAAGTTTTTGTATCAAACTACGTTAAAAAATCATACATAGAAGCCAAGGCATAAAAATTGTTGCACTGTATGATCTGCTGGGAGAATATTATTAAAACTAATGTTGATACAGGTAACAGCAAACTTGTTGAAGCACGCACTGTACTGAAGGCGAACCAATTTGTAGATCTTGCTTCCTATCTAAAACGCACTCGGTGGTTGCTGCTCGTCTTCGGTTCGGCACGCAACGAATGAAGAACAGCTCTAGACAGCGAATATCTCTTTCTGATGTAGCTTGGAGTCATTATTTGTTTGCCGTTCTCTTGTATTAGAATTTTCGTTTCTAGATTACAAACTAGAGCTTTATGTTAAGAAGTGTAGTAGTCATTTCGCAGTTAAAGCGTTGATGAAGTATGCCGGTGACTTTTTTCCTGTATGGCCTCATCACTGCGACCAGAAATATTGATCTTTCGTGATATCGCCAGGTTGTTTGCTGTATTCCGCACTTCTTTTATGAGAATTATAACCGTACAATATTACTCAGTTTTGAGTTGTCTCTTGTTGTCTCTTCATTCGATTTTCATTAGGTTTTCAGTGTCTACTTTTTTTCAAATGCTAAAGTTTTCATAAATTTTTTTTTATAATTTTACTCTCAACAATTGCAGTTTCTCACTTAATTTTCTCCACATTCTAGTTTTTTTTTAAATTTGGTCTGTGTACTTACAATGATGTGAGCATCGGGGCCATCGAGGGTTGTGACTTCTACGACCATTCGTTGCCGGAATCCGAATGGTACTGGCATGGGTTATAGATTAATGATATTGTATCTAGTTTGTAACAATAATTTACTAAAACCCCTTCACCGTATATTCTTTAATTAGGGAATTTTAAATAAATTGAATAAATTTGATAATACTTGTAGAGTTGCGCACAGACTTTCTTCATAATTCTAACTCGCTAAAATTAAAAGCGCACGTTCGCCCGCTTCTATCCGATGGCAGGCCACGTCAAATTGACCGGCGATAATCTTGACAGCGGCGCCAAAGACGGTTGTGACTTCTACCGCCGTATCGGGACGGAACAATGAATGTGAACAAAAAAGTTAAAATGGAGTCACATAGATTCGAACGGTCGCATTTTCATTTCATTTTTTTCCGGCTACTGTCATCGAATCACGATTTTGCTGTCAAACAAGTTTGAATATTGGATTCTTAGACTTCGGTTCATTTGAAAAAAAGGGTTGTGAAAAATTAAACAAATGATTTTTATTTGAATGCTTAAGCTAACAGCGTCACTATCGCCTGACGATTTTAAATTTAATGTCGTTTTCATCCCCTTCGTAATAATGGGTCATGTGTTACAGCATTTCTGTTAGGTAATATCAAATGTAAAATCAAATAGTCGAATCGATTCTGATTTTAGACGATATACATCTCTGATTTTGACATATTTTATGTAAAAACGTATGATCTTTCGAATGTAATATCAATAAATATGGTAGGTTGGTAGGCACCTGCTTCGATATTCCCAGAAGAAGGCCCTATCTTTTTCCTTTCCGATGATATTTTGATTCCAGTAATGCTGTAGAGTAATTCTAGAGCAAGAGCAATTTTGATGAGACAAGTTTCGACGAAAAACGACAGATCGCAAAAAAGTATTGATTTCCAGTTAACGAGTGGTTCGCCAATTTGATCTACTAAAGCAGTTTCTTTACTTAAAAAAAGACATAACTTGAACCGTTTTCAATACCATCATGTAAAATGTTCCACCCTGAAAAATTCGAATACTCTTTTTATTGGACCAGTGTTTTCAGTTTTGATTTTTGCTTTATTTTTAATGCACATTTCAAACTGTCAGAAATTCCAATGATTCCGCCAAATATAAATACTTTTACTTCCTTCTAACTTCATTTGGCAAGTGCTTTAAGGTTTTGTTGTCAATTTGGTGACATTTTCCAAATCTTTGAGAGTTTTTACTTTTGGCCAACATGTTCCGTTTATCTGTTGGTTGATTTTTCTATGTGTGAAAGTTATTTTCTATATTTGTGGTTTTGTGTGTACAATTCGGGTGAATAATTGCATATTTTTACAACTTTTCTCCCGAATTTAGAGCTGTTTTCTTCCTTTCATTTTTTTTATAATTCAGGATTCTCTTCTATTCTAAGTCAGATTTTGACTTTATTTTCATTTTCAAATGATACTTTTATCATGTGATACAGTTATTTATTTTTTAATTTTTTTACAATATTATTTACTCATACCACATTTAATTGTCTGGTTTTCGTAGTGGTTTTCCTTTTTTTTCATGTTTTTTTACGATTTTACGATTTACGATTTGCTTATTATTTTTTCTAACATTTTTCTCAGCTTTCTGTTTTTTTTCTGTTTTTATTATTTCATAAAATTTGTTTTACTTTTGGCAATTTCCCATTGGTTTATATACACTTTTGTATTAGTTGTTGGTCATTTATTTGAAAATTTCGTACAGGGTAAGCAACCAATTTTAAATAGCTTGTCTTCAGACTATAAAATTGATTTAGTAAACTTTTGAAGTAATCAATCTTAGTTCCCAATCGAGGAAGACTATTTCAATCCTTTCAAATGCATCTTAAGCAATTGGCATCTGTTTCGGGTTTTCTTCAGCACCCACATTTTTTTTTGCTTTTTCGATCGATGTCCATTCAATAAATTTTCAAGTGACGACGTATTGATCAGAGTTTTCGTTCCTGTCATTGGAATTTTCGATATTGATCAACTCCCTTGTCTTACTAGCAAAATCACTGTTAATTTAGAGAGTGGTAAATGTAAAACAATACCCCAGTGTATCATTCTAAATTTAATGTTGCCTTACCCCAGTGAATCATTCTAAATTTAATGTTGCTTTTTTTGTTTTAAATCTGCGCTACAAAACCTTTGGCAATAAATTAAAAGTAAACTTTACACTGATTTGAAAACGGTGCTCCTGCATCGTGTGGTAGGTATTTCCCTCGTTCGGATTGGTTATCGGTTTTAATAAATAGTTCTGCTTTATTTCGGTTACCGACTTCCGCTGCCGGTTTGCGGTGATTGATGTGGAAAATTGCACAGGGCGGGTTTATGCCAAGAATAGACTTCCGCTTCCGTTCGAAAATTGTACTTCCGCTGTTTCGAAACTTTTCTGAATCAAAATCCATTGTGCGCCAGTTGGAGCAATAACGAACCCAAAAGTACAGATATCTATATGACGAATCATACGGATGTATGGTTGGTACGTTTGTATTTTGTGAAAATAAGAAAGTACACCTGATTGTGAATTATTAGAACATCACTTGCTGCAGGCATATTTATTTTATGTTCAAACTGAGATTTAGGGATGAATTGTCGAGTTTACATCATGTTGAAGGGTGATAGTTCATATACACAAGCTTGGGCGCTTCTCCGCCACCCCTAATCTGACAGAAATTTATTCCCGTCATAAAAAGCACTCAGAATCTCGGGCGGCCAAACCGACGCAGCAGCAGCAGCAGTAGCAGTATTGTTGTGGTGCCGCAGCGAAGCGAATGTGTTTATCACTGACCTGCGTCGCAATCGAGCGCACTTAACTGGATACGAAAGGATAATGAACCCCGTTATGGTTTGCCAGTGCCGTACCCCATAAACCATTCGTTGCCGGAATCCGAATGGCACTGGCATGGGTTATGGATAAATGATATGGTGTCGCGCGATGATAAAACAGCCTCGCATGTAACTTACTTCTGTGATGCGCCTAATCGATAAGCGGACTGACTGCCTTTGTGTGCGGACGATCCTGAATCTCCGGGTTCGACGGTGGCAGTGCTTTACGACCGATCATCATCCGCAGTGGGGAGCAATCTGAAATGGAGAGTGAAAAAGCACTCTGTTAGCTGGGATCGGTATTAATCAAAAAGATCTGCTTCTTCGACGGTTACTTCCCGGCCTGTGCTGCGGTCGGGGCGTACAGTAACGCATCGTAAATATTGATGGAGGTCGGCATTTGTTTGACTGCCAATTTTCCGATGCTTCCGATGTTTGTTGTTTCCGTCGTCGTTCCGTCGTTGAGCGCACAGGCGGTGATGGTAGACGGAATGGCGCAATTAAATTGGCAATTTTGTTGACGCTTGTTCTCAACCCGGACTTCGACAGCGGATTTCCATCCGCCGGGAATGTTATTGTTAATTGGGGTTTGATGGACAAGTCGCGTCCTTTCGGTTGGTGATTTGTAGCTGTTTTCCTGAGGATTTCCCAACAAATGGTGTTTTCTGTTGATTAGGAAAAGGCAATCCCAACCTGTCGTTTGTTTGATTTTGTTTAGTATTATAATGAGTTAAAATAAGCAATTGTAAGCTTTATCGATTTGTAAAACAAATTGAGCATTCTTTTTATTCATGAAAAATTAAAATAAATGTTAAATACAGTTATATTATACGCTTTCGCCAATAAATTGGCATGACTTATTCTGATTTAAGAGATTGCGCTTTTAAAAGTTCCAATAATTTTTCGACCAATTGTGATTTAAGCGGTTATTGATAACACGCATTTAACAGTTTGATACCGAACGGAAAACCATCGTCACATTAATCCGCCGATCAATCAAATGAATGATTTTCATAGAAAGCCGCCGTTCACACAACTGAAAAATACATAGATGATTTAGCCTGTACAGTGAACCCGGCAGCCAATTCAGCGCAGGCGTCCGGTTATAACTCGGTTCAACAAAACGAATTAATTATCGTCTGTTTTAAAATTGATTCCTCTTTCTCTGTGGGGATCAATTTTTCATTATTGGTATGCTAGTGCATGTATATCTGATGGTTTCCACTGATCCAGAATTATAACGCTTTTCGAATTGTGTAATTGTTTATAAACCGTGAAATAGGCATTATACGCACTGCAGTGAATCCGGTTGCAACTTTATTGGCGATTGAATAAAGAAATAATTGAATCACTGACATTGTTGAAATTTATTTCATTTTTGGCTTTATATACATTTTGGACGTATTTTTGACATTTTGGATATTCTTTCATTGTTTTAACTGTATGACATTTTTGACACATTTCATACTTTTCACATTTTCGGTTTTTTAATATGCTTGACATTTTTTATGTCAATATTTTGACATCGTTAATGTTCAATATTTTCAAATGAGAGTTCAGACAATTCCTTAGAACAACTTTTCTCTTTTTCTTGTCATCACCGTACTTACAGAAGGACACAAAAAAGTTTTTTTTTAAAAACTTTTGTAAAAGGGCCCTGTTTGAGACGATCTTTTTTTTTAAATCACTTTTTAGTTTTAAAAAATGAAGCCAAAAATTTCAAATATAAAATTGAATTGAAAACAGTAATCACCCGATTTTATCTGCCCCCGATTTTATCACATTTTTCATCCGATTTTATCATCATAAAACATTTCATTAACAAAATGTCAGGGTGAACTGATTTTCTATTATGATTTTTTTTCATAATTCTGTGTAGAATAACATCATTCTGGATGTAGTTTACATTAAAAATTCAACCGATGCAAAATGTTACATTTTGCTGTTTTCGTGCGAATAATTGAATAGTTATACAAATGTTTATTATAACGCGAGAAGTTTCAAGATATTTGAAAACGCATCTTTTGATGTAGAATGCTGGGTGATCGATCCTCCTAAAAGTGAGATGAGAATATTTACTTTTTCATTAGATAAAGATAGACGCTTGGTGTCTTAGGCAAAGTATTAGGTGATTTCAAAACAAGAAATTTTACAGAAGACATCATGTCTCTATCTCTTACATATTGCAAGCAACATACAGTTTTCTTTGAGAAGACATTGAAAATCGTTATTTACATTTTAAGATTTTTCTGGTTGCAATATGTGAGAGATATCAGCTTGCTGTCTTCGGCAAAGTTTAGTGTTGTGAGAACATCTAATATTTTGCTGATGGTACTGCGCTATAAAAAGCAAGTAATTCATTTTGCCAATTCAAACAAAAACATGAACGAATAATAAACTTAATTGTAATTTATTTGCAACTTTACATCGATTTTTTATGTTTTTTATTGTTTTAGGTTTATTCAGAAAAGTTTTAGGCAACTGAATTATCTATCTAAAAAAATGTTTTTAAAAAATTGTGATGATCGATTTTTTTATAGTCACTTTTTGTTTTTGAAAAAAATTTTTTTTCAGTACAGATCCTCAAACTGAATTTTTTAAACATTTTTTATAAAAACTCAGACAGTTTTCTCAAATTCATCCCTTGACAACTTTGCTCTATCTTTTGTCATTATTCAGATATATCGATTTATAAAAAAACAACTGCAGCTTTTTTCATATGTTTGTACATATAGATTTTGTAAAATAATTAAAATCACTGATTTTACGTATTTAGTTATTAATTTAACATCTTCAATAAAAAAAATTTAAAAATTTCCCGATTTTATCACTTTCCCTATTTTGTCACGCCAAAAATCATCAGGGTGTGATATAATCGGGTGATCACTGTATTTGAATATTTTTTCTAAAAGTTTCGGCTCTTTCTATAAGTCATTCCGTGACAATTTTTTTCTATTTCTCATTATTCAAATACAGTCATACCTCGATATAACGTAACTTTTACCTCGATATAACGTAACTTTCTAAAATGTATTGAAATTGAAATAAATGATACAGCAACTGTTTTTGGGCTATAAATTGCTTCGAAAAAATGTTTGTAGTAAGTTTTGAAACCAATGAAACCAATGCGAAAATTGTCCAAAATGGGCATAAGGAAGGTTTAAAAATACTAATAGGTGATGGGAAATAGGTTTTCACGCATCCTTCAGTAACAATTCACAGTCTTGCATCAATTGGAAAAAATTTTTTTTTTGATTGTTGAAGTTTTCTCTATAGGGGCCTAAGAAAGATTTGAAAATACTGATAGGTGATGGAAAATAGGTTTTCGCGCATCTTTGAGTAACCATTAACATTCTTGCATAAATTAAAAAAAATTTTTTTTTGCTTCGATATAACGTAACGAAAAAAAAAAAAAATTGTCTTATATCGAGGTATGATTGTATATCGATTTATTAAAAAACTGCAGCCCTTTTCAAAAGTTCGTACAGATCAACTTTCAAAAAAAAAATGCAAAGTTGCTAAGGGCAGTAAGGCCTACAGACCCAATTAGTCCGACATTCTTCATTTTTGACATCGTTGACATTCTTGACATTTTACAATTTTTTTTTATTTTTGCAATTCTGATAGTTTGATAGTTTGGAGTTTTTTGGTATTTATAACATATTTAATATTTGTAACATTTAAAAAAAATAGTTTTTTGTGTGTCTGACATGAATGACGCTTCAACTATTATTACATTCTAGGTACCGTATTCATTTTCAATATTGTAACATTTATTACACATTTTATATTTCGATATTCTAAATATTTTCACCATCACAAAGTCTCCTCTCCAACTCGCGCCATAATGAAGCATCATATGATTTATGATTATCCGCCTCTCCTTTCAATTTTTATGAACATATCTCAGTTTATATAATAAATTGAAATGGGTAAAAAACATGCCAATTTTTTTAAAAGAAACTTTTCTTTTAATTCAACTACTTCATAGAGAATATGAAACACAATAAACTACTCAATCAGCAAATCTATGCTTAATGTTCTATCGTCTAATATTAACCGTTTTTTCAGTTTGACCGAAAACGTAATTCAACGTCAAAATATGACCCTAGAACTCAAACTGTAAAAAAAGAAAGATAATAGAATTTTAACCGGTGCTGTGTGCAGACTGAGCACATTTCCGAGGTGGCTTGGGGAACCACATTTCAAAGAACCGGTTAAAACATTCCAGTTTGAGTCTAAGACAAGTTTTGACGTAGAATAACGTCTTACGGCTACACAGGGGTGCAAATTTAAAGTTCGAAAATATCGAGACCGTCATGAAAATTGTTCACTTTTAATTGCTTAAAACTAGGTTAGTCTCCAACTTATTTCCTTCATTCGTACAGCAATGGATTGAAAAATCAGCCAGCTGTGCATTCGCCCAAAATGCTAACTATTGTACTATTAATGAATAATGTAGAGCCTTGTTAAACCCTTATTTCGACCAATCAGAGCTGGAAACAAGGCTAAATATTAGGTAAAACTCCCAGTTCGCGTCTTAGTTTAAATCAAAGTTAACAACTAATCGATACTTTTCTTCCCCTGCCGAACTGGCACTAATGGATGATTTTTGAAAAAAAAATAATTTTTAAACTTTCAATAGTCACGTATAAAACCTAACATGCAGAAATTTAGTCTTCATTGTTTATATGATCACTGTTGCAAGAGGATGATTTACTGGAAAGAGGATCTACCAGCAGCAAGCAGAGCTTCGGGAAATCGCAGCTCAGTGTGCGGCGATTTCAAATACAATATATTCGGATGGTTTTTGCTGCAACACCCGCTTTTCCGGATGCAGCCTTTCATAGCGGACGGATCAGCAGAAAACATCGGTGGACCGCACTGGTGATCTCAGAACACCTTCCACAGAGCTAGATTTTGTGTCCCCCGTCCATGCTTGTCATTCTCTTCAGTGAAGAGCGGAGGAAAAATTCATCGTGCACTTCCCTTTCAGTATGTGCCTGAGTGTAGCAAATGCTTTCTCCACTCCAAAGTGTCTCAATCAACTTACAGAGAGATAAACACACTTCCAGCTCACCTCACAGCTGGTAGAAACAAGAGGGGTTAATCACTCTACAGAGAAAACGCAGAAGTACACCACAGTGTCCACTGGCGAGTAGTCCGGAAAGTAGACAAAAAACGACTAGGTAAACTCGACCGGCACGAGCAACGCAGTCTATTTTTTTCTCTCAATCTTTTTTCCTCTTCTGCCATGCTCGAGAAACAAACTGTAAAACGCACCGCAGATAGCTCTGCTGTGTAAATATAGTGCGTGATGTCCATAAGGGTGGGACAAAAAAATAAATGTTAGCTCCCATGCACTTTTCGTGTTCCTTTTGGGTCCCATAACAACTGTGTAACTTTTCAGATCGATCGGTGCAATGCCCGATTTGCGCCCGATTCTTAAAGTTTCCATACGACTTTATATGGGAAAATCAAATTTTTCAATACTTATTCGCTAGAGATGTCCAGTTGGCGGGTTAAAATATATCAATACATGATATTTGTAGGAAATTTTCCTGGAAAAACTTTTCTGAAGACCGTACGACGCTACGATGCTTGTAGAAACAGCTATTCACTTCAAACTGATTGAATATCTGACGGACGGCTCACCATTGAAATTTTCCAGCAACACTGCTTCAGCATGCTGCTATTGCAAACTTGCTGAAGTATGAGAAATAATTTCGCGTGGAATTAATTTTCAAAGAGTGATTTTTGCTCATAGTATCTTTGGGGAAGCCTCAAGATAAATTTAAGCGATTTCATTTCTCATCACATGGTTGAATTTGCAACAGCAGCATGCTGCAGCAGTATTGCTAGTAAAATTCAATGGTGAGCCGTTCGTCAGATATTCAATCAGTCTGGGGTTAATATCTTTTTTCACAAGCAAGGTAGCGCCTTGCGATCTTCAGAAGAGTTTTTCACAGGAAAATTTCCTATAAATATCATGTATTGATATAATTTAGGAGCCAACTGGACATCTCTATAGAAAGAGTTTTGAACAAGTGGTTTTTCCCATATAAAATCGTATGGAAGCTTTAAAAATCGGGCGCAAATCGGGCGTTGCACCGATCGATCTGAAAAGTTACTCAGTTGTTACAGGACCCACAAGGAGCACGAAAAGTGCATGGGAGCGAAAAAATAACACCATCACTTTTTTCCCATACAACCGTGCCCCAGTCTAATGTCCATACGTGTGAGAAAGTACACCATAGTTCATTGTCTCGCAAGAGAGAGATTTCAGATTTCACCGCGGTGCCTTCAGGAAGCTCATCAGACAAAAATCGTCCGTCGTTCTCTTCTAGCATGTGCGTTGGTTTGCTCTTTAGTGTGAGAGCAGTTGTTTTCGCAGTGCAAGATGTTCTCCTGCAATCCAGAGGTTTTCTGAGGTGAAAAGACAAGCATGCCTCCGTCTATGTGGGAAGCACCGTCATACAGGTATGTCTGTAGCACTACAGAACACGTGCGGATATGTAAGTGATTCTGTCTGGATCTGGCGTGTTCACTTTTAACCATTTGGTCTCTACTAATATCGTGTGTCTACTTGCAACGTGTCTGGTTTACTTGCTTGCAGTGCGTGAAGAAATAACAGAACTAGGATCATTCAATCATCATTCTTTGACAAATTAATTAAATTTACCGGGATCACTATTGTGAAATACCAATGACACTTTTAAGCACCTCAAATTACTCAATTGAAGTTGTTGTTTTCATTTCACCATTCGCCAAAACGTTGCTTATGGTGATAACTGAGTTATTTCTGAAATAAATTTCTTATTCACAGCAGAACCCAGTTCTACCCACGCTGTTTTACAACTTCAAATAATTAATTTCGGGGCGCTAAGAAGTGCCATCGGTGTTGTTACAATAGTGGCACCCAGCAAGTCTGTTATCTTTCTGATCATTGCGAATTACCAGTTGCATATGACGGAAGATGATTCTCGTTTTCTTGATGGTTTTCTTGATGGTTTTCTCAGCATTTTTTTCAACTTACTATCAAAAAAAATCAACCTGCAATATATAAAATTAGTCAGATTAGTCAGTCAGGTGATATCTCGCGTATTTTTTCAAAAGGATCTAAGTAATAATGAGAGATTCTCTCCTCTCTCACTTTGTTTCGTTAATTACGTCGTCATTATAAATATTTTCTAAGCTTTCTTCCCCTTAATCGAGAGATTGTAATACTGTCTTGCTTACTATGCATTGAGTGTTATGAAATATGGGAAATATAACATAGTTATTGATCAAAGAGAAAGTAAACAAAGAGAGTCTCTCAATGTTAGATAGGTCCTTTTGAAAAATTACGCGAGATAATTTCATCCTATGCAGGATACGGAATGGGGTTTATATTTCCAAAAATACGAAAATATAAGATGAAATGGGGAGGATTAGACCATTCCCCATGCCCTGTACAATATGAAACCATCATCAATCGAATTGTTGATTAATTTTACATAAGAAATGCTATAATTCAAGTTGTTCATTTTTTCCCAGTGTGCGGTGGTTTAATCTGTGTAATGGCGTAATTCACAAATTATGTAAGGACTTTTTTTTGGAAATTTCGACCCTGCTTCCCCCATTGAAAAGCTAAGTAAGATTTTTTTGAATAATTCTTCTCGCTCCACAAATCTCATGTAAATTTTTTTTTAAGGAAAACTTGTTTTTGAAGAAAAAAACATTTAACATGTCTAACAAAAAAAATCTGGTTTTCAATTTGCACCCCTACGTTAAGACGTAGCTCTACGTCAAAAACGCCCTAGAATTATAAAAAAAAACGAGTTTTGACTGTTTTCGTGAATTTTGCCACAGAATTACAAATTTACTCTGCTTCAAGTAATCTTTTTTGTTAGTTTTTTTAAAACTCCGAATATGTCATATAAGGACATTCTAAGAATTGCATTTTGAAGAAAATGAGGTTGAGCAATCCAAAGAATATCAATTTAGAGCAACAGTGTTGCCAGATATGCTCTCTTTTCATTTGAGAAAAATTTAGAATTTCAGCAAATGAGTATATTTTGATTTCAATTCTGACCATTTCATCGTGTTTCTGAGAAAATTTTGAACTTGAGTTTGTGCTTGTACTTTCATAGTTGCTTCTCCGTGATGGATCTGAGCTAACAAAGTTGCACAAAAAAAACACAAAATCTGCTTTTTGTAAAGATCGACAAGGGCCGGTCGGGTAGGAAAACAAGGAAGAAAATGTTACAATCGTTGCTGCCAGAGACCGAGATTAGCTATGCATCTCTAACAACTGCGACGGAAGTTGAAAGTTGCTTTGTCACCGTGGTAAGTGACATATTTTCATACTTTTATATCCTTCCCTCTACGCTCAACTCTACTGCTCGTTTTTCATTGAACCCCGTTGGATAGTCTAGAGAGGTGTATTCATTCAACTGAGTGTTGTTTACAAAACTCAGCGTGAGAGATGGGTCAAAGTGGGAAGAACCTATGCGTAAAGTCCCTCTGATATTGAACGGCATGATTCTACTAAGATTCGAACTCATGACCATGCGCTTATTAAACCGGACTCTAAAACCTTGAGCTCGTCTGAAAGAAAAACATTAAATTTTGAAATGTCCTAAAAATAGGGTTGCCTTTTCGTTTAATTTTTGACGTAGCATTACGTTTTTACGAAAATTTCGCTACAGGAGATTAAACTTAATATCTGAAAACGGAAAATTCGTTCTCGTAGTAGTTGATTGGAAAAACGTCTACACATTCGCCCAAATGTAAAAAGAAATAATTTGTTTATGGGAACTATTGATACTATTGAAAAGTGTTAAACCTTGTTGAAAGGCAAATTTCGAACAATAAGAGTAGAGCACAATGCTTGCTTTCCCTAACACGGTCGACAGATTATTATATCTAGTTAACCGGAAAAACACTCTTCTGGATCATCTTATATTATCACCTTTTCGTAGCCACTCTCCAAACTAAAACATCTCAGTGCAACTTGATATGAAAGGCAGCGTATAGAAAATTCGTCTTCATTCTTGTTCTGGACACGGCAGTGAGGGAAGCCATACAACTGCACACTAGCTTTTTTGTTGTTCACCGTAATAAAATTTGAAACAACATTGTATTATAATAATTATTTCAAAATAAATATTTAAAATAAAAACTATACTCATACACTAATACTAATTCAAAGTTTTGTTTTCATTTAAATTTTCTTTACTGAAAATAAATTTTTCAAGGGTGTATTTATTTTCTACAAATCAAAGCAATTTCGTTATACAGCTTAAAGTTTTTGAGTTAAAACACAAGAGCTCCGCGGTCTCTATGCGAAGCTCAGAGAAGCCCCCCCCCCCCCTCCCACTCTGGAGGATTGCAGATATGGGTTTTGCAATACGAGGCCGCGTTTTTCAGTCTCATGTCGTTCTGCAAGTCTAATTTGTTTCACGTTATGGTCCCTGTACGCAGAAGAGTTGAAAATCCGCCTTCACAGAGGTATTTAGGAACAAATGGTAATTACCTGTCAAATTTGGCAAGAGCTTCGCGGACCCCTTGCCGGCCGCGGACCCCCGGTTGGGAACCACTGGCCTAAATAAATATTCCCTATTAGAAAATTTCTCTTGAGTTTAAACAATTCCTCCACCTGCAAAAAATACTTAGTTTGCTTGGCATGTACGTGTGCAAGGTTCCATTGAAATTAAAAATGGTCCATATTGAACGATATGTTATTTGTTATGGATTGACTCTGGTTTTTTCTTCGCTTATGGTTGAATATTTACTCAATCTACATGGGTTTAATCATTCCCACCCAAAAAAAAAACACTCTATTTGCACAGTTTCCAGCAGAGCCCGGCCGAAAATGTAGGCCGAACAAATTAGCCAAACCAACCGTAAACATTTCACGCATTTTCCACAGCTTTAGCTGCTCCGTTGATTCGGCACTGATTCACGCTGTAATGGATACGGATCAGTGGCATCCTCCATTCACACAGCGGTCTCACGATAATTTGACGAGCGCCCACAATCTAATCTCGGTTTCATTCCCCTGAGCCGACCGAACTCGTTCTGGGCTATTGATTAATTTTTGGATTAATTCGGTTCGATTAATGTGAAATGAGTATCAACCCCCAGTCGGATCGAGTTTCACCAAAAATGGATTTTATCTCGCAATATCGTCACGAGAGTGGTTTTCGGTCAATCAAGGTCTGTTTGTTTGAAAATGAACCTTGGCGAAATTGTATCCTAAATCTGTTTGGTTGTAATTGTTCAATCTAGCGTGCTGAAAACTATTTATCACTTTGAGAATTTTTGGGAACATGTCTTCTGCTCATTTTTATTTAGCGTATAATTGCGCAAATTGGAAAAGAATATTACTAAATTCTTCCACGCTCAGCAGCATTGCGTTTCAGATAGACAAAATGTCACAGTTTACTAATTAAAGCAATTTTTTCACCATCCCACGTTCGCCTGTAGTCAACATTGAAGGACTTTCGAAGAACATTTGAGTAGACGCAAGTGGCAAGTGGCATGAGATTCTCTTTAGCAAGGTGAAAAAATACTGAGCATGCCATTCAATCTGTCGCAAAGCAGAAAAGAAGCACGAAAATGCTATTTTGTTCAATAGATTAACGGTCCATTATCTTTTTTAAATTTTGATACTGGAAGTTTTCAATAATGAGGGCGTTAACGTACAATAAAGGTCACAACAGTTGAGCTAATTGAACTCAGTTTGAAATTTCTTCTTAAATAAATTTAGATTCATAGCTTATGCTTGCATCCACAATTTAATCGCTCAAGCGGATCTAAATCCAATTATGCTGTGTGTGTGTATGTGTGTGGGTAGAATAGACGTAAATCTGAAGCATTAATAAGTGTCAAACGCTTCCGCTGATTCGAGTTATAATTACCCTATAGCCGATTTAGTTAACCAGCTCATATTCTCGATGCAATCGAACATACAAAACACGCAGATTATGGTGAATCCTCTCGGGACATAACCAATATTCGAACCAATCAGACGTAATGCAATCAGCTACGGATGACTTCCTTCGGCTGGCACTAATTGCCTGAATCAGCCTTCCCGGAAGTGAAGCGGTGTGTTAGTGCAATCATCATTCCATCGTTGAATTCTAATTGATTTTACAGCGCAAATTTAATTCGCCATTACCAGGACCTTCCAGCTGGCTGGCGGCGTTTTTCATCCCTAGCTGAGATTGGCTTTCACCGGGATGAAGTTATTATCGTCACAAAATTCAGTTACGATTATCTCAAAAGCTCCCCTCTCGTAGTAGGAAAACTTTGTCCACAGGATTCTTTTGCTTTGAACTTTTTCGCTCCCTTTTTGATTCCGGGAAGCAGTGGAATAGGTTCCGCTTACCTTCTTAATAAGAATGATTACCTGATGATAAAGGGCCTTCTACGAAGTTGGAAATAGGTTTGCGTGTCACACGCTGGAGCTGTTCCCTGCTAGAGTGACTGAATGAAAATCTAGGGCAGATCAGCCGAACATGTGATGAATTGGCTACTGTATTATTAGAAACACCTATAATAAGAGTTTCATCCCGACCCTACTTTTACATGACATCTTCATAATTCATTCTTAGAAAGCGTTTCTGTGCTACAACGCTTTAAACAAAGCACTAGTCGACAAAAATGAAAAAAATAGTTGAAATGTTTTTTTTTTATAAGACACGACTACAAGATTCAATCTATTGATGTAAAGCGGTGAGTTTCAGTTAAAATCCTTTTTCAACATTACATTTTGCTCAGACTATCAGATCCATAAAAAATTTTCAGATCTCTATTTTTTAACTAAATGATTAGTAGTCTTGAAAAGAAGAGTTATTTGATTGACTCGAAGTCATCCGAAAATTATGATGATGGAGAACAGTTGTAGGAAGAGTACCGTCAAAACAAAACAGCGTGGATGGAACTGAATCCTCGATACCAAATTTTAAATTTTAATTATTGGCAATAACTCATTTTTACGGCTTTGTTTGAAAATATTTGGCTCTCTTTCGAAGGACGGTTGATTTAAATTTTTACAAAGCTGGCAAATAATCAGATTTAGCCTTCTTTCCTCGCCTTTTCGAAAGCAGAACAACTTGAATATTTGGTTGAATTCCTTCCAGGACAATAGTGATACCAGATGAATGTTTAGTTTCACTTCATTGCGGATTTCCAATCGCAGATGGAACAGGATTCTCGGTTCATCATCTCTAGCAGCACTTCTCACGCAACATTTCTGCAGCAAAAACTTTTTCTATGAGAATGTTGTGTTCATCCTGTTTTCTATCTAAACACATAAAAATACGGTCCTGTCTGTCCGATCCATACAGACTTGGAAACTACTAAGCCGATCGACGTGAAAATTGGTATGTAGGGTTTTTGCAACCGGGAAAGGTTCCTGTGGTTTGAGGCCCCACCCTCCTCTGAAAGGGAGGGTTCTCATACAAATGAAACACAAATTTGTTCTCTAGAACTAATAAAACCAATGAAATCAAATTTGGCAAATGGAGGTTTTCAGTAGCAAGAAACATTTCTGTGATAGGTTGACAACCCCTTCCTCCTCTGGAAGGAAGGAGTCCCATACAGCAGTACAGTCAAATGTAGGGGGTAGAACATAATAGTATGAAAATCCGTCTTTTACCACGGTGACAAAGTAATGTTTGACTTCCGCCACAACTGTTAGAGATGCATAGATAATCTCGGTTTTGGCAGCAACGATTGTAATGCAAAAAATCCAGATTTCAGACCCCTTGCAGAAGTCTCAATATTGATAGACCCAAATATGTTTAATGCGAATTGGAAATTTAAAATTTTCAAGCCCGTTTTTCCTGAAACCGTGAATTATGAGTTGTGCAAGTTTTGAATAAAACCGATTATATGCTAATTTGGGGATAGTTTGTTCAATATTCGTTTGTTAGGTCACTGCGAACCAATCACGGATGCTATATTCTTACTAAGACGTCTAGAGTTCCTAGGAGTAAACAACATTCTGTTTCTTTATAGAAAACTAACGATTAGTGTATTACTCAAATGCAGTGGTGGGCACCATTTCGCTAATTCGCTAATTCGCTAATTAGCGACGCTAAAATTCAGTTAGCGATTCACCGATTTCGCTAATTTTCGAGCTGGTTAGCGAAACTGTTAGCGTCGCTAAAATTTTGGCCTTCGAAACGCTAATCGCTAATTCGCTAAATTTTGTAGAGAAGCGAAAATAGAAATATTTAGAAAAACTGTGAATTGCTGATGGCGTACGTAAATTGCTTCGAAAGATGAACATACTTTACTGCGAAAGTTACTTTTGTCAGTTTTTTTACCCTAGAATGGAGTTCCAGTTATCGTACAAGTCACAGGAGCATTTTGAAGAACAAGCACAAGGTCTAGATTGAATTTTCGGCACATCAAGAACTTTGGTAAATTGCAATGCGCTTGAAATTATGACAACTTTGGTTCTACTTTTTCGATTCAGATAATAATTGAATTTTTATGAAAACATTCCTAAGAGTATCTATTTTCAATGCAAGCTAAATAACTTTTGTTATTCTTGTTTTTACAAAATCAAATATGAATACCGTTTCGTGAACCACTTACTGTAAATTGATACCATCCGTCCTGATTTAGCAGGACATGTCCTGATTTTGAGATCCATTTGGAGTGTCCTGATTTAATTTTCATATTTTAGCATTTGTCCTGATTTTTCTGAATGATGCCGGATATTCAAAGAGGAAGCAAACTGTTCAGTACTTTCATCTTGACTCCGGGAAGAAACGAACTTATTTAAAACGATTTTTTTTCTTTGGTTAAATCTTAATGAGAGAAATTGTCTAGTCGTTGAAATCGATAAACGTTTTCGACGTAGGACTACGTCTAACCGCACTACATCGAGATACATTCTGAGGAAACTAAAAACCAAGATGTAACGTCGGAATGAAAGATTTTAAATGGTAATACTGATGTAACCACATGATGGATCACAATAATCAATATGTCGTTGGATTGATAAAACGATGGACAATTTTGTGATTCTTCATATATCATTGTTACTTAATTTTTAAACAGTGAAAATTGATGAAAAGTTTCAAGGTCGTATTTTCACGAACAATGTACCAATCACATGCGAGCACTCCTGGCACAGACTTCATGAGTGGACACCAACTGCCTGCTATGACAACCTCTATTCAGTGGCAAAAAAAAATTGACAGAATCTCCCCGTCCCAATAGGTCAACTAACATTTGCTTCTATGAACCTAGACTATTTTAATGTCTTGAAAGTAAAGCTTTTTCGGAAAGTTACAAAGTAACAACCTCCTTTATCAGACAATTAAACGATCTGTTGTGAGAATGTTATTAAAACTGATGTCTTGAAAGAAAGCATGCTGACACAGGCAACAGTACTGCCCCGGCTATGTATGAGAAGACGGTCGCTCGTCGTCAGTGCAGTAGCACTCGATTGCCATTTGTGTGCAGTCAAGCCAAGTGGAAACAATGTAGGGGTAAACAGGGTAAGACCGCCCACCGTAGTTTTACTACCAAGTTATAAAATAATTGAAAAATTTCTTTAACGTGTCTATTACAGTATAATTACATAACATTTTGCACGTTTTTCTGTTTTGATAGTGCACGAACGGTCGCAGAAATAATCAAAAACAACCTTTCAGCTGGCAACCAGTCAATGCGCTATTGTTTTGCGGCAACGGGACTTAAGGTTTTTCAGTCTAAAAATCTATTGTTTTGTTCGTGAATATACGTTTAATCGCTTGCCTGAATCTATCTTCTTTCGGAAATATCGAAGGCCGTGAGTAATCTTGTAATTTTGACTACTTTTTCGGTCAAATATGAAAATGTTCCACTGGGGGTAAAGTCGCCCACTATACAAGGGGTAAAACCGCCACGAATCCAACTGCTTGTTGTTTTACTTCAAGACCCAAATGCCTCGACACTACAAAGGGAATATTTACAGGATCAGTAAAGCAACTTCAAGCCACATAAGACATCGATGTTAATCGACCATTTTCGATTTGGTTTAAGCTTTTCTAGTAATATATTTTAACAGGACTTATTTTTGAAAAAAGTAAACCTGTGTGAAAATGGTGTTAATGAACCAAAATCATTTTAGAGCCAGGACGGTGTGTTTGATAGGTATGACGTCTCCGGCAGAATTGAAAATAGTAGTTTTTTACTTTCGAAAAAAGTACACACTCTAAAAAAATTTAAAGATAAAATATAGAAATAGAATTAATAATATATATCTTTTATAATTTTTTCGAAAAAAACATATTTTTGCCTTTAAAATCTACAAAAGGTAAACTAAAATTTTATGGTTGTTGGATCATGGAGTAATAGAAATATTAATAGCTCAATTTTCGTGAAGATTTTTTTTTTTGACGGTTTATTTGGTGTATAGAGTCGTTGGTAATTTTGTTCTTCAAAAAAAAAAAACATAGAAAATTGAAAATATAAATAATAGAAATAATAATTATTAGTATTTTTCTATACATAATAAGTCTTCAAAAAAATCATACAGATTTAATACAGGTTTAATGGGTTTTAATTTTTAGCTTAAAGATAGGTACACGCAAAACTTTTCCTTATTACCTTAGAAGCAATAGCGCAAAATTGCTTTTTAGGTAACAAACCTATTACTAAAAAGGCAATAAAATTCTTCCCCAGACAAGTACCAACACATACTGTCATATATTTAGCACGTGTTACGGGAGTACGACTATCTAATAATGGTCGTTTCAACCACATGCAAGATTTTTTCTATCAAAAACTGCTCCCTTTCCATCTCAAGTAAAAGAAAAAAAGCACACACCGTCGCATATGTTGCACATGTTACAAGTTTCTTCAATCTCCAATTCATCCGGTGAGCGTGTATTAGTTCGCTCGTTGTATGCATGCGGAGTAGAGGAAGAATATGACAAGAGCTGCCAAGCAGCATTTTCCCCGTCATAGAGTATGCAAACGTTGATGATTTCAAAGACTTTAAATGCGTCTTTGAATGACATCACGATCTGTAAACTGCGTTAGAGAAAAACAAAAACATTCACTTTCTTGCAAGCTATCCAAAACACATACTCATTGGTTCATGGAAACTCATTTGCACCTGTTTGAAAATACAAAACTCGTGCCCATCCAGAACAATATTCGCAACTTCGGCAACTCTGTTCAGACAGTATGACATATATTCATTTCATGTAAACACTGGGGGACGAAACGAAACTGTTTCTAATTAGACATTTGAGGTTGATGGGTGAGATTCTCATTATGTGTGGATGAAGGGAGCAAAAATGAATCTGATCGTTGCATCAATACAAATGCAGCGAGTGAAGTCTTGCTGACACATGCACTGCGGTGCTTGGCTGTATGTTCTCCTGCAGAAACACATACAAGCGTATGCCCGTCATAATTTTTGTTACTTTTCGGTTATTACTATTTGTGTATAATGCGCAGTCATAAGACCCAATAAGTAATAAAAAGTTGCCCTAAAGTAATAAAATGTTCCCCGTTTGCGTTGGGTGTATATTATGAATTCAATATATTGAAATACCCCAATTCTGAAAAATCTTTTTATTTCGAAAACCAAAAAAGTTACCTAAACATTGATTTGAACTTGAATAATCAGAAAACAAAAAAAGTTAAAACTTAGAAAAAATTTTTTTTTCAGATTTTTCACAGTGTATATTTTATTTAAAAAAAAACAAATACCATCTACAACTTTGTCAGAGACACTATACCGATAGAATCAACCGTTTCGGCCCTAAAAATATTGTTTATCCTCAAAAAATGGTGGGCGATCTTACCCCGCTGGTGGGCGGGCTTACCCCGCATGAAAAAGATAAAAGATAAAAAATAAACAAAAATATTTCAGTTCTTATTTTTTAAATGCGGGTATTGAATAGAAGAACCTCTTAGCGAAAAAAAAAATGAAATTGCAGCCGCAACTTTTTTTTCTATAAACAGAATTGCTTAAGGGGGCGGTCTTACCCCGCTTACCCCTAGCTGCTGTCGACGTACTGTGGTGCGTGTTCGCACACTACACTGTGCGACCGGGGATAAAATAATTTTGTACGCAACAGTATATCACGATGTTGGATGTTGCACCCAATATGTGATTACAACTGAACAGATTTTGACCACCAATGCTTTGATCGAACGACGACGGTTTCCAAAGCATGTGATACAATAATTGGCATATCATTGTTCGTTGTACATTGTACGATGAACAGTAAATTAGTAAAAAGTTCAGTTGAAATCCACTTCTTCTAGTTCAGTTTCGAAGCTTTCAACCAATCACGAGCTCGCTTTATATAGCTGCAACAGATGTTTTTTCATCGTTTTAAAGTGCTTATTGTATTACTATCCCTGAACAGATTTCAAACGCCGATGTCTTAATCGACAGGTAGAATATTGCGAAAGATTGTTATATAATAATTAAAATATCTCTTCAACAAAAGTTGTGTTAACATCGTTAACTGCAACCGTAGTGATTTTCATATCCATGTTTAGTGATAAAAACTTCTTTCAAATTCCTAAAATTAGAAGTTGCATTGGGTTGTTGTCTTTTCGAATTCTACACTCTGTTTTTCTCAGATTTATTTAAATGATCAACTAGAGGCTTTTTAAAAGACAATAGAAAACCAATATGCTTCGTAAAGATTTTTAAACAGATATTTCAGATAGCGCGTTTAAGCTGTACTGATGGTTATATTTTTCCAGTTAAAAAAATTTAATTCAATATGACAATCCTAGTTGCATTACGCGGTTGTGGTATAGAGAAAACCCAAATTATATGCATCTTGACGTTAGGTTTTAAACATTCATATTCATATTTTTTAATTACAAAAATATTACATCAGCATCTGCAGGAAAATATTACTAAACATATAAACACAACCTGTCGCACAACACAACATATAAACACAACCGTGTAAAGATACTAAACATATGAACACAACCTTTCATTGCCAGACTTGTAATATGCAAACATCAGTTGGAGAGGTTAATGATGTTTATCAAACCAAGCTAGGTTTATTAACTTATTGTTTATTGACTTTTAAATATGGCATTTTGATGTTTGTTTTTTCGTTGGTATCTTAAAATTGATTGATTTTTTTCTGGTTCTGCTTAATGAATAAATGTTTCAATTGGCCTAGAATGAAAAAAAAATGACTGTTACATGTTACATCCTCATAAATTCCAATGTCAATTTCAAAATTTTTGTGAATATAGATTTTCCACTAAAAACTGCAACTCTTTATCGTCACTTTTCCAACGAACTTGTAAATACAGGATTTTTTTAAGTGACTTATTTGCTAAGCAGTTGTAAGAAACTGACAATGATACTGCTTTGAAATCGGTAAGTGAGCTATCTTTCACAAGCGCAATTGAAGATGAAAGGAAGTTTGCTTTCTACTGAATCGTTCTTAATTAGGACCTATATAAAAAGTTGCCTTTTCGCGTGTTAAAGAAATTTGACTGCATTAGAATGAAAGGTATTCATCAATGTTAGAAACAGTATTTTTTTCTTCTTAAATAGATGTCTGCAAATAAATAATCTAAATTATTTTTAAAAATAAACGCTTTTCTTTCTATGACTTTCTGGTGGCATATGACCTTAACAATATGTGGCCACCAATGAACTAGTTTTAGGATTGTAAGTTGTTAGAGGTGTCGTTTGATGGATTTAGGCTCAATAATCTGGAAGTATCCGGAACGCAACGTCCGCATGAAGCCCTCAACGACTTAGACACTTGATATGACCCTTCCGAGTAATTAGAAGTATAGCACGGTATTAGGTACTGCTTGGATCATGTCTATTTTGGTTTCGGTTTCGGCAACATAATGGACAAAATGCCTTTCTCTTGATGGTTGTTGAGTTTGAATTGTTTAAAAGCAAAACAAGAAAACTATAAATTATGATTAAACATAACCGTTCGTTTTTGGCTCATGTGTGCCAAAGTCAAACCGTGTCGAAAGTGAAACGAGGTCAAATCGAACAAAGTCTGATTTCTTCAAATGAAATATAAAACTATCGTAGTCCTACGTAAAACATGCGGTCGTGTCTTGGATACCACCCTCGTACTATTTGACAATTAACTTTATTTCAAACAGTTTAGTGTTGCATTTTTTAAGGTATCGTTCGAGAAATACGTTAAGTATGAGGCTTTTGGCGTATTTTGAAGTGCAAATCTCAAATTACGTGTTTTATTTATTGATGCCTCAAAAAATAACAATAGCTCAGAACAAATTTTTGCTGGAAAAAAATTTTCCTGATTTAAAACTCCGACGAAATGGTACCCCTATGTAAATAGCTTTAAAAAGTAATTGTTTTCGTTTGTTTAACCAAAACAGATCAAAGTGGTCCAAATCTTACAAAACACGAGCAATAAATATAGCGATATGACTATTTAAATATTAAAAAGTTAGCGATTAGCGAAAGTTCCGCTAATGTGGGTTCAGCGTTTAGCGATTATCGAGCTAAATTTTCCGGTTAGCGACTTAGCGATTAGCGTCGCTAAATTTTCGGTTAGAGGTGCCCACCATTGCTCAGATGTATGAAACTCATTTTTACTACTTCAATTGAAAATATGGGGTCGTACTTCACTTAGGACGGTTGGTTCTGGTTTCCACGGACTGAAGATATGCCTGCATGCCGGCGGTGCTTTTTTTATTTTTTTTATTTTGTTTTTATTTATTTTATTTATTTTATTTTTGTTTTTTAATCATCATAGAGTTCTTGCACTTCTTTGCAGAAGAATATTTACCTACCTTGGGCCAGGGTCAGGCTCTGCTGATGTGACGTCACAGTGGAAATTAATTTCTTTATAAGGGACTCACTATTTTACTTATTTTTATTTATTTATATCGATATTCATATTTTATTCTATCTAACTATTTTCATATGCCCATTTACGATACCTCCACACCAGAAGGCTAGCACTTGGAGCCTCCTGGTACTGGACACCGACAATAGAATGAAATAATGAAATAAAATGATAGATGGTAAACATTAGATAAAGTTAAATTAAACCAAGGAACCTAACAATTCTAGATACCTTATTCTATAATATCAATTACAATAAATTATATAACGATTATATAATTAATTAATTATTAATTATTATATAATTATTATATAATATTTAATTATTAATTATTATATAATTAACTTATACAATTATACATATTATAACGACAACTTTAATAATTATGATTGATATAATATTTTTACAGTAGCTCCCGTGATTTGATTTTCAGTTATTTTTTCAATCTAGCTTTGAAGATGTTTTTGTTATTAAGGGATTTTAATTCATTAGGGAGCAAGTTGTATCTTTAGGGACCTTTAAATGTTATACGTTTTTGTTCAAGGGTTGTATTTGCTCTGGCACTAAGAAGGTTATGAGCTTGCCTTGTATTGTGAGGATGACTTTGGACTGTGAAAATTAAATGGTTGTGTCTAGAACTATTGTGTTTTATGTCATGCATGAACATACACGTTTGAAGCTCGCATAGTGCTCGAATTGGTAGTATACAGTGTGAACTATTCAAGAAAATATCAATGGTAGGATGCAAATATGGTAGTTTGTAGATCAGTTTTAAGCAACGATTTTGAAGGACCTGAAGTTTTTGAAGTTTAGATTTCCCAGCATTTCCCCAAACAATATCCATGTATTGAAAAGTTGATTGTATGCATGCGTAGTAGAATGATAGTGAAGCTTTCTGTGACACAAATGTACTGACTCTTTTTTTTTCTTTCGTTAAAAGCTATATGGTTACTCCAAGATAAAATAGAGTCTAACACTTCTTTGCAGGAGAATATTTAGATATTTGAATTCATTCACTTTTTCGATTGAATCGGGATTATTTACGACAATAGGTTGTTTTTTAATAGAATGGAAAATCATATATTTAGTCTTTTGTAAATTTAAGGACAGCAAATTAATTTAAAAATATTCGGACAGGATTTTAAGATCTTGTTCTATGCAAGATATTATTACCTGTTAACTTTTTTGTGGATAGAATAAGGCTTTGTCGTCCGCAAAAAGTCGGGGTATTCCTTTTAAATTAAGTTTCCCAATATAATTAACGTATATTAGAAATAAAAGCGGCCTATGTTGCTACCCTGGGGGACTCCTATATCGATCAATCGCGTAGAACTATGTTCACCATCAATTTCAACAAACTGTGTTCTATTCGACAAATAGCTTCCAATCAATTTGTTAGTCATCCCTCGTACACCATAGTGCTCTAATTTATTTAATAGTATCCGGTGATCAAGAGTGTCAAATGCTTTTTTCAAATCAATGACATCAACGACAATTGCTGTTATTGTACTACATCCCTTTTTAAACCCGTGTTGTAGCAAGTATAAAACTTTCTTACAAGTAATTTTTCAAAGATTTTATTAAAAACGGATAATGTAGATATAGCTCCCCAGCGAGCTGTTAAAACACGGTGGTGAATCACTGGCTAAGGCGCTACACTGGGTTATTGCCAAGATTTGGGAGGGGGAGGTAGAACCGGAGGAGTGGATGGAGGGTACAGTGTGCCCCATCTACAAAAAAGGCGACAAGTTGGATTGCTGCAACTACCGCGCAATCACGTTGCTGAACGCCGCCTACAAGGTACTCTCTCAAATTCTGTGCCGTCGACTATCACCGTTTGCAAGGGAATTCGTGGGGCAATACCAAGCGGGATTTATGGGTGCCCGCGCCACCACGGACCAAATATTCGCGGTACGGCAGGTCCTACAGAAGTGCCGTGAGTATAACGTGCCCACACATCGCCTGTTCATCGATTTTAAATCGGCATACGACACAATCGTTCGAGACCAGCTATGGCAGATTATGCACGATTACGGCTTTCCGGATAAACTGACACGGTTGGTCAAGTCGACGATGGATCGGGTGTTGTGCGTAGTTCGAGTTTCGGGGACACTCTCGAGTCCCTTCGAATCTCGAAGAGGGTTACGGCAAGGTGATGGATTATCGTGCTTGCTATTCAACATCGCTTTGGTAGGTGTGATACGTAGGGCTGGTATCGACACGAGTGGCACGATTTTTAGAAGGTCTGTTCAGCTCTTTGGCTTCGCCGATGACATTGATATTGTAGCACGAACCCTTGAAAAGATGACAGAGACGTTCATCAGACTGAAGGCTGAAGCCGGACGAATTGGACTGGCCATAAACGCTTCGAAGACCAAGTACATGAGAGGAAGAGGTTCCAGAGAAGACAGTGTTAACCTCCCGCCACGAATTCATATTAGCGGTGATGAAATCGAGGTGGTAGACGAGTTCTTGTACCTGGGCTCACTGGTGACTGCTGACAACGACACCAGCAGAAAAATTCGTCGACGCCTTATGGCAGGAAATCGTGCCTACTTTGGACTCCGGAGGACACTCCGCTCGAATAAAACCCGCCGCCGCACGAAGTTAACCATCTACAAAACACTGATCAGACCGGTGGAGGACCAACGCGCCCTTGGGGTTTTCGAACGAAAGGTGTTGCGTACCATCTGTGGTGGGGTGCAGATGGAAGATGGATCATGGCGGAGGCAGATGAACCACGAGTTGCATCAGCTGCTGGGAGAACCACTCATCGTTCGAACGACGAAAATCGGGAGACTGCGGTGGGCTGGGCATGTCGTTAGGATGTCGGACGACAACCCGGTGAAAATGGTCCTTGATAACAACCCGACTGGAACAAGGCGATGGGGCGCGCAGCGAGCAAGGTGGCTCGATCAAGTGGAAGACGATCTGCGGGGCCTCCGCAGACGACATGGCTGGCGAACTGCAGCCATGGACCGAGTTGAATGGAGACGACTTCTTCGAACAGCAAGGAACCCTTCGGCCTGGAGCTGACTGATAAGGTAAGTAAGATATAGGTCGATAATTTGAAGCTATGCTGGCATCTCCCGTCTTGAAAATTGGTGTAACTTCAGAAACTTTTAAACACTCTGGGTAATTGCCAGTTGATGTAAGTGGTGCAATCCCTGAAGTTCATCATTGACAATTACATTGTGTCCAATACTATTATGGATAAACATTGCAAGTCCTCCGTTTAAATCATTTCTGCATGAAAGTGCTTCCGATACAGTAGGGAGATCGAAACTCTAGAGCTGTGGAAGGTGCTGTTAACTCTGTTGGTCCGTCCGCTATGGAAGGTAGCAAGATATTCGTAATCGCCGCCTGCTGCAGGTCGATCTTGTTCGCAGTAAATCAACCTCTTGCAACAGTGAAACCGGATATAATGCTGCTGCTGTACGATACTGCTGCTGCTTCCTACTGCCACTTTGTTAAAACAGTCCTTGTGGCCATCCACTAGTAAACTGAATGATTCCAGTCCTTCTTTCATAAGGCGAGTAATAATTTATAGGAAAGTTGATTTTAAAGCTTTCAATGCTTTTGTTTCGAAAATTGATTGACCAGCACTGTTAGATAGTAACGATGCGGACTCGATGGTAACCAACTTTTGCGCAGTTGTTGGATCATGGTTTGTAGATAATTTCCCTCGCTTGGAACGCTTGGAACAAGCATAGTTTGAAAGCTTTGAAACTTAAACCAAACGAATGCTCGCGCAAACTCTGCCGTTTGCGGTCATGTGAATCAAAGCAAGATTTTAAACGTTCAAGTGAAAAATCTCAACGGCAGAACTCAATTCTCTACAAGCATAGTTGGAATTTTCAACAGACCAGCGACCTGAAAAACCTGAAAAAATTTTGAAATTTTAGTAATTTAGAACGGAAATGTTTCTCGATCCATACGGACGTGCATTTGGAGGGAACGGTATCCTGCTCGTATTCTGATTTTTGCGGACTTTTTCTCTCCTGTATTCGCCCCCGATTGTGCTTTAAATGACGGCCGCTGCTAATGTGCCAGCAGATCTTGTTGATCTTGACATCTTGAAAAAATATGCTCTCTTTTTTAGTGCTAAAAGCTCGAGCACTTGCACACTGTTATCTACAGGACAAATAGGATTTAAAATTGAAGAGTTGATTTTCTCCTTTTGATTATATTTGCCGTTAGAGCCAAAATGCAGGAATGCTCACAAGCTTGATAAAAAGTGCTCTAACTTGAGTATTGGCACACTGTTTGTTCCCTACACCCAACACAAAGATTTTGTTACTTAACTGCAATATTTTATTACCTTTTGTGTCTAAAGACCGTGTTCCCCGATTCCTAATCAGATCGAGGATCTTTTCGAGCTGGAAATTTTCTCGATTCAGCACTTGGGCACGGTGTATCGTTGTACTTAGGGACGATCCATTAATGATGTCACGCAAAATTTGTAAAAAATTAACTCCCCCCTCTTCCTTGTCACAAGCTGTCACAACTTCCTCGACTCCCCCCCTTAATTACGTTTTTATACCCCCCTTCTCCTTCTTTAGGAGTTATTGATTAAAAATCGAGAAATTTGTTAGGAATGCTTTTTTTCTTAATAAGAACGATTTTACTGAAAGAAAAACTGAAATTAAAAGAAAAAAAAAGATGATAGAAGATAACTAGAAAAGGCGTTTAGTTTTTAGTCCAAGCCGAGATAGTAACTGCAGCATCATTGCTGATTCTTGAAAGACCATCAATATTTAGTTCCTCTTTTTCAATCATTTCGCAATCCAAATCTTCTCCACATGTTACAATAACCAAGCATTCTTATTTACGTTTTGTAACAATTTTTGTACTGATTGGATCGAGAGACACTTAAAATTAATGAAATTGCGCTGTCATTCATAAACGAACATGCACGGTAAACAGAATTAACGAACATTATGCTTTTTTAACGAGAAAAAAAATGTCATTTTTTTATCTTAAGCAAATCTTAAGCAAAAAAGGGATCGCAGAACTATAAACGAATGATGCAAATATCATAAACAGTTCTGAGTTGAACTCTGTGGTTAGGTATGTGACTTTCTTATTTTTTCTTTTTTTTTTCTTTTGAGTTGAAATGTGATGTCACACTCAAGCTAACCCCCCTCCCCCATATGTCATAAAATGTCACAATAATCGAAACCCCCTCCCCTCCTAAACGCGTTACATCATTAATGGATGGTCCCTTATCCTACACATGCAAAATGTGCCAAAAACAATATCGATAACGAATTCTTTCGACTAATCTTAGTTGATCGAGACCTTTATTAGCCCCACAGGCTAGCGTGCGATAATGTTTGTCTAAGGACCGCGCATTTTTCAAGAAGGTAACAAACTGAAAGTAATAAAATAAAAGACAACTACGCGCTTGTATGCGTTGTTGCAGTGGAATGTACAACCATGAGCTACAATGCATGTGTAGTGAGGCTTCACCCGCTGCATTTGTATTGATGCAGCGATCTGATTCATTTCAATCTTATTTAGTCACACATATGCAGAATCTCGCATGTAGCTTCCTTGTATCGAATGTCTAATAAGAAACATCACGATCTAATTCCCCACTCTGTACTTTAAAATGAAGATATGTAATACCGTGTGACCAGAGTTGCCGAAGATGTGAATATGGGTTTGCTACATAGATGGGCACGAGTTTTGTATAATAAAACAGGTCCAAATAAGTTTTAATGAAGTAATGAGTGTGTTTTCGATACGACTTGCATCTGCTTGCATGAAAGCAAATATTTGTGTTTTTTCCCCTATCGCAGTTTCCAGATTGGGATGTGAGGGTTAAAATCTAATGCCTGATGTAGTTTTTAGACAGACTTCGAAAAAATCACAACGAAGCTTTATGAACGTTTTTTAAGTTCTTATTAAAGCTTTTTAGAGGTTCAACTGAAGACCGTCTGAAGGCGACACGGGGCACTAGAGGGTTAAAAAGCATACGAAAAAGGCTTTGTAATTATCAACGTTGTATAAGGCAGAGAAAAGTAGACCTGCGGCCGAATTCCGAGCACACATTTCTTCGGAGAGAAGAAAATTTTTTCATATACTTTCAGCTCATGTCATATTTTTTATCTACTCCGAACGCGTATGACGAACAAACTAATACCCGCATACCGGATGAATTGGAGATTGGAGAAACTAGTTTGTAGAGTGGAGATGAATTTTATCACCTTTTAAGTAATGAAATCATTATGAAAGGGAACCTTTGTTCGTTATTGTTTCGAAGGAACAAGTGAAAATGTTGCATGTGGTTGTAGTGATTTGACCGTGATCTCATAACATATGCAAAACACATGACAGTATATGTTGTTACTGGACTGGAGAAGAATATTATTACTTTTCAAGTAACAAATCTATTACAAGAGGTAGAATTTTTAGTTATTGCTTTTAAAGTAATAAGGAAAAGTTTTGAGTGTACTCTACAGGCAAAAACTCAATTTATGATATAACGAGACATGAACAATGCCAACATTTTCGTTCGGCGTGAGGGCGTAGGGGAAAGTTATATGCAGAATATGTCGTTACAATGAGATCAAATAATATTAAAGTGGTGATGAAATTGGAACCAATGCCTTTGGCAAGTAACAATTATGGACGTGGTAATTAATGAATAATAGCTCTTCGTTGTCCTACGTCAGTATTGCGGTCGTGTGTCAGATATAACCTTCTACTTTAAATTTTTAAATCTTAGTTGAAATTAGTAAGAAGTTTTAACAGCTACCCGCTTCCCCAAACCCGTACATGATTTGTGAAATACCCCAATGCAAAAAAATCGCCAGAACGGTATAAAAAAAGGTAAAACAAAATTAACAGATAAAGCAATTAAAACATAAAAATATGATCTGTAAAATCAGTGTTGAGAAGTCACCATTCGTGAGTGGACACACATACTCATTACTTACTAATATTTATCATGAATACTTAAGCTACTAACAAATCCCTCCCTTAAAAAAATTATCTGTAAAATAAACAAAATTAGGAAAACGGATATATTAATGAAAGAAGTAATATCAATGAATTCAATGAACCCCAGAACTATATGAAATTAGTTAAACAAGAAAAGTACCGTAAACTGGGGTGACTTTAATCAGCGGAGAAACATTGATCAATGTGCCTCTTTTTTGAATATGTGATAAAAAAGCGCTCGTAGAGCTTGGGATTTATCGCAATCTTCACTGATTGTGTTCAAATATGTGTACATTGCTACTATTACTGCACTTCGTGCTATTTAGAGAGCTTTCAAGCAGATACAAAACAACAAGCTGCGATACGTAAAGTTTTTTTCATTTTGTTCTCAGATTATTTCTTAAGATAATAAAAATACTATCACAGCGATTTCCATAATAATTTTTGAAATTTTTTCCTCAAAGACAATGTTGAGTACCAATAATCTCAACAGCGTATTACATGATTTCTTCATAACGACATCCCAAGACGTCACTTAACATGCAACTTTCGACTATTGCATAAGGCATATTCTACGTGGACTAGTTTCTGGTGATTTCAGATCCCCTTCCTTCTCCGTGGACAATCGTTCATATATATTCTAAAATTTGGTATGAATCTCGGATATTCGCCAACATAAACTGTTCACGTGGTATTTGAATGGCCCCCAAATTGCATCTCATATTTATAAACACATTGAGTTCGTTTAGGACTGTTAAAACTTGTTAAAACAGACATATATCACTTCAAATTCATCGAAACAGTGAAATGATCAAAGTCACTCCAGGATGAGATGGATGAAAAAAATTTAAATGGTTTAAATTTCAAATTTCAAATAAGATTTAAGAACAGCAGAATTGTTGCTAAGCTTTTGAAGTAGTAACTGGATCTAGCTCAATGCATATCAGTACTCATTTAAAAAAAACAATTTTGTTCCTTCAAATATTTAAGATATATTCAAAAAAGTGATCAAAATCGTCCCAGCTTACGGTACACAAAATCAGTCAAATTGGCTAAAATCAGGATGATACGTAAAATTAGAGAGAACACTGTAGATTTTTACAATCATTAACATAAGTAAAATCAGTAAAATCGGTGATAATAATTGAAATCAAATTAGACTTACGTAGAATCAACGAAATAAGTGAATTCAGCGGAACCAGTGAAAGAACAGTTAAAGATTATTTTTATAATGTGTAGGTAAAGTGTAAATGTAGTTGGAAATTCAACAATATTTCATTTAGATACTGTTATTTTCACCGTTATTGACACTAAAAGAAGACTTGTCTTATTTATTTTATTTATTTATTTACAAATTACCAACAGGCAGAAATAGCCCTAGTGGTTACTAAAGCATTAATAAACTAATACATCAATACAATAAACTACGGAACATTGAAACAAATTTAGACCTGATGACGCGAGCAGACAGATGAAAATCGAACACTTGTGAAACACGATTGAACGCTTTTTGAAGGCCAATAATGGCACTGTTTGCGCTGTAGTTGGTGCGGCGGAATGGAATGTGAAGCAATGAAACTCAGCGTAATACTCTTGAGGTTGCGTTTAAATTGATCTGACGGAGAATTGTAGGGCAATCAATCCTAGCGGTGAGAGCGTCGGAAACCACCATGGCGCGTGCTGTTTCTCGGCGCAGTTGAAGTGTGTCAATATGAAGGAGCTGACAACGGTCTTCGTTCCGAGTATTCCGCATAGGCTGTCTCCAAGGGAGCAAACGGAGGGCAATAGCGAATAAACCGATGCTGGATGCTTTCGATGCGATGAATTGCGTTGTTGTAATGAGGGACCCAAACTGGACAGCAGTATTTCAGACAGGACCGAACCAGTGAAATGTAAAGAGAAACCAAGCAGTGAATGTTCCTGAAGTCGCGTGTCATTCGAATAATCAGTCCCAACTGCCTGGAAGCTTTCGCAACGATGAAGGAGACATGTTGCTCAAATGTGATTTTAGCGTCGAGAATATGTCATGTATTTAATGCAATAAACTAAACTAAACTGAATTGTTGTATCGATGAAATAAGTAAAATTAGTCTTGTTTCTAATATCGTTTGAAATTCTAAAACCAACAAAATTAGTTGGCTTGGGACGAAAGTGTTCAAAATCAAAACATAAGATCTACTTTTTTTTTGAACCTGAAGACGCTTAGTCTGCAGACTATTTAAGATGCCGTCAACGCTAGCAAAACCAAAATATGGTCAATTTGATCTTTCCAAACCAAATTGAAGGTCAAACAATGCTATCAACGATAGCAAGATTATAAGACTCACCACCATCGGAGTCAGATCAGCGTATTTTGTTCAAGCTAGAATAATAGTTACAGCTTACAATGCTGAAGGTCGATAATAAATGAATTTCGATTACGTCGCAATATGTCTTTCTCTGTCGTTCGTTGTTCAAGGCCCGACGATTAATTATTGCTCTGGTTTACTGCCGGCTGAATTGACACAACAATCGGTTGTTGCGACATAATATATCAATTGTCATGTCTGTCGTCGATTGCTCCTTGTAGACGATTGCCTGTTATTATTATTAATTAGCCAGCGCGGTTTAGTTTACTGTGGGAAAATAGTCATCCCTCGGAATTGGATTGCTGCCAGGAAAAATGACCATATCAAGGATGAATTCTCGAAGAGGATGGAAGGAATAACTTCACGATGACCTCGAATTGAATTCACCAGAGAATGAAAATTCAAAACAAATAAAAATCCAAACGATGAAGCTCATGCCAGTCTCGAAAGGCCATAATCTGATTTTCCTATAACACAAAAAAAAAAATCCAACCCGAGTTGCTCGAGCGAAAATGCATCGCTAAAGTATCGTGCAGTGCAAGGGAACTAGAGAGTAGTGAAATTTGTATGCAAACAAATATGATTAAAAAGTTTCGCTTCTCGTTACGATACTGGTTGGAAAGTTACTCTTTTTCTTTGCCGTTCGCAACTCTGTGTTGTTTGCTGAAATAGCTTTAATTTTGTGTGTTCGCCGATTTTTTTTCTCTTTTAAGTCATTCTTTTTTCTTATTGTCGTAAAAGAAAATAGAAATTGTTCTTTTACAAGACGCAAAGTTTCGATTTTCACCGCGCCACTACATGGATTTCCGAACATCAGACAATCCTGCTGTGGTTGGAAAAATAAACTTCAAGGAAGCCGCTCGAAACTACACATACGGCTCAGGCGGAAGCTTACTGAAAATTGAAACGGTTGGAATTCCAACACGATGCAGGAGAACCACCGCTGTTCTCGATTGCCATCGGGCGGAACGATACAGAGAACCTTGTAAGCTTACCTGGTAACACCGTAGCACCGACAAAGCTGTAAACTACAAACTCGGAAACAGTAACAAGCTCTCTCTCTTCACGTGGGAAAATGATTACTGGAATTTAATAGCAGAATGTTGATACCTTTGGGGTGGAGTTTGTGGTGATTTGCGCTTTCTTCAACGATACTGTTTTCCAGCGCCAGGACGATGGTATCTTTGGTTTGTAATATGTTGTAAATGTTGTTTTGCTGTGTGGCAAATTGTCTCATAGTAGTATAATCTTCAACAGAAAAGGTTGACTTTTTTAGATTTTAAATTACACTTCGTAACTCAGACTGCCGGTGTAACAACCAAACTCACAGAGTTTTACTGAAATCAGGGAGGGAGAGCTGTCAACTTCATAAACGAGTGTGCGTAATAAAATATGCAACAGAAATGCTGCCAGGTGATTGTCGATGATTTACACCCCAAGCCATAAAAGAGTGCCAGTGGAATTAAAAAGCTTGCCTCGTCTTACGTCTGATGAAAAATTCGTTACTCAGAGCCCCTCCATGGTATCGAGGAATAAAATATGCCTCCTTTTACGAGGCCTTTATTTCCATTTCCACGGAAATGTTACAGGAGCAGGGTTTAATCGCGATCACGAACATTTCAGGCTAAAGGTTTATTACCTTTTTGCAGGATACTGTGGTGGAGAGCAGCCATATCTTTGGTCAAAAGTTTCTAAATAATGATAATAGTACTGAAGCATTAGCAAATTATTATCGGTTACTAAAGGAGGGGCCCTTACATAAACCAAAAAATATGAAAATATAACAGCAACACCATTGTTGCAATCACAACCGAAACCCCAAATTGTAGCTCGCATAATTTACCATAATTTACGCAGCCTAATGGGACAAGATTTATTGCTTGTAACCTGATTTGATGGCCGAAAGGAAAGTGGATCGATTGTTTAGGCGCATGCCATAGCTTGAACGCAATGATTTTTTCAACCTAAATTTTGCTATGTTGTTTTTATTTCAAACCCCACCAATTGTTTTAGAACCGACCATTAAATTCACAATTACCTCCCCAGAGCGCATCGGACTCGTTTGACGAAAGAAAATAATTCCATTGTCGAAAGCTTAACTATCCCTGTAAGACTGATAGTCTCGTTCGGCAGCAAGGAAGGAACAAAGCCAGTGCCAATCAACGCAACGCTCGATGCCTGCAAAGAGATAAGCTTCAGCAGTTCGGCTCGGTTTGTTTTCATCGCCTTTATGTCACTCGTGTGCTAAGCCGTGGTAGAGCTTTTGCGGTGTACCCAGCTTAACTATACAAAGCTAGGTTAAACGTTCGTGCATCGCCATCGTCCGTGGGAGCTGATGCCAACAAGATAATAAGCAGCGAACGTGCGATGCTTTGTCCGTGTTTGGCAATCAATTTCCCTGCAGCTAACTGATGGCCATAGCAACGCACACTGTCTCGAATGAAATAAATCTTCAGAAAAAGTTCGTTTATCGGAAAAAACTCAAATGAACGATTTTTATTTCAAGTAAGAGCAAAATTTTACTTCCATAAATATATTTACGAGAGTAAATTTAGAATAATTTTGCCACCTCCGGAAGCAGTGTGCAACAGCGGTGGGAAACGCCATTCGTCTGTACTACATACGTGATGTGTTTATTCTGCCGTACAGCTAATTGTTTTCTCTGAATTTTATATTTTGCAAATGGTAATACGCTTCCGTGAATAGAGTCGTTCCACCCTTCTCTGTTGTTTGCATGAAATTACATTATTTGCTCACTAATTATTCTACGTATTATTCCACTTTAACGTCCACGTCTTCTCAGTAAATTTTTCGTTATTATCTGTACGTTAATTCGGGGAAAGCAGTGAGTTTTAATCTTATTGTACCAAATTGCGATGCAAAGATTCTTTCTGCCCTTTTAAAGACGAGTGCTTTGTTTGAGTGGTTTGGAGTAGTTAGTGGAATTTAAAACTTGAAGAAAAATTGCTCTTTCAAATGTTATAACAAAGATTCTGAAGTAATTATTTTTGGTCATCAAGAACTTAGTTTGATATATCTCGAGAACAACATGTGATTGTTTACATTAGAGAAACTCTTTCTTAACATTAGGTTGCTGCTTACAATATTTACAAAATTACACTTAAAATATAACATAATAAAGACCCTCCTAGTTGTGTTGGGCCAAATTTATTGTTGTTGTTAATGAATATTCTTACGGTAAATAAGAGACACCTATTTCATCATTTTCGTTTTTTCGACATTCTGAACGTTTTCGACCTTCCTAAGGCGGCATCCATAAATTACGTAACGCTCACTGGGGAGGAGGGGAGCACCCTTATGCGTTGTAAATTGTTACATAAGAGAGAGGCGAGGTAAGATTAGCGTTACTTAAAGAAAAATCTCTGTGAACACATGGATCTGGTGCGACCTTTTTTTTGCTCGTCACCTTCCAGTACGTTACCGCTACATGTTTTTAGAAAAGAGGGCCTCACAAACAAATTTGCCCGGGCCCCCCATCGTCTAAATCCGGCCCTGGCCCTTCACGTAATTCATGGATGTCGTCTAGGCATTTTTGATAATTCTAACTTGTTCCAATTTTCGACATTTTCACCATTCTTGAAATTTTTACCAGTTTCGACATTTTTGTTCAATATTCGATTTTTATACCAGTTTGGATTTTTTCAACGTATAATTAAGCTTACAACAACATAAATAGCAATCCAATTTCTAAAACTGAAAGCAACGAGAGTGTCTGGAAAAGTGTCCACTTTCAAATGTTTCTAACCAATCCTTCATTCTTACAGCAATCGATTGGAAAATCATCTAATGAAACTCAGACGCTTGCTTTCCCCAACACGGTCGACGAAATATTATATGTAGTTAACTAGTAATGCACTATTTAAATTTGTTTATTCTAGTGCAGAAGATAGGAATTTCTTCAAGGGTGAATGTGATAGCAATCTTTCTGGAAATTTTCCCTTAAATTCTCATACGGGCAGTTCAATGCGTGTGAAGAAGATAATTTACTTCCGTCAGTACGAATTTATGCCATATAACAACCTGCTTCTGCTGGAACTGTTTACTAGTGAACGGCTACTAGGACAGTCTTAATTAAGTAGCAGCAGCTGTGGCTACAACGGGGTACCAGTAGCGGTAGTGGCAGTAGCAACAACGGTTGGTGCAGCGGCACTACTTCCTCTTGTAAAAAGCAAGCTTTGTGCGGTACCGGTACGACCCCCATAAACCGTCACCGACGCGGTGCTCTGAAACCGCGAGATGTTTATGTGCGACCCATAGCTGATCATTTTGAACATTGTGCGGCTGTTGCAAGACAAAGGATTTCACATCTACAAACACGAACGTCCAACCTGCGTGCCGCAATCAACTTTACTACAACGGCATAATTTTAATAATAAAAAATTTAATCGACCATTTTTACGCATATACGTAGGTAAATGATGCCATTTTGTGCTATTGATTAAATTTTTTGGAACACGACTCACGAACCTATTGAAAAATACTGTTTTGGGAAGGTATTGATGATTACAAATATTTTTAGAGCCAAAACGGTTTGTTTGATCGGTGTGACGTCTTTGGCAAAGTTGTAGATAATAATTTTGTCTTTCCGCAAAAAATATTCATTCTAAAACAAATATTGATTTTTTGAAAAAAGGCAAAAGAAAAATTAAAAATTAATATCCAAAAAGCTCATTTTTTTAAAATATGATTTTTGTTTTATAAAAACTACAAAAGATTAACTAAATAATAAAACCGTATCGATCATAGAGAAATTAGAAACAATTTTTTTTTTCAATTATTTTTTCGAGAGGCATATTTTTTTGGAAGCACAAAATTATTATCAACCACTTTGCCGAAGATACTACGCCAATCAAACAAACCGTTATGGCTGTAGAAATATTTTTGCTTTCCTGTAGAGCACCCAATGGGGAATTAAAAATATTTTTACAGTCAAAACGGCTTGTTTGATTGGCATCGTGTCTTCGGCAAAGTTGTCGATAATTTTGCCCTTCCACAAAAAATTCAATTTTTTTTCAAAAAATTATAACTTTTGTTCTCCTGATTTCTCCACGATCGGACCGGTTTCATTGTTTAGGTAATCTTTTTTAATTTTTATAAAAAAAATTAGATTTTTAAAAAATTAACTTTTTTAGATAATAAATTTTTAATCTTTCTTTTAACTTTTTTTTCAAAAAAACAATAATTTTTTTTAAAGTGTATATTTTTTTTTCGGAAAAAAGGAATTTTCAACCTTTTTTCTGAAGACGTCACACTAATCAAACAAACCGGTTTTGGCTCTAAAAATATTTGTAATCATCATTACCTTCAAAAATAGCATTTTTCAATAGCTTCTCAAAAATGAGTCGGTTTTCAAAAAAATAAATCAGAAGCACAAAATGGAATCTTTTGCCTATAGAAACGTCTATGCAAAGTATAAGCCAAATCAGAAATGACTATTTAAAAAATAATAAAACTGGGACATTTTTTGTAGAACTTGCTCAACATCTATAATCGAGCGCGGTAAACAAACAACAAATGTCAGCAATTCGCCACCATTTACGTCGGTTAACCTATATATGAGGCTAAAGCTGACACCAATACCAATACACAGAATGGACATGGTGCGCACGTACACAACGATTAATGGTTGTATTCGAACTTATCGAATACTCTGTACAATAATCACGAATAGATTAGACGCGGCAGGCAAATTAGTTATTCTACGGTATTTTTGGCATAATGACGATCACCACTTTTAAGTTCGGAAACATATAGGAGTGCTTCCAGACCTCGGGGAACAGCTCATATCAATTTTATCTATACCTATCACCAAAAGATTTGTTTGTCCTGAGAAGCACAGTGTTTGTATTGGAACAATTACCCCCAATTATTAAACACAAACCGAATTTAGTTTCGGTTAGTAGCTAATGAACACCTTTTCTGCTGCTTTCACAGACAGCATCCATCATCCATTTTGTCTATTCTACAGTCGGAAACTGTCTTCTGCCACAGAAGAATTGAACCGAAAAAAAGTCATGCCTTTGAGAAATAAACGACCAGCTTCGTTAACGCAGAAGCGAGAATGACGAAACTTGAAAAATGTGTATAGTTGTATGTGCCTCATATCTATCATATATCATATTCAGATATTCAAGAACTGCTGCCGATGCCATTGCTTCAGAAGCCAGATTGGAAATAAATGCGAGCCACATGCATGTATTGCTTTTTTACATGAAAATAAGACCATCTCGTAGTAGCGATGAAGATGCGAGGTGTAAAGGCAATATTTGGTACATTTTTGCGATATCTGTGCATGGTAAACGTGCACGTGGTTTGTTGACTGATATTGATTTTGAAATAAATTTGGACAATCCTTATGAAAAACAGCAATCGAATGATGCATAAACCATAAACATTTGCGTCGATTTTTATATCGCTAATACATGATTGAAATGTTACATATAAAATACTTCACAAGAGTTCTCGAAATGGACCCTTTATGAACTGAATTGATAAGCTTGTTCTGTTTTTCATTCTCTATGAATTTGTTTACTACAAAAAAAAACTTTTTCCAAAAAGTGCGCATGTTTCTGAATTAATTTTAAGTTTTTCTCTAGAAAGAAAATATTTCATAAGTGCTACGTAATGAAGGAGGGCAATGAGGAAACTTTCGATCCCTACTATAGAAGGAGTATTGGTCGAAAATTCCGAGCAAAATCGTTACATAATTTGTTCTTTTACAAAATTGGCTGTATGAAAAAAAAATCATCATCGACTTTAAAGAACCGACCATGTACATTTTGTATTTTGTTTGTAGGACGTAATTTAAGAGTGCCTCAAAGCGCCCAAAGTGATTTTTGACCTTCGAAAATCTATCAAGGAAGGAGTACATAAAATCGGGTAAATCGAATAGCAAGCGAGGGCTCAATATGGAATATTTTAGTATTGGTTTCTCAATTCTGCTAATTGGTTTCAAAAATGAACCACCCTAATGAAAAATCAAGTTTAGAATGCCTAATGAATATTAAAATAATTTTCATGTGATTTGGAGCGAGTTGTGAGTCATTATAAAAGTCAATTTTTAAATATTTAATTTTAAGCACTCGCACACTGTTTCCTAATCTAAAAAAACGAGATCGAGATTGTTGTGACCCGAAAAAAAGCTGTACTGCCCCTGTTTACATAGTTGACGTAACAACCAATACCATTATTGCGAGAAAAACGCGATTTTGTTATTGTAATCCAAATCATTATATTGAGATATTATTTCAACAAATCTGTCAAATCTGTCTGTCAATTTTATTAAGATTGATGTTTGAATAGAGGCCCCATGGATTATACGAGTCTGCCCGTGGTAATTGATCCACGAACACACATTCAAACACATGCATAAAGACTTAAATTTACGCTAAGGTGGGTAATCGTTACATGAGAAAATGCAAACTTTCACATTCAAACACATGCATAAAGACTTACATTTACGCTAAGGTGGGTAATCGTTACATGAGAAAATGCAAACTTGACAGCACAGAGCCAGAACAAAGTTTTTTTCTTGGTCAATTCAGGCCCCCAGACAATGCTTAACCTGCCAGATATGGATTACTCGTGCCTCTGATTGGTGCATTACATATGCATGTACATAAATTTGTTGGAAAATTAGAAAAGGGAAACTTTTTCGCTTGTGTCTTCCCAGAGAGCTGTCGATCAATCCACTTCCGGTAGTGTCAGGATTGTTTGGGGCCCCGCAAAGAACAATAATAACGTTCTAGCAAATCGATTAAGTTCACCCACCGTAATATACACACACGTTTTAATTATTTCATCTGAAGCAAATATCCACTAGTAGGGGGAAAGGACACGGTGACTTTAGATTTTCCTGAGGCTGAGTGTTTGTAAAAATATTAATATACAATACAAGAATTCAATCCCGCTTTCCCCTTTTCCCCTTTCCATGGAATATTTGTCGTATTAAACGACTCAACTTAGACAATTGCACCTGGTATGGAGTGACGCCAGTTTTGCAACCAATTGGCAGTTACGCCAACGCGTTTTTTCAATATTTTTCAAAAGTTTCAGAACAAAATAGTTTTCTTTTCGTTTGTAGTGTATGTATCATATGAAAAGGAAGCTGAATCAACGAAAAAATGCATTTTGGTCATTTTGGCTACTACGTCAATTATGTAAACAGGGGCAGTGTAGTGTCTTCAGCAAAGTTATTCCATTAATTATTCTTCATTTTATAGAACTTTCAATTTTGTTAGTAATCCCTCAGAATCTTTTTTTTTTCAATATAACTTTTTTATAATGATTTTATACAATTTTTCAATGTTCTACAATGTTGTTTACCTCAGCAAAAAATACAATTGTACCAAAAAAGTGTATTTTATCTCTTATATTTCTTGAGTTTTTTTTTCCTGTGTGGACTCATCACTGCGACCAGAAATTAGATCTATTGTGATATTGTCCAGGTGTTTTCTGTACTCCGCACTTCATATTATTGGTGGTATCACTATTGAAGTAAATGATACGCTTATCATTCATATCCGTGCTTGTGTGTAAGTTTTACCTTTCCTTTTCAAGCTTACTACTCTACTGTACCGAGCCTCTGTCCATCCTAACAATATCGCCTAATTACAATTCCCTGGAGAGAACTTTCATACGTTACTCACATTAGTTTTATTATAATAGGGACTTTTTTTTTGTTAGAAGGAGAGTCAACAGGGTTACTGTAGAATTCAGATTGAAGGAAGGGTACGTGGTGGGAAGCCTGAGAAAAACCCATGCTGAAGTCCTTTGACAACCAAATGGCCTAATTCTACTAAGATTCGAACCTACGACCACCCGCTTACCAAAGCGGACTCTGTAACCTTGCCGCTACGGAGCTCCCTAATATCTTTAGTTATTGAAGATTGTTATTGAAATGAGACAAATGCCTATCTATATCTGAAGCTAATGATGTTTGACTTGTACCAAAGGATATAAAAATGATTTAGTTTGCGGATAGTTGCGGTTTTTGTAGATATCTGTTAGTTAATTAGTGCAATATTTTGATAAATAACTCAAGAAATACGAGAGACATAACTACACCTCTTTTGGAGAAACTGAGTGTTTTGCTATAGTGAATAACATTGCAGAACATTGAAAAATTGTAAAAAAACATCATAAAAAGTGATATTAAAAAAAATCAAAGGGGCATTCAATAGACAACTCTACAAATTCCATTTAAATTGGCAAATGAAAGAATGAGGTTTTTGACAAAGTTGTTCATTTTAAAATGCACCCCAACTTTCCCGAACAGGTGGATTTTAAAGTGCAAAAATGAGATCAGTAACATTCATTTCTTACTTTAGGAGGATTAATCAGAAAATTTTAACCTCTGGAAAATGGAGAATAATTGATGAAAGAACATTGCTTAAGACACTGCGGCTCTAAAATCTGTTTTTTAAGTCAAAACAATTTTGAATACGTTTTTGCCGCTTTGGAAACAGTGTGCCTCGGTTGGCCAGAAAACAAGGTCACAGGTCATAGGTCACAGAAGGTCGATTTCCGGGCGAAAATTTTTATTTCAAAGGTAACACAAGATCTCAATGTTTTATTTCACGTACTCACTTTTTGGTAGATTTTCGAGTGTAAAAAAATCTCAGTCAACCCTAAATCATGTCCGATTGAATTGAAATTTTGCACAGGTTATTTTTTTGAGGCTATTCGACATGACCCTTTTCGCTGCTGCCCTTGTGTATGTCCTACAATCTTTAGAAAAGTATGAAATTTATCTATGGTTTTGAAAACATATTAGGAAGTTGTATCCAAGACACGACCGCATAACCGTATAGAATATGCATACTTTCCGAGAACAATATTGTTGATTTATAGCCTGTAAAAATGCTATTAAACGGATTTCAACTGAACTTAAGAAGCTGTTATATAGCACAATTGTTCGTTGGGTTGGTACTAAAAAATGCCTCGTTGAGAATGTTTCATTATTGAGTCATAATAGTTATTATTTGTTCAAACCAAGTAACTCTTCATTGAATAGCCCACATAGATTGTGATTTGTGCAACTTGTAATTGTTGAACAACACAAATGATGCTGATTTTTCAACACTCCAATTTGCGAACAAACATCACGAATAAATGATTTTTCATTATTAATGCGCTTGTTGATCGGAAATCTATAATAATTAAGTTTTATTTCATTTGCACTCGTTCGCACAAGAAGTTGATAAGCTCATTCAAAAAATTTATTACAGACTGCATGTATATTATTGTGCCTTATATGGGTAAAGATTGATGGTGACTTTCTCAATTAAGTCCGGTGTCCCACAAGGCAGTGATCTAGGACCGCTGCTGTTTATTCTGTTCTTATATAACGCTGCTTTAGTACTAGATGCCGACGACTCAAAGTTGTATGCTATTGTACAAAAGCATAGAGGGATTGTTGGCATTTACAAACCTGTCTTAGTTTGTTTGTTGACTGGTGCCATCGAAATAAATTGATTATTAGTATGGAAAAGTGTCAGGCTTGTAAACGGTCACCATTTTCATTCGATTTCGACACCGTAGCGTGCGCCACAGTAGGCTTTCGCTCGTAAAAGTAAAACAACCGTCGACTCTCACACAAAAGACAGGTTGGTCATTCGACACTCGCGCATCAAACAGATGTACACTGTCATTCATTTGGCGATGTTATTTTGGCCTGTTTCTGTCTACTTCGTTCCATTTTTGTTGAGAAATATTATAACGAGATCAATGATATAGATAATTTCCAAAATCTCCGCACACAACGTGCGTTATTCTCATTTTTAGAAAAAATGTCAAAATACGTTCGGAGAAAGAAACGTCATGGTGGCTAGTACTCGTTTGACATGTTTGTTCAAGAACGTATTTAGACAGCGAGCCTTGCCACCGTCAGAGGAAAAAGAAGACGATTATTGCAATGAAAAGTAGTTCTACCGTGACCATTATCACGTTTCATTGTATATTACAACCGATTTGTTCAATAACCTTATCAATTACCTTATCGAGTGAAGTGTCAGATTTGAGAATTTTGTTGGACTCAAAAATGACCTTTGACTCACACCGTTCTAGAATTACATCAAAAGCAACACGACAATTAGACTTTGTATCCAAGGTTGCAAAGGATTTCTCCGACCCATATTGTTGGAAGTCGCTGTACTGTGCATTACATTCTAATAAGTGCCGACTACTGGGATTAGATACTCTTGAACGTAGAAGTAGAACACAGTAATCGCTGTTCATCGCTGAACTTTTGAACGATAAACGGTGGGCTACTCCAAATGGCGAATTTTCATATTCTGAGCAGCCCTTTTTGAAACACGACGTTACTGCAACCAGTATACATAAATAATTAACCTTTAACAGCGTATTTTCGTACCTTTACTGATGTTAAAGGCCACTTTGAGTTTGACGAGCCGACACTTGTGAATAGGCTTAGAACTGCGACGAGAATGTGATAGAACTGTGAACTATTTCAATTATTCATTAAGATTTTCATTTTTCTTTTAAATATTTTTCTGAGCTATTAGTAACGCCGGATAGAAACTCGTTAATTTTTTCGTCGTTGTGAATTGCCACTTGCAGGATTATTCTACAGGATACACCCGAATCGCACGGAGGTCAGTGGACGAATGAATGATGATGTGATAAAGTAAACCCATGCGATTGTCTTAAATACCTATGGAGAGCACTAGCGCGACAAGTGGGCGGGGTCATGCACACGGTATTATGGAAGAAAGTTAAAAAGATGTGGCCGCGCCATTTTAATGGTATAAAGATGAAAGTTACGCGCAAAGTGCATTAGTTTTCCATCCACTGTTCAACCGTCAACAAACTCGGCTCCGAAGTATTGCGTTTAAAAAATAACGCTAAAATTGTTTCTCACTAAATGCGATCATAATTGAACCATCGAACTAGTTTGAATTATGTTTCAAATTTGTTTCTTGTTGTTATTGATTTTTGCTAAACGATAATAAATATAGTAATACAAATTGAACAGCTAGATTAAAGTAACTACACAACTCGGAAAAATCGTTCGATAAATAAGGTAAAAAAACGCCATTGGTGTGTCACAATTCAAGACATTATAAACACAGTAAGAAGACAAGGACGAGAAAATGGTGCAGAAATTAAAACATTTTCGATCGTTATTTTCGCCGTCTGTGGTCAAAAAACGAACACTGAGAAGGAAAGCGAAAGTTTTTACGTTTCTTATGAAAAAGAATACCAGAATACAGATATTTTCCATATTTAGCAGAACTCATGGATTATAGTGATTTCAAAGATTTTTTTGATTTGAAGGATATTTTTTTTGCATATATTTTTAATAGTTTTTTTTATTTTCTTTAATATTTTTTCAAATTTTTATCAAGAATTTTTGTCCGGGTTTATTGGTTTTACATTTGTAGATTTAACAGTTTATACCGATTTCACAAATTTTATTGATTTTACTCAATTCATATACTTAATTAATGGCTCTTATAGATTTTATAGATATTATTTATTTTATAGATTTCATAGATTGTATAGATTCTATAAGTTTTTTAGGCTCCATAGATTTTATAGGATTTTATTGGATTCTCTAGTTTTGTTATTGTTTTTGTTGTTTTGTTTTCATTGGGTTTCAAACCAAGTTGTCATTCGTCTCAGTGCTGAAGATAGAAAAATTTTGAAAATTTTACAAGTTCGTTTAATATTTAATCTATTTTTTTTTTTAAATTATATGAATTTTGTGTACGAATTTTGTATATACTCTTTCTCGAGGCTCATATGGGTGAAATAAGATCACAACTTTGATGCCGATTGGACCACCCCTCGCTCCGTGGGACCCTTTTTGATAAAAGTTCCATTTTTAGTCGAAAACCATTGTTTTCATTTAACTGTGGATGCCATTAGGTTTAAACTGATACAGTATTTTTGGAAAAAATTAATCAAGGAATCCAAAAAATATTAATTTTAAACGGCAGTGTTGTCTGATATAACCTTTTGCAATTGTAAAATTGAATTGTATTTTCCGGCAAATGAGTATATTTTGATTTTAAATTTGATAATTTCATCGTGTAATTACCCCGACGTATTATGAGTAAAACTAATGGTGAAACTTCGAGCTCCCCATTTGCAAGATCATTATCTCAGAAGTCATTAAAATTACGTTCGTAAAACTCTAATCGATTGTTTGAATCGCTGACGCATGCATGGAGTAGCAATTCAAGCGCTATTTATTAAGTCGTCAAGTGAAAGGAAACCTAACCTCAAAATTATAGGCCACTGTTCAGTTTCACCTTGAATTACAGCATTTTTAATAAATAAAGTCAAATTTTCTCTGGTTTAAAGAAATATTCTTTTAAATTTTTTTATATCCGGTTATATTAGATTAATGGACCATCTAGAAATAGCAATTTGAAAAAAAAAAAATAGCCTAGAAATCCAAACAAAATATCTATTTTGAGCGACAGTGTTGCCAAGTGTGTTATTTATGTATTTTTACATGAGAAACATTTAAATCTCAGCTTTGGTATTATAAGTAAAAATCGGGTTACAGCATTTTTCTGGAAATGAGGTTAAATTTGCTCTGATTTACTCTCAATTTCTATCTCTATTTCGCTTATGCTGTAACTCAAGTTTTCCTCGTAATTCGACAAAATTATCAAATTTGTAAACAAAATATACTCATTTGCCGAAAAATGCAATTTGATTCTTAAAATGCAAAAAAAAACATGCTAGCAACACTGCCACCTAAAATTAATTTCCTGGATTCCTCGACTAATTTTCCCCAAAATTAATGTATAACTTTATTTCTAGACATTGAATATCTGTAGCCATAATTAAACGAAAATGAAGGGTTTTGGCGGAAATGGCACTTTTGACGTTGGACTAACGTCTATATCGAAGTTAGGCACCTGAATTTGAAAATCTAGTAATTCAACCGGGGAAAACCAGGGAAAAGTGGTCAGGTTTTGAGCGCTTATATATCAGTCATTTCTTTTCAGAATTTCGAGGTTTTGGCATCAACCGATCAGAAATTCTTTTACGGTTGAATTTATGTAACAAAAATAACCTATTGTTCGAGATACACTATTGAAAAATTGATAAATCACATCGATTGTCTAAATCATACCGAGCAACCAATCACCACCTCTCTTCACAAGCACAGTCGACACTAACGGATACAACCGATCTGACTTTGTAAACAGTCTCGCAGTTTTCAACCAATAACGAGCTCGCTTTCGGTAGCTGCAACAGGTGTTTCAACACCGTTTTAAAATGCTTCTTTTATCATTACCACTGAACAGATTCTAAACACCAATGGCTTGATTGATAGGGGAAATATTGCGCAAGATTGTCATATAATAATTTAAATATGTTTTCGATACTAAACTAGTTAAAAGTTGTGTTAAAAGTCGTGCACATTCAACCAATCACAAGCTCGCTTCTTGTTTGCTCGCGGATGGATTTTTGCTTTGGGCTATATAATAGCCTGTGTCGTCTCATAGCAGTCATCAGTTAACAAGTGAAAAGCCACCAGGCCGGTCTTGTATAATCAGCAGCGGTGGCTGATTCCAGCGGCCAAACTGAGCTGCAGCAGAACCAGAGCGGTGGTAACAGGCAGCAGCGGCGGAGGTAGTGGGAAGCTGCATTTCTTCATTCAGTTCGGTTCTCCTTCGATCTGAGTTGGACCCCACCAGCGGTAATCGTTGAGTGAAAACAGCCAGAAACTGCACGAGCCAGCAACGCCACTAGGAAAGCTACCGCCATTTAGTGTGTGTGCAGTGTGCACATATAGCGTATGTGCATCTGTATTGCTATGACATTTGCGATGATAGGGATGGCGCTGTTGCGTGTGTATGGCTGCGTGTGTAAGACACTAGCATGTGTAGCATATTATGGCTATTGCGTGTATATCTTCAGCGTATGTACGGATAGTTATAGCTTGTGTGTGGATAGCTGCTGCGTGTGTAATGATTAGTTATAGCGTATGTATGGATAGTAATAGCACATGGTTGGATAGCTTATGCATGTGTATAGATAGTTGTATCGGATGTATGGAAAGGAATAGCGTGTGTATGGATAGCTATAGCTACAGCGTGTGTATGAATAGTTTTAACGCGTGTTTAGATAGTTATAGCATGTGTGTGAATAACTATAGCGGGTGTTTATCGAAGATTATTATTGTCATTGAAGATATTAAACCGTTTTAACGAACACAGTTGTGAATTTGATTTTACAGCAGCGATTTTAACTTCTTCAGCCAGGCTTTATTCATCGAGGAAAAATTACTACCTATGAATAATCAACACTTATTTACTAGAAATTTGATTTAGATCAAAACGGGTTCTTTTGAGTATCATAAATTATTGGTAAAAAGAGTTGCAAGTTTTCTCAATGAGCATTCATTAAATTTTCGTTTTTGTTTCTCGGTGCGCGGTTTTGATTTTGTTTCTCGCACACAGAGAAAGAAACAAACTTGTCGCTATCGTGAAAAATAACAAAACAATTAGAAATGCTCTAAATCACAACTGAAGAAGTTAAGATATTTTCCTGTCACTCGCCCAAACCTTGATAACAACTACCGAAAAACGTGTGATTGAGCTCTTGCTATATTGAGTTATTGAACCAAACGTTTTTTTTTCAAATACATGAAGTTATATGCTGGGCTGGAACTAACCTAGCATGAGTTTTATCGATTAAATGTCAAACAATTTTCAAATTTAAAATTTCCAATTTCAGATAGTTTCGTAAAGTTTGCTTTTTGCTTAGATAGGAAAATTTTATCAATTCGCTCAATTAAATGATTGTCTTGGTAGTGCAGCAAACAAAGGGTTGATTAGAATATGTAAGAAATGACAGCGATTAAATAAAAGATATCCATTCTTTTAGTATATATTATTATTTATAACGTTTTAACGTCTCAGCATCCAGAAATGCACTGTTAGATAAAATTGCAGCAAATACTAGAGTTGCAATTCTCTCTATTATTTGTTTTAATGGAATATAAGAATACCGTAGTCCAACGTCATGCGGTCGTGTCTTGAATACCACCCTCCTACTTTTATCAAACAAGAGGTGGGTCTCACGGAGCAAGAAGTGGTCTAGTCGGCACTAAATTTATATGTATGAAATGTGAATAATCCTAGTTTTCAAAGTTTGAGTTAAATTTAAGAAAGTGGCTCACAGGTTTTTCCTTTTTTGTACGCTTTATGTGGTATTACCCAAATATATCTTCCCAGAAATATTCAGCTATAATTCCGAAAATTTGATTAGTCTTTGTTGGTGTTAGATATTCTTGAGAAAATGATGTCAAAGTTCCTAGTTTTGCGTGGAAAATTTATGGGCAATCTTGTCACTGTTGCCAGATAATTTTTCAAACGCCAGGGTTTGACGTTGATGTCTTAGTAGAAAAAATTGCTAACTGTTTAGTTTCGATTTTTATTGCATTTTCAGCGTTGCAAAAAAAGTTGATGAAGGCCAGCTTTTACGTGGTCATTGTTTCATTGGGTTTTTTATCTTTAATTTTGATCCTCTATTTCTAAATTTGTTTGAAAATTGGTTCCATTTTCTCTGTTGTTATGCCAGATTTTCAAATTTAGGTCATGAATTTCTCGTTGTAGTAACATCTATTCATTCAAACTCCAAAACGGTAATGTTATTTTCTATTCTTGGAACAGCGCATGTCTTTTCATGACATCCAAAAGTGGTCCCAGAGCCGGGCGAGTAAATAAAAAAATTTAAAACTCGTTAAAATCATCTACCCTGACATATGAGCCAGCTAGCGGTGAATAAAGCTTGTGAGGCAAACTTGTAGCTATATAACATCCTTACGCTATAGGTCAGGTTCTTCACTATGCCTAAAGCACACATACATACTAAGTTACTAACTCCCATCATTGCTCTCATAATTAGAACACCCCAGGCCATTCGTGCGAAAGTTTATCATAACAAGTAACCATTCCGCGAAAACATTCTCACCATCAACAGCGCCAGCAGTGGCGAGCAAAAAAAAAACCGCTCGCCTTCATTTTCCACTAGATCAACTTCTCTTTCGCCCACAACGAGTGGAAAACTTTTTAAACCGCATAACGTCTCTGTCAGGTTTAATCTTGAAAACAAATAAAAAAGTAATCCTTTTCAAATCGGTTCCGGTTTTCGTATTTGTAGGCATTGGAATTGCACTCGAAGTTGAATCATAAAGAATTGCGGGTTCATGCTCTGAGCAACGTAGAAAATCTCCGGGATTTTCGTACAACTTCTCGCGTCACAAGCGAACTAGACGGAACGGAAAATTCTATTACGTGCCGTGCTATCAATAAATAATGTAATCTGCCATTGTCGAGCAATGGAAAAGCTAGCTGAGGCGGAAAGGATTTAGCCGGCGAAATGCTTTCCTGGGACTATTTTTAGACTTCTGCTCTCTGTAAAAGGTATCTTTCATTGATACTGGCGCCAACGGAATACTAAAACAGATGCTAAACCGTAGTGAAATTGAAATGAATGTTACAATTCATTTGTTTTCACTGCTAGAGATGTGGTTAGAGCTAGTGCTTGCACTAGAGCAGGATTTTTGACCGTTTTTAATTTGATGAAAATACAAACTAGTTCTTAGCATAAACAGAATTTGAAAACCTTTCCAAGCTAGAATATTTCATGCACCATGAGGTGTTAATAAAGTGTACTATAGCTCTAATTACGTATCAAGCTTCGCTGAACCATTAGCCCTAATTCAATTGCAGCCCTGCAGGTTATAAAATAAGATCTCCCCTGGTAGCTTTTTCCTGCAGGCACTCATCAGCTTAAATTCTGTTATAGATGCGATAATTACATTCAGGCAGAAGTCATCCAGGATGAAACCCTACTCCGGTTGCTTGGAATTTCCACCAAAGTACCTACGCTGTAAAATTCACTGAGTCGTGCGTCGGCATGTTATGCACCGTTCGTAGAGTCGTTTTCACTAAATTTATGTTTCTGTTTTCGTCATGATCCCACTTGAATGGCAGCCTGGCGGTGTGCATTAGACTGCACGGAGGTGAGTCCATTAATGACTGGAATGCTACATTTGCTACTCCTTCATGAGGTGGAAAACCAACATGCATAACATGATCAGCCTGAATCGGGATACGGGCCAAATTCGCCCTCCGTTTACGGAACGATGCTGTTCTTTTGCCTTCTGTGTTGGGGATGGGGATGTACGCAAATTTGTACATAGGATGCAGATAAATGGTCGGTTTAGCATGAGAAAGGAAAAAAATCAACAATAAAGAACTTGAAAAATCGATAACCAACTTTTTTGCTTACTGTGTTAGAAGCATTGAATTAGAATGTATGCATCCCTAGTGCAACACAACGAGATCATAAATATGAAATGGATATAATGAATAAAAGATATGGCTCAAAGCAAGTCCTGGCAGGTCAGACGAGCAAAGCTACGAGGGAACAGGCTGGAATAAGCTAGCTTTAACAAAATGAAAACACACGGACTCTGGCAACCGAAAGGAGCAACGACGATGGCTCGGACGTGCATACGAAAACCAAAATATGCAGCGAATGACTCCTAAGCTGTCTTCAACGGCGTCGTTATTAGATTTAATTGAGAATTTGCTATTAATTGAGGGTTGATAATTTCTGAATTGAAGCACAAATTTCTTGGCTGAAATGTGACCTTCGCTTGTTAGGTATGAATTATGTTTGAGGTATTGACTTAAAAATAACTTTGAGTTTAATGGCAAACCAATGTTGATTAAAGAAAGCACCTTCGTTGTTATTTTCTGTTTTTGCCAATAATTACGTAAGCTATTCAAGCTTTGCTGGTAGTACTGATGCCCAAGTATAAACATTGGTCAACGTTGATGCCCAAGTATAAACATTGGTCAACTCTTTATATTCGATTTTTTTTCTTATTTCTCTACATTTTCTGAGGTGCAGAAAAAAAAAGTTTTTATAAATGTGTAGACCAGCTTTACAGTGTTTCCTAATGAAAGCAAGTTTTTGCTTTTCATTTCAGTCCGATACCGAATTTTTACATGGCGTCTCCACCCCATCTGTTGGAATGGAGACGCATAGTGATTTTTGAAATGAGACCTTCACTTGTTAGGTATGAATTATGTTTGAGGTTTTGACTTAAAAATAACTTTAAGTTTAATGGCAAACCAATGTTGTTTAAAGAAAGCACCTTCGTTGTTGTTTTCTGTTTTTGCCAATAATTACGTAAGCTATTCAAGCTTTGCTGGTAGTACTGATGCCCAAGTATAAACATTGGTCAACGTTGATGCCCAAGTATAAACATTGGTCAACTCTTTATATTCGATTTTTTTTCTTATTTCTCTACATTTTCTGAGGTGCAGAAAAAAAAAGTTTTTATAAATGTGTAGACCAGCTTTACAGTGTTTCCTAATGAAAGCAAGTTTTTGCTTTTCATTTCAGTCCGATACCGAATTTTTACATGGCGTCTCCACCCCATCTGTTGGAATGGAGACGCATAGTGATTTTTGAAATGAGACCTTCACTTGTTAGGTATGAATTATGTTTGAGGTTTTGACTTAAAAATAACTTTAAGTTTAATGGCAAACCAATGTTGATTAAAGAAAGCACCTTCGTTGTTGTTTTCTGTTTTTGCCAATAATTACGTAAGCTATTCAAGCTTTGCTGGTAGTACTGATGCCCAAGTATAAACATTGGTCAACGTTGATGCCCAAGTAAAAACATTGGTCAACTCTTTATATTCGATTTTTTTCTTATTTCTCTACATTTTCTGAGGTGCAGAAAAAAGTTTTTATAAATGTGTAGACCAGCTTTACAGTGTTTCCTAATGAAAGCAAGTTTTTGCTTTTCATTTCAGTCCGATACCGAATTTTTACATGGCGTCTCCACCCCATCTGTTGGAATGGAAACGCATAGTGATTTTTGAAATGAGATATTTTACTTTTGTCATGACGGATTTTCAAATTCAGGTAATGAAAATGGAAAAAATCATTAAAATATATTAAATTTGTAATATCACGCAAACTAGTAAATTCAGTTAAATCAGCGAAATCAGTGGAACATTGAAAATCAATAAAACTGGCGAAATTTGGTAAAACCTTTTAAATTAATGAAAAGGTAATTTTAATGATTTTACTCTAACAACCCAGTAAAATAAAAATAAAGTAAAACCACTAAAATAAATGAATAAAATAACATTGCCATAAAATCAATAAATTTAGTAAAATAAGTTGAATCGGCAAAATCAACAGACACAGTAGAATCATGTAAATCCTTAAAGTTGGTAAAATCTTTACAATTTTTAAATTAGGATATGTAAACTGGAAATCGACCGTAATATTGATGTCGGGATAATTTTAGAACCAATTATTTGATTTTGTCCAACGTTTCGACACCGGTTGGTATTCCCTGATGAAGATACCAACCGGTGTCGAAACGTTGGACAAAATCAAATAATTGGTTCTAAAAATTAAAGACCGCTGAGCCGAAATATCCCGACATAAATTAAGATAATCAGTAAATTAACAAATGATTAGTTTTTTCTAACTTTATTAATTTTGTTAATTTACTGATAGTGCTAAAAAACAAAATCAGTAGAATAAACTAAATCATTCAAATCCGCAAAACCGTTGAAGTACGTAAAATGAATAGAACACCGGCCAACACAAGTTTGTTCCAGGGCCGAAACCGGAAAAATATTAACGATTATTGCTTCTCAACCATTTCCGTAAATTTTTGTGCCTTTAGCAAGCTCGGAAGTGCGCCAAAACCTAAGTTTAAGTCTCTGAAGCCTTAACGCATTTCCGGCCTGACTAGGAGCACCAAATTTGACAAGAATTGTTGAATAAATAAAAAAAAAATACATAATTTTCTCAGTTTGAGCAAGTTTCTCCCAGAGCTCAAACTGGACAAAATAATTGAAGAAGTTGTTTATAAGACACGACCGCAAGGCTCGCGTAAAAGCCTGTCTTATGACAATAATTTTTTTTTTGCAATAGGTTTGGAAATACACTCAATTGGGGTTAATCAATTTGATGGTGTGAAGTGGTATATTTTTCGTGTATTATTTTTGCTTTGAAAATGAACGAAATCCGTTTGAAACTGACTGAGTTTAAAACATTTGAAAGTGTGCAATTTTCGTGACGCTCTCGATGTTTTCGGTTTTACAATTTGTACCCCTATATATGTTGCCGTAAGACGTTATTCTACGTCGAAAGCGCTCTAATCGATGTGCCTAAGTTGACTCTGTTGAAAGAAAAATGGAAAAAGTGAAGAAATTGTGATAATCAATTCATGCGTCATGATCGCGTGAGATATCCGCTCTAACGCAATCAATTTCATTTTTTTCTGGTTTAGAGCTATCTTCTGAAGAGCCAGTTTCGTAATACAGATGCACAAAAAATGATTTCTTGTGGACATTCTGTCTATAACCGTCTTCTTCAAGTCATCCTTGTTAATGAAGTGTTGTAAATTTTTTAAAACGGATTCAGCACCGTAGAACGTGCCAAATTTTTCTGTTTGAAATCGGATTTGTTTCGTATATACCGCTGGTTATGCACAGTATCAACGAATCGTAACAAACATCACATTGCTGTGCATTTGCAGCAGCATCAAACCACAGTTGCAGTTCAGTAACAACTATTTATTATGCTCTTCCAAATACATGTAGTAGCTTCGAAAAAGGCCGATTACTGCCATTTAATTATCGCATAAATGCTTGATGGTCAGATCGCGTGCGATATCCGCTCTGACATAATTTTTTTCGAACGTATGAGAATGATATAACTGGAAATAGAGGCGTGATTTCTTAATTTCTAGTTATATCATTCTCCAACATTCGAAAACAAACCGCGTACGGTATCCGCACTGACATTATCAATAAGTCACTCCTTTATTTCCAGTTGTACCATTCTCTAACGTTTGAATAATTTTATTTCGTACGTCGCAATACTAATGTTCGAAAAATAATTCTCATTTTATTCTGGTTTAGAGCTATCTTCTGAATATTTTGTCTCAGTTTCGCAATACGGATGTACAAAAAATAATTTCTTGTGGACATTCTGTCGTGCAGGACCGATAGAGCTCTCATAGAGGCAACAAAATAACAATGTATCGTGTCGTGTCGCGGCTTGACAGGAGACAATGTTCCCGTTCCCGTGTCGAATGGAAGCATGTGGTTGCGTGTTTGAAATTGCGAATGTTAGGTATGAGTAGCAGATCTTGTTTTAAAACGCAATAGCGTAAAAGCTGCATTTCTGTTATCTGCTGCCATGTAGCACGAGAACAAGTATAAATTACAACCGGCCCTTCTCAGGGCCACCAACACGTTTTTGAGGCAATGTTGAATTTTTCTTGCCTTGCAAATGCTTGCCTTGCAGAATTGCCTGCCATTTCCAATAATTCTGCAGCTACCGAAAACTCCATAACAGCCGTCAGATAGACAGGTGCCTAAGTATCAACGCGCCCAGCGCAATCAGCCAGAAATTAAAACCTAGTTTTTCTTTCTTCGCCACGATTAGCATTCAACGTCCGTGTGGTATCGATACAGTCATAAAATGAGTTATACATAAAACACAAAGCGCGCATTCCTAGTCAACTAAGGTATATTCTGTAGACCTTGTTAAGGATAGAAGCATTAAGCGACCAATCAGAGGACGATATTTGCGTTTCAGCGTGGCTTGGCAATTTTCAATAATACAATAGTTCGAAAAATCTGATTACAATTTTCTGCATTCGGACAGGTGCTTAGATGATTTTCCAATAGATTGCTGCAACAGTGACGGAAATCCGTTGGAAACTGACTGAGTTTAAAACGTTTTAAAGTGGACAATTTTCGTGACGCTCTCGATGTTTTCGGTTTTTGAAATTGGATCCCTGTATTGAGAATGGACCCATGGGTATGTAGCCGTAAGACGTAATGCTACGTCAAAAGAAAGATAACAGTTTTTTTACCGTTCCTGTAAATTTTGGTGCCCCTAGCCAGCTTGGAAAAGCGTGAAAAGGCCGCAGAATAATTGCTCGTCTGGGTCATCGCTTTTACGTTTGCTCGCGGAAAAATTTCACTTTTGACGACCAGCGGAATCAGTGAACTAAGTGAGATTGAGACGGTTATAGTACTATAGTACTATTAATAAAATCAGTAAAACTAGCGAAATCAGTGAAATTGGCAAAATTCGTAAAATTTGTGAACTCGGTAAAATGAGACAAATCACTGAAATCAGACACATTAGTTAATTATTGGTTACAACCATTAAAAGTAATAAAATCTCCAAATAAGTAAAATCAGTGAAATCAATGAAATCAGCAGCATTTATAGTATCAGTGGAATTAGTAAAATAAATAAGTTTAATAAAATCTGACTGATATGTTATTGATGAAATCTGAAAAACAGATGAAATTAATTTAATTAGAGGAAGCAAAAGACTTAGTGAAATCAGAATGTCAATCTTTTGGTGATACTAATATAATACTGATCGAAAAGAATGACAAAAAAATGTTACCTTGAAGCTAAGATTAGCTGCCCTAGCGAAATTCTAGCTTTTTAACCATTTCTGTGAATTTTGGCGCCCCTAGCTATTACCAAAACGCGTCAACTTACGTGGGAGTGTCTCATATTGATTGCTCGCCGGGTTCGTTACTTCAACGTCATGTTTACGAAAAAACTCATTTAGATAGATAATATTTTTGTAAAATCGGCAGTGTTAGTAGAAACAGTAGCATCACTGAAATTAACGAAACCAGTAAAATCAGTAAATTCAATAAAATATTATTATTATTAATATTTGTTTATTAGGGAGTGATTTTAACCCTTTGGTCATTCATCACTCATTCTATAAAATAGATAGAGTCAATAAAATCAATAGAATCAGTAAAATAAACATATAAAAAATCATTGAAAGCAGTAAGTCAATTAAACACTTAACCCTCTAGTGCCCAAGCTCGCCTTGAGACGGGCTTCGAAAAAATCGCAATAAATCTTCATAAACATTTTTAAAGTATTTATTAAAGATTTATAGTGATTTTACAAAACCTGTTCAAAGGCAGGCTTGGGTTGAAAGCGTTCAAATGAGTACAACCGCTTAAATTGATAAAATCAGTGGAGTAACTAAAATCAGTAAAATCATTAAATGAAGTGAAATAAGTAGAAGCAGTAAAATGAATAAATCAAAAAAGGAGTAAAATAAGTGAATTTTGATATATAAGCAGATTTAATAAAATGAGGAAGTCAGTGACATAATAAAAATATTAGCAATCAGTTGGCAAAATCAGAAAATAGATAGTATCGATAAAATGAGTAAACTCAATAAAATCTGAAAAATCAGTAGGATAGGTAAAACTTGAAATATTGGGGCAATTAGTTAATGATAATACTCGGTTTAATAAACCGTTTAGTGAAGTTAGTACTCTTAATCATAAAAACCATCACGTTCAACGAGTCAAATAGGCGGGATGGAAACTGATCAAAATATGACCACGTGGTTTAGGAACGGCCTCGAACGTCTTTGCGAAGTTTCAGCTAAATCAAAAAAGATCGAACAAATTGGTTGCCCGTTTTTTTTGTTGAATTACTCTACATTTCTTGCATTGTTGCATTCGAGAGTGATCAGGATTGATAAGTTCGCAGCAAACTTCTATTTTGACATAGGTCAACGTCTTACTTTAACACGTTAACATGCTGTGAAAGTGTAACGAAAATTTGTGATGGAAGGAGATAGCAGGAGTTGTCGTACTCTCAGCCATGCAACAGTCTATTACGCTGTTGTGTGTTGCATATTGCACATGTGCGGCTGGTGGATAACAATTTACTGCGGTGCTGACGTTTACTGGTGGCAGACACGAGAATCGGAGTTCGAAATGCTGCTGTGAAGTCAAACTACCCGTATTTCCTAAGATGATCCAATATTTTGAGTGAACTTTCTGAACATGATCGAGCATTTTTTTTTTCTTCAAATGATCGAGCATGTTGTAACGAACTATTAAGGAATAAACTCACTATCCGCTGGATCAAAATTATTTGAGATTCTCCTTGGCAATGTTTTACCTCGTGAGTGCAAAGCAAATATCTCGATAGACCAACATGTCTTTTGCCCAGGTGTAGATCGACTTTCTATCTATCTTGGTTTAGTTTACAAAGAATTGTAACAAACAACATGGAGAACGAGGTGCAAATGAACATTATTGATACCAACCTGAAAGGAGCGTTCAGTCGTGTTAATCACACCATTCTTTCAACCTCTAATTCGTTTGAAAAATGTCCGCAGACGTCAATATCAACGTTCTCGTGACCCTGTTTTTAAAACTATTTATAAAGATTTACAGAAAGAGATTAAACATAGATTTACTCTTCTGAGAAATCAAAATTTTGAGACTAATGTTGAAAAATTGAAACCATATTCAAAACCCTTTTGGAAGCTGTCGAGAATTCTTAAGAAACCTTCAAAGCCTATTCCAGTTTTGAAAGATGGTGAACGTTTTCTTGTATCCAATGAACAAAAGGCTCAAAGACTTGCTCAGCAGTTTGAGAGTGTTCATAATTCAAATTGGAATTTTGTGAGTCCTATTGAAAATGAAGTTAAATTTCTTCACAGAATTTTTTACCTGCAGAATTAATTGAAACTAACTTGAATGAGATTAAATCAATTATTGAAAATTTCAAAAATATGAAAGCACCTGGTGACGATGGAATCTTTAATATACTAATCAAACATCTCCCTGAAAGCACAATGGAATTTTTAATGAAAATTTTCAATTGCTGCTTCAAAATTGCATATTTTCCCAAATTATGGAAAAATGCAAAAATTACTCCAATTTTAAAACCGGATAAGAATCCAGCTGAAGTTTCAAGTTATCGACTAATCAGTTTGCTTTCTTAAATAAGTAAACTGTTTGAGAGAATATTCTTAACAGAATGATGTCACACATCAACGAAAATTCAATTTTTGCAAATGAACAGTTTGGATTTCGCCATGGGCATTCCACAACTCATCAATTGCTCAGAGTTACTAATATGATACGAGCTAACAAATCTGAAGGTTATTCCACTGGAGCTGCTCTTTTAGACATAGAAAAAGCATTCGACAGTGTTTGGCATAAAGGTTTGATTGCGAAATTGCAAACTTTTAATTTTCCTAATCAAAATTTAAAAAAATTATCTTACTGGTCGAACTCTGCAGGTTGTCTATCAGAATTCAAAATCTGATAGATTTCCTGTCAGAGCAGGTGTACCTCAAGGTTCAGTCTTGGGTCCTGTCCTGCACAACATATCACTTCAGATCTTCCTGATTTGCCTCCAGGATGCACAAAGTCACTGTTCTGCGATGACACAAGCATTTCCGCAAAAGGAAAAAGTCTTCGTGTCATATGCAGTCGATTGCAGAAAAGTTTAGATATTTTTTCTTCCTACTTGCAAAAGTGGAAAATCTCTCCCAATGCTTCTAAAACTCAAATGATAATTTTTCCTCATAAGCCTAGAGTTTCTTGCCTCAAGCCAAACAATAATCACGTTGTCAAGATGAATGGGGTTATTTTAAGTTGGTCTGACAAGGTTAAGTACTTGGGACTAATTTACGATAAAAAACTTATTTTCAAAGAGCATATTGAGAGTATACAAGCCAAGTGCATCAAATATACGAGATGTTTATATCCTCTCATTAACAGGAATTCTAAACTTTGTTTAATGAACAAACTTTTGATTTACAAACAAATTTTTAGACCAGCAATGCTTTATGCTGTACCGATCTGGTCAAGTTGCTGTTCAACAAGGAAGAAAACGCTCCAAAGGATTCAGAATAAAATTCTGAAAATGATTTTGAAGCGTCCTCCTTGGTTTGGTACACTCGAATTACATAGACTTACTGGTGTTGAACCATTAGAAGCTATGTCTAATAAAATTATTAACAATTTTCGACAAAAATCATTGCAATCCTCAATTGTTACGATAAGCTCTCTTTATAGCCAATAAGTTATCAATTAAGTTAGTTATAAGTTTACTTCCCCTATTCTGACAAGTAGGTTTAAATCCCTACGAACGATAAGTCCAAATTGCGAAAGCAAACAAATTCTAACAATTGAAATTACAAATTTTTAACAGTGTTGAGAAGTCACCATTTGTGTTTGTACACACATACTCATTACTTACTAATATTTATCATAAATACTTAAGCTACTAACAATCCCCCCCTTAAAAAAAATACACCATTCTTTTGGCAAAGACACCTTTGTGCATCACACTATTTCACCAAGTGGCTGGCTGAAATCATACCTCGTTGACCAGATACTCTGCATAAAACTAGGCAACATTCAGTCAGATAGCTTCGTTATCTTGTCGAGTGTGCCTCAAGGGAGCAACCTTGGATCACTGTTTTTTTTTTTTCAATTTTTTTCAATGAACGTTGCAACGTCATTCAAGCAGGCTGTGAACTCGTCTATGCTGATGACTTAAAAGTTTTTCTCGTCATTCGCACTATAGCAATATTTCTGATAACACTGTGCAACCAAAATTTACTTTTTCTTTTGCCTTGGTTCCTATGTATGATTTTTCATTTTGCAAAATTTCACCTTAAGGGGCACAACGCATGATGCACATGATGACAAATTGTTATTGTAACTATGATTATCGCTCACACTCTTGATGTTACATTAAACAGAATTCAAAAGATCTAGATCTAGATAAACTTATTTCAGTATTGTAGGGGAATTGGGGCAAAACTGACAAGTTGCTGTCATTTTACGTGGATATGACACCTACCAATCGATTGCTGAGACGTGTTCACTCAATATAAGACGTAATTTGACTAACATTTTTAGATACTAGCACATCAAGGCTTACATACTCGATATTATTTTCCTTTGTGAAATATACTAAAACCATGCCAAAACCGTTTTCGTACCATTCATTTTGAACTCAGTTTTTGTCTGATTTAAGATCTGTTTTTTTTAAGATGGATAACAATATGCTAACATGTGAACAAATTCTTGGAGTTTTGATATTTGGCTTCAAAACAAAATAGCGTCGTAAAAACATCGAAGATCTCTGGTTTCTCAAAAATTCCAGATGGTGTCATTATTTCTCCTTAAGGTGAAATGGATCCAAACTCGGGGAAATTTATTTTTGCATCACACTACATCAAAAAATCATACTCATTTTTATTAATTTGTTTGACTTTAAAAAACCAAGTGTTATAAAAATAGACTAAAGTGAATGTTATATTGTGTTATCCTTAAGTTTAAAACTTAATATAGTTAGGCTCAGTCAGTGTCAGCTCTGTAGTATTACTGTGTTATTGTTAGACTTCATTCATGGCTTTTAAATAAAAAAAAAAGAAATGCCTCAAAAAGGCTTTTTCCCGACCCACTTAATTGAGACTCAAAATGTCAGATGACGAATAAATATATATGCACTGACATAATATCACCCTTGTCTTGTCTGGGTTTTGATTTATCCCAAGTAACAAAATTGGTTATATCAAAGTTGTTTAGTATATGATACAACTAAAACATTAAACCTTCAATGCCGACCATGCGGTTATAACAACCTACTTACAACAGCTACAAACATGTGTTATGGCTAGTTGGCCCAGCTTTATTGCAGTCATCAAAACTTCACATACGCTCCAACATAGGACCAGATATTTTATACAACCCGATTTACTTACCACATGATGGCCTCGAAATTTTAATTGAGATGTATTCTCCAAATTAAGTGTGATGTATTGAATTTTATCTTGGCTTTATTTCTTTATGACAGGAGTTTTTTTTTCAGCTGTGTCGCGAAAACGAAATTGTGTAAATTTTTATTCCCATCTTGACTGATTAATGAATATATTGTTGCCTTTTAATTGTTTTCGTGCATGAGAAAACACATGCCATAAAATATTTATGGTGAAACCGGCCACGTATTTCTTCGCAAATGATACGCGCCGCAGGAATTCGGTAGGAAATGAATATTTAATTAAAACTCAGTTCCTCTTAACTAAGGTGATAAATAAATAAATGCCATGATTTGGAGTATTTTGTTAAATGTTTGCCGTTATCTAGCATTAGATTTTTAAAACAATGGAGTGGTTTTGTTATTTTCGTAAAAGAAAATGCTGATTTCAGATATAATTACAAAAGTTTGCAATTTTTCCATTCAATGCGACATGTTGTTTTAGAATAAAACCCCGGACGAATTTAAAATCTTCGTCATAACAAATTCTTATAATTTGATCAGAACATAGCATATCATAACCTAAGTCAACCTAACATAGCATTCGTCTGGCTATGTTCCGATCATGAAGTTTTATTCAAGCCACAATAATAACCTACATGGCGGCGTTGCCATAACAAATTCTGTTCAAAAGGAAATCACAACTTGAAAATTTAGTTTAGCTTTAAGAGGGACTATCATACAACTCCACGGGTTATGTATTTTTGGTTTTATTTGGTTGTTCTGAAGGTCAATATAAAACAAATTTATGACCGTTTTTAAAACTGGGAGACTAAGTTGTATTATGGTAGACATATGATGGTTGGTAAAACCGATTTGCAGAACATATTTCATGACTATCAAATAAAATCTACTTATAATCGAAGGTTTTCATGCAAGCCAACTTGAAACAAAAACAAAATCAGAATAAATGTTTGAAGCATTCTGAATGTTACTTGGGATTTCAGACCTATATTGTAATTGGTTCCGCCTTTTTTCAAGTTATGTCATTTTCCCTGATGCGCAAGACGCGAAGAGATTTCATTTTGTATGTAATGTGAATGTGAAAAAAAAGAATCTCGTTTCGTATTGGTAAACATTTGAACTGCTCTCAGCCGCGCAACAAAATAACACGTTATATCGTTGCAAAAGTGCAACAGTTTGAGCCACGCAACAGTGTATCATTTTGCGGAAGTGGTAGAGGGATAGCGAAAAACAGTCCTTATCAGGATCACTGGAGAATAGAAAAAGAAGTTTAGTCATGTCTGGGCTACCATTCTCTACTGCAAAGGTGGCATTCCATCTTAACCCTCTAGTGCCCAAATTGATTTCTAAACGGACTCCGATAAAATCACTATAAACCATTATAAACATTTTTTAAGTATTTAGTGAAGCTTTTCGGAACTTCGACTGAAGCCCGCCAAATGGCGGCATTGGCCACTAGAGGGTTAATACGACCAGAAAATTTGTAAATTGATTATAGTAGGTAAAATCGGGAAACTCGGTGAAATTGCTAAAATCAGAAAAAATAGTGAATTCGGTAAAAACCAATAATAAACTCTGCAAAAATCAGTATAATTTGTAAAACTAGCGAAATAGTAAACTTTTCAAAATAAGTAAAATGACTTTATTAGTTAGTAAAATTATAGAAATAGAAGAATATGAATTATAGTAATAGAAAAATATATAAAGTATTGAAGTCATTCAAATCAGCAAAATCAATAAAAAGTAATATATTTTCATTTAGTATTTTTTTTAGGTAAAATAAATTTCGCGAGAGCTTTTGTATCGAATTATTTATACCTAAAACTAAAAGCTTAGATATTTTTGTTAAGATAGCTCCCAATCTTTGCAAATGAAACGTAGAAAGGTTGCGTCACATAAAATTAGTAATTTTAGATCAACTCTTTCTCTACAAAAGGAGGTACACAATCATACCAGTCAGCAGTACAGCAATATCTGTCAAAACTGTGAAGGCAATGCTAGCCAATTATTAACTTTTCGCATATTTACTACCGATAAAATGAAATCAAGATACTGTTGTTCGAGATCCGTTTAGTAACAGTGACTACGGTTACGTCACAATATTTGAGTATAGGAAAAACTGTTTATGAGTTTACTTGTTCCTTAGATTACCTAATTTATTACGATATAGAAAGTGAACTAGCAAGTATCGTCAAACCAATCCATCAAAACTCTTTGAAGCGTACCAAAGATACTCTTTCTCCCAGTCAGTGAACGCATCATAGGACGAAAATCGATTACAATTTTTACAGTACTCTTCTACGCTGTGGACTCTTCATGATTGTCTTAGACTAGCAGAGAGCAAAAAAGCTTATATTTTTCTTCGACATTGTAAAATGAACTTCCGCCAGCTTCTGTCAGGTTCAATAGCTTAACCCCCTCTCCTCTCATTTCTCCACCTCGTTTTTTGAAATCGGCTCCCGGTTACGATGCTTTCAGGGGGGAATCCAATCAAATTTGTGAGCTCTCAGCAAAACTTACCAAATTTGCTGGATGATGTGTCTTATTGCTTTCATAAATTGCCGCATTGTTTGTCAGCTGCTGCGCTTCATACACTACCTACACATTCCGAACTCAGACACCCAACCGCTTTTTTGAGCGAGCTTGCCTCGTCGTTCACTGTCGAAAATGTGTACCTGCGGAAAAGTTTTGTGCTAACCGCCCGCATTCGAAACGGTTCATACATGCTTCGCATGGCATCGATGGTTGTCGTCCTTTCGAGACCGCCAATCAGGGTCGAACTCCTAACAGCAATAATTGGGGTTAATTTTGTGTGAATAGATTAGAGTTTGACACATTTTGGGGTTCAATTTTACCCATCTTATTAGGATTCAAATATCTTATTGAGGCTTAATTTATGTACGTCCAGGGAGTCGGAAACATCCGACACTGCTGTCGGATGAAATGATTGGGAAAAGGAAAACAGCCTGACAGAACTTCACACATCACAGAGCTTCTATTTCCGCCGGAATGATGATGGCTGTGATAGCCGGTACTGGACGGTACAGGCTGGAGATACAAGTTGTTCTATGGTTACAGTTCATGTCTGCACTAGAATTTTGACGTGATTAAGTATTTGCTCCCCCGCAGTTTCTTGCAGTTTCGAATCAAACTTCAACGAAGAGGCGGGGCCTTACATGTAGGATGATTTTGCCTCCGCTTTTGAATGTGCTAGTTAACCGATGGCGATGAGAAGGATGGTGCGTGGTCTGTTGGAAGTGAATTAAAGACTGTTGGACTTGACATGCATTCGATCGAAACGCGTGGGGTTGTTGGAAAGTCTGCAGTTTGGAGTCCTTGTTTACTGAACAACATTTCTTCTTCGCCCTTAGCCATTGAAAGTTTTATAAGTTCGTTCGGTTTTTCGTATTTCCAAATAATCATGGGAAAGCTCGCAGCTGGCTAACAAATGATCAAAGTGGTTCCTATGGTTGTAAGTTTCTTCTGGTTGGTCAACAAGCAACAAAAAAGGGACACAAATAAGCAACTGCTTTTATTTGCTAACCTGTGGTCTTCTTGAGCATTCTATTGAATCGCAACGCGTACATACAAAGTTGTCAGCTACATCCTCTGTTACCTATAAATATAAAAAACGAAAATCATCTTTAGTTGGCTGTCATTTCAAACTAAGATATTAAAGTTTCACAGTTGCAAAACAAATTTCATTTACGGAACTAATTTCAAAACTCGTCCGCAAAGCGAAGCAAACGTTTTACAACAAAATAACCGAACATTTCACAGACAGTCAACTTTCAACCTTACCGACCACGCGCGAAAGGAGCACCAAAAACCAGTAAATTACAATATCGATTTTCCCTGTACTTCCAAACAACTGCCGGGTCGGGACCTGCCTCGCACTCATAACGGGCATCATCGACGAACGACAACGACGATGACGACGTGAGCTCCTCGCGGACGGGTGGCACCGCAGTAAGGAATGCATTTTCCATGGTTTCATCCGTACGAAGCACGCGTTGTTAGCAGCAACCAAAGTAATGCCTGCGGCGCGCTTTTTCACGCTAGCGAACTGCAACCGACACGGTATGTATTCGCTTCGTTTCGTTTCGTTACAACAAAAGGCAGATGGCGCTTGACGCCGGTAGGTAGGTCGAGGTAGGGTGGCGAGCAGTGGAATGTGGGTTACGATATGGAGGTGATGCTGAAAAGAAGCACACCTAAACGGATATGCTCTTGCAGTTGCGGTTTTCATCTTTAAATTCGTTTGATATATTTCATACCCTGTTGGAGTCCGGAGGTAAGAAGTTTCTTCTTTTGTTCTCATTTTTCGCAAAGAACTGCTACGATTCACAGTTGTTCTCATTCGGAGGACCTTTCTTTTATTATATTCTAGTTGTTGGCAGGACAAAAAATAATTCCCCTGTAATTCTAATAAACTTTGATATTAGTTCAAATGCTGAAACCATACTGGAGTTTATAACATAACATTCAATATGGTCGTCCATAAAACAGAGCTTTCCATGAATTTATGATGATTCAGAACCAAGTTATCCCAAATAACAATATCGGCTTTACGGTATATAGTTCATTAAGCAGACAATGTATGCAGTAGAGAAAGCGAGAAATGAGCGAACTGAAAATATGATACAGATTTGGAAAAATATACCGCATCCCGACGGGACATGAACCCGCAATTTCCCGGTGGTACTGTTCCACAATCCAAAATATGCGTATCACATTCCTCTGCCGACTTATTCCATTGCTCGACCCTAACTACACACACTGCTGTATATACTCCATTTGTGGACCAGTCACTGCGACCAGAGATATTGATCTTTTGTGATATCGCCCGAGTGACTGCTGTATTTCGCACTTCTGTTATTAGTAGCGTTGCACCGAACAATAGGGCTGGGAAAAGTTTTTTTGTGAAAAGTATCGAATTTTCAGTTTACAGAATAGTGATTTTAACTTGAGCTTGTAAGCCACATTAAGTCGAAAATAATTTGATTTTTATTTTTCTCATCTTATCATCATGTTTCGTTGAATATTCGGCCGTCTGTTCAGCCGAATATTCGGCCGAACGGACGGCCGAATATTCAACAGAACATGATGATTAAATGAGAAAAATTAAAAACCAAATTACTCATGAACTAAAATGGATTACCCTAGACAAGGTCTAGTTTAAATCATTATTCGATAATCCGGATATTCGATAATTTTCAAAAATAACTTTTTCCCAGCCCTATCATTCGGTGCATCTCTAGTTATTAGCAGTATCACTATTGAGAGTAAATGATATGCTTGCATTATTATACTGTATATTTCCTTGAACTAGAGCTTGGACGACCGCACATTTCGTAGTCACTCCTCCGTAATAGATCTGAGCTAGCGAAGTTGCACAAAGAACCACTGTAAAATGGATAATTCGGGATTAATCTATCATCTTCAATGTACAACAATTCAGTAGCTTCCGCTTTGTATCGTTAACGGCGTAGGCACCTCCCTTGGGGTCGGTAATGGAAGTAAAGAAGGTAGTGCTACCTTCGTTAGCACCGATAGTTACCCTGCCAGGTATCGACGATTATGATTACCTGGAGATATTTTTTTGTGGAATAAGGGGTGTGGGAAGGGTCAAGTGATGGGAGGCTGTCTGAGAATAAACCAATGAGTCAAAATCTCACTGAAATTGAACGGTCTGAGTCTACTAAGATTCGAGCTCATTACCATTCGCTTTGACATGCGGACTCTGTAACCTTGAGACTACGAGCTTTCCTCATTCTGTGTACTTTTTCACCCTTCCTTTTAACTTTTATTGCTTCAACCCTCGTTGTCTACTAAAATAAATCTTCCTCTGTCCAGTTTTATTATACTAAGGACTTATCTTCGTCAAGAGGTTGTTATCGAGATTTTGTAGAAGGAAGGATTAGTGCGGAGCCTTAAAGATGAGTGTTGATAGGTAGTCCCTCATAACCAGGCAAAATTTTGTTATGCTCCCAAACTGCAATAAAACAGCCATAAATCTTTCATGAGATCAAGCCGACGCCTGCTAGAGAAAATGTTCGAAAATAGTGTTCAATATACTATATTTTAAGCAATATAAGCTCATGATAACATTCAGGAGTTGTTCAATATCGTTAATAATTTACAACAAATTACGAGAGTTTTATAAATAATATTAAAGTTCTTTTTTTTAGCTTATTTTGTTGTGGATGGAATTTATTTATTGTTTACATAGAAATCTGGAACAAAAATCATCAAACATTAATGTCAGAAATGAGAAAATAAATTTTTGAGCGCATTTTTAAGATAGATTTATTTTAAAAATGATTACCATCAAACTTTGATGAAACTTTCCAAGACTAAGGAATGATCAAGAACCGAAATGCGGTTCAGAACCAAGATAGGTTCAAAACCAGGATAGGGTCCAAATCAAAAAGATAGTCTAGGTCCAGGTCCAGAACCAAAATAAGGTCTAGGTCCAGGTTCATGTGTAGGTCCAGATCTAGGTTCAGGTCCAAGTCCAAAACCAAAATAAGGTTCAGGTGCAGAACCAAATGAGGGTCCAAGTTCAGATTCATGCACAGGTTCAGATCTAGGTCTAGGTTAAGGTTCACGTACAAAACCAAACCAAAATAAAGTCTACATCGAGAACCGAAATATGGTCCAAGTCCAGAACCATAATTCGGTTCAGGTCCAGGTTCGAAATAAATTCCAGGTCCAGAACCAAAATAGGATCAAGGTTCTGATTTGACCAAAAAAGTTCCAGGTTCAGGTTCAGGTCCAAATCCAAGCCTTCCAGGTCCAAAACCAAAATAAGAACCTGGTTCAAAATAAGGTCCAGGTCCAAGTCCAGAACCAAAAACGATCAAGATCCAAAACTAAAATAAGGTCCAAGTTCAAAACCACAATAAGGTCCAGGAACAAGTTCAGGTTTATGTCCAAGTTGAAGTTCAGATCCATGTCCAGATCCAAATCAAGGTTCAAAACTAAAATAGGGTCTAGGTCCAGGTCCAGAACCAAAATAAGGTCCAAGTCCAGGTTCAGATCTAGATCTAGGTCCAGGTCCACGCCCAAAACCAAAATAAGGTCCAGAATTAAGATAAAGTCCAGGTCCTAACTAGGGTTCGCAATCTCGGGAACGATTTCCCGGGAAATACCTTTTCCCGAGATTCCTGGATCCTGGGAACAGAAATATTGATTTCCGGGATCCCGGGGTTTCCGAGCCCCCCGAAAAATTTCGCAAGATCTACTATATTTTCCTATACAATAGTGCCAATATCCAAACATAACCTATTGACGTCGTCGAACTAGCAAAGCAACACTATAGTGGACCTTATGTGAAGCAAATATTTGCTTGAAATGACGGTCAATATTTTTTTGCCGTGTAATCATTTGCTATCAATTATTTGTCAAAAATATTTGCTAACCTATGACCTGAAACAAATAACTTAATGAAACTCAAAGTAAGTGTAACTTGGGTTGTTGGCGTGATTTCAAGGTAAAAATCTTCTTTGCATCTTATTTTGTGTTGTGATTACTTAGTATTCTATCGTTCCCTTTTGGTTTGTCTCGGTTTTTCACAGAAAACCGCCGAATGGCGAAATAACGTTCCAAAATTCTTACTACTCGCTACTTTCTTATCAATGGTGATACCAACTCCAAAAGGATTTTTAATATTGTTCTGCTAATTTTAACTAGTTTCGTTACGAAACTTATTTTTTGCAAATAATTCGCATCGTGTGTTGGAATCTAAACACATAAAAATGCAGCTCTGTCTGTCTGTTTGTCTGTTTATCTCTCTGTCTGTCTGTCAGTCTGTCTGTCTGATTTGGAAACCACTTAAACGATTTGCATGAAATTTTGTATGTAGGAGTTTTAGGGGCCGAGAAAGGTGACTAAGATAGTTTGAGACCCCTCCCTCGTCTGGAAGGGAGGGGTCCCATACAAATGAAACACAAATTCATGCACATCTCGAAAACTAACCAAGCAAATGGAACCAAATTTGGCATGTGGATGTTTTAAGGAGTGACAAATATGTCCATATTGGTTCGACACCCTTCCCTTTTCTGGAAGGGGGGGGGGTTCCATACGAATGAAACACAAATTTTTGCATATCTCAAGAACTAACCAAGTAAATGGAACCAAATTTGGCGGGTGGATATTTCTAGGGGTAACAAATATATCTATAATGGTTTGACAACCCTCCCTCTTTTATACGGACGCCGGAAATTGTTCCCAAATGCCATTTTGAAATCCAAGATGGCGATTTCCGGTTTCCGAAAAACAGCGACAAATGACCAAATACCCCTTAATATGCGTATTTCCGGAATTGTTATGATGCACTGAAGGCACAAATCGACCTATCAACCTCAGACAAGATTTTGAATTGTAAGAAGGCGACTTCCGGTGTTTGGAAAACAGCCGAAAATGACCAAATACCACCCAATATGATTATCTCTGGAACGAGAATTGACCTCAGACACCGTTATGAATTGTAAGATGGCAACTTCCGGTTTCTAGAAAACAGCCAAAAATGGCCGATTTCCATAAAATAAGAGTATCTTCGGAACCAAAATAATACACAGGAGCTAGAATTGACCACAGACACCATTTTGAAATCGAAGATGGTGACATCCGGTATGTCCGTAATCGAAATGATGTAGAAACGCCAAGCATTGACCCTGGACACCATTTTAAATTAGAAGGTGACCACTTTCATTTTCTTTAAAACAACTTCTTTAAATCCCCCTGTTTATTGCATAGTCACGCATTTTTGTTCAAAATCTCTTTTTTCTTTTTCTTACAATTCATAGACGTAAGATGTCTGGAAAACAGTGACAGATGATTTTTGAAGAAAATAAATCAAGGAATCCAGAAAAAAATATAAGTTTTGACCGGAAGTGTTGCCAGGTAAATAATTTTTGTATTTCAAAACTAAATTTACATTTTTCGGCGAATGCGGTCATTTTTATTATAAATTTGATATATTCATCGTGTTCCTTGAAAAATTTTACATGAGAAACAACTATAATCCCGAGATTATATGAGCCAATTTCGAGATATATAACATTTTTACGAAAAAAGTTGTAAACTCCGTAATTAATTTTTTTTTACAATTTATAGACGTAAGACATCCGAAAAATAGTGATAGGTGAATTTTGAAGAAAATAAACCAAGGAATCTAGAAAAAATATTATTTTTGACCGAAAGTGTTGCCAGATAGATTATTTTTGTACGATAATAGTTTTGAATTTCGTAATCCATTTTTCGTGAAAATGTTATGTCTCAAGCAGGGTAGGGAAATGTACTGGTACGCTACAGTATTCACACGACAGCAGCAAGATTTTTGTGATTATCTCTGTGGAATGAAACACTACACAACAGCAGCCGCTACCGAAGTTTCATACGATCTGCTTTATCTCTTGCTTTTTGTCACGAATTCAATATGAACAACAATTCTCTCGCTCACTTCTTTTCATATTGTTGTCATTGTATAGATCGTGTGTTATTGACTGTAGCTGTCTGTAGTATTTATTGCATTTATTACGAATTCAAGTGGAATCAATTTTCTTAGCGTCAATTTTTATTTGGGCACGAGGACGTTCATTGAATTTGTAAGATTCATGCTTTTATTGTCTTGTTTTTGATTAAATATGCAAAATTTGGATGAGACTTTCGCTACAGCGAACTATTTTCAAATGAAAAGGTTTAGAAGTTGAGATTCAAATTTTCCGGTGTACACGATTGATGATATTTTCCGGCAGTACATACATAGTAATTATTAATTTTCCATCTTATTACTGTGCTAAACTGTCTCATGATTGCCAATTATTGTCATTCGCACAATGCGACAGTCGAGATATCGAAGCGGCTTGAGATCGGCACAAAAGAGAATCGTTAACCATCCGTGTTGGCTTTAAGTCACACGATTCTCTCAAACAGAGAAGCGTACAGTTGAACGCTGCTGTCGCAGTCTGCAAGAGAGGCAACAGTATTTTTCAATACGGTGTCATGCAAAAATGTCAACTGTTCGACACATGGATCTCAAGATTGGCTCATATTACCACGGGGTGGTAAGTGCTTCTTGCGGAAAATTTTCCGAGAAATACGATGAAACCATCAAATTCAAAATGAAATTTGCTGCATTGGCCGAGAAATGCAGATTTAGTTTTAAAATACAAAAATAATCTATCTGGCAACACTGCCGGTCAAAAATATTTTGTTTTCCTGGGTTCCTTGGTTTATTTTCTTCAAAATTCACCTATCACTATTTTCCGGGTGTCTTACGTCTATAAATTATGAAATAAAATAATTACGAAATTTACAACTATTTTCGTAAAAATGTTATATCTCGAGATTGGCTCATATTACTTCGGGATGATAGTCCTTTCCTTACGAAAAATTTTCCAAAGAACACGATGATATTATCAGATTCAAAATAAAAATGGCTGCATTTGCCGGAAAATGTAACTTTAGTTTTCAAATACAAAAATAATTTATCTGACAACACTTTTGGTCAAAAGTTATTTTTTTTCTGGATTCCTTGGTTTATTTTCTTCAAAAATCATCTATCAGTATTTTTCCGACATCTCACGTCTATGAATTGTAAGAAAATGAAAAAAAGAGATTTTTGACAAGAATTGCGTGAATTTGCAGTGAAGAGGGGGGTCCTACAGAGCGGGGGGTATTACAATCAACACCAATATTGAAAGTATTGGGCACTCCAGCTTCTAAAGAAATATAGCATGACCTGGAATCGGTGATTGGGATGTATTGTAGAGATCAAATATCAGCGCGACTAAAGCAAAGTTTTACAGAAGGAAATTACATAATTTGAACGAACTGAACTGAACGAATAATTGTTACAAGATCTGAAGCGATTGTTTGACGATATGACCCTGAAACCTTCTTTTTTTTTGCAATAAAAATCGATCGCGGATTTCTGATGTGTTCTGTTTTTATTTTTTTAATTCGTTTCCATGCGAATTAATAATGAAATTATAAACAATTTTTTGTAATATACCATTCGTTGATAAACTTTATTTTTAATCTCATACTAAGAAATGATTTTTTTTTTCATTCTCAGTTCCCGGGAATTCCCGGGGAAAATGAGATTTTCATTCCCGTTTCCCGGGAAATCAAATCCCGGAAATATTGCAAACCCTAGTCCTGACCCAAAATAAGGTCCAGGTCCAGCACACAAATAATGTCCAGATCCAGAACAAAAAAGGTTCACGTCCAGAACCAAAATAAGGTCTAAGTCCAGAATCATGTCCAGGTTCAGATCTAGTTCCAGGTCCAGGTCCACGGCCAAAACTAACTAAACTAACTAAAAAAGGTCCAGAACCAAAATAAAGTTCAGGTCCTAATTCAAATTAAGATCTAGGTCCAGAATCAAAACAAGGTCCAGATTCATGACCAGAATATGGTCCCGATTCAGAATTAAAATAAATTGCAGGTCCAGTACCAAAATAAGGTCCAGGTCCTGAACCAATTTAAGGTCATGTTCCGGATTCACCATAACGTCCAGTTCTAGAAGCGAAATAAGGTCCAGGTTCAGAACCAAAATTAGGTCCAGGTCCAGAAACAAAATAAGGTCCTGGTCAAGAACCACAAATAAGTTGAATTCCAGGTTCAGGTTCAACTAAAATATGTTTCAGGTCCAGAACCAAAATAGGGTCAGGCCAAAATCCAAAATAAGGCCTGAGTCCAGAACCAAAATGAGGTCCAGGCTTCAAAATATAACTTTTATGCTGATTTCTCTATGATCGGACCGGTTGTAATTGTTTAGGTAGACTGTTGTAGTTTTACAAAAAAAAGATGGTTTTTGAAAAATGAGCTTTTTAAGATAATTCATTTTTCATTCTTCTTTCAACGTAAAGAAAATGTTTTGAGAGTGTATGTTTTTCTTGGAACGAAAAAAATATTATCCACAACTTTGCCAAAGACGTCAAATCGATCAAACAAACCGTTTTGGCTCTCGAAATATTTGTAATCATCAATACCTTCTCAAAATAGCATTTTTCAAAAGCTTCTCAAAAATGAGCCGTGTTCCAAAACATTAAACCATTAGCACAAAATGGCATCTTTTGCCTATAGAAACGTCTATGAATAGTTTCAGCCAAATCGAAAATGACAATTAAAAAAACAATATTGAAACTGGGACATTTTTTGTGAAACTGCTCTCTTTGTAATTTTGCAAGCCAATCACACGGGTCTTTGTAGTTTTGTTTATGGTCAGTTCGCTATTCCGTTTAATCGGAGGGATCGCAGCCAAATCAAAAATAACAATTTCAAAAAATAATATTAAACTAGGCCATTTTTTGTGGCAATTCTCAGGGGATTTTTTGTTACAAAATATACAGAGTCTGCAGACAGAAACAATGTGTTTGCTCAGCGACTGTACGTATTTTTATTTTCAGCCTCCCCTGGAAATCAATTTTTGAATATATTCAACATACTCGAAAGAATATCGTTTATATTTGGTGATATTATGCCTGTAGTATTTTTTTGTCAAACAACGTGTATTTGACAAGGCACAAGCAAATCGTGCTTGTTGAAGAAGCACCGAGAATTTCTCGTAATGCGTAAAAGTCAGAATTGACTCTATATCCTCAAAAACCAAATCCAATAACACTTACGTAATCATAATGAATGGTTTGTCTTATTTAACTCTGATTAAATCAAATCTATAATATGGATTTTACTTTCAAAATAATATGGAAGCACTTACAAGGTTCATTAATTGGCAAACATAAGAAGATATGTTAAACAAAATTATTAACAAGTTCCAGCAAAAAAAAAAACGTAGCAATCTACAATTCCATTTTTGCTTTTGCTTGACAATTTTTTTCATTTGCCTATAACTACATGCGCTGTATTACTAAGACAGCTAATATACGTTTATTATGGTAAAGCTTAGAATAATAATATATCATCTAACATTTCGAAATGTAAAAAAAATTCACAAGCATTCGCATTGCACACGAAGGGAAATGTACGACAAAAGTGTACCGCTGAAACGTACGAATAAAAGAGTACCGCTGCAATCATAGACGACGAGAGACCTGCGGTTCTTTACTTCACTGGTACTGTTGCTTTTACGGGCATGTTTTCTTTCAAGACATCAGTTTTTATTAGGTTCTGAAAGCTGGTTTAGAAATTGTTCAAGAATGGGGATTGTTTCGAACTTTTCGGAAAACTTTTACCTTCGAGACATCATATTAGTCTAAGCTCATGGAAGCAAAACCAAATTGACCAATTGAGACGGGGAGACTCTGTCAATTTTTGTTTCGATATTGATACAGAGAATATCACAGGGAACGGATGGTGTCCATTCACGTCGTCTGTGTGAGGAATGCTCGCATGTAATTGGTTCATTGTTCGCATAAATATGTCATTGAACCTTTTTATCAATTTTACCGCTTAGCAATTAAATTAGAGTGATAACTAGCATATTACAAAATTGTTCTACATTTTATCTATCCAACAACACATTGGTTATTGTTATCCATCATGTGGTTATGCTGTTATTAACGTTTGAAATCTGACGCAACATTTGCCAGTTTCATTTCCAATTTTACAGAATGCATCCCAGTATAGTAAACAAAGACGTAGTCCCACGTCAAAAAATCGTCCATCAGAACTGAGTAAGGGGGTCGATCCTTTAGGTCATTATACTTCTCCTGGTAAATTTTCAAAAAGATCTACCGACTGATTATCGAGAAATCTCGATTTTAAGGTTTTATTCAATGAATTTCAAAAGAATCCATATTCGATTCATGCTATATTAACGAAAAACGTTTAAGCACATATCCAAGTCATTCTCACTATAATAATGGTCCAGCGGAACACCGTGAGTTGAAGTTTGAGAAAGTGGCTTAAGGTAGAACGGTGTTGAATCCAAAGATGGCCGGCTTCAAGTCACCGCTTCGAATTTTCAGAAGCACAAGACTTGGAAACAGTTATGATATCATCCTGTGAAAACGCTATTTTATATTTGCTTCACCGCAGCAAACATAAAATAACGTTTTCACAGGTGACGCATTTACTATTTCCGAGTCTTGTGCTTTTGAAGACTCGAAGCGGTGGCTCGAAGTCGGCTATTTTTGGATTCAACACCGCGTCACCTCAATATTTGTCAGAATTGCGTCGAAGTAAGTTTGCAGAATGCGAGTCAATGTAAGCGATTTGTATGCAAGTTATGTATGCTTTCATGCAATCAGCTACGATGTGTTTCCACGAAGCGTCAACTCTTGAGTCTTCAAACGTGAACCAAGTGCGTGTCGACACTGCACTTCGAATCAATTCCCGATCAAACGATTATAACAAACAGGTAACACTAATATATCTGAACTCGAAAGAAATAACAAAGCCTGTAATATTCTTGATATGCCAGAATGATAAAAAGTACAGAATTATATCAAATTATGTTATCATACACTTGAATGTTCAAAAGTGTGTTTTTTAAGCATATTTATAACAAAATTTAATTCTAATTAATTCTGATCTTTTTCTGCAAAAACCTTACAAAATTTGCTATAATTTTTAATAGTCAGTAAGTAATTTTGATAGGAATTTTGATATTTTAACTATTAACGAGATCAAGTTTAAAACACAAGTTGAACAAAATATCAAGATTTGTTATAATCCTGATATTTTTGACTGATCAAGTTGAACTAAGTATTATAATAAAATACTTACGAATACTAAGCGTCGATAGTCAGGATAACTAGGGAAACATATTATTCCTAGCTAGTACATCAATCATCAGCTTCATAGCATCTCTTCAATTGGTGAAGTTTTTAAGACAATTAACTCAATTAAATCATAAATTAATCTAAATGGATTTTTTCGAATGAACACCTTGGGCACTCCACAACTACCAAACGCGAAGATCTCACAAAAGTTGCTCTGCTAGATGCAGGAAAATAAAAAAAAAAATTGGGCAAGTTTGTTCTTTGCAAAACTGCTGAGTTCTATTTCCTTTTTCTTGTATTCGATCGATTTAGTTGGGTACGTGAAACTCATGCTACTTCTGTAACTTTATCATTGCACTATTTTCAGTATACAATCTAATTGCATGAACTAAGTAAACGGCAAGCAGCACGCTAAGCCGAACAGATAAATCCTCAAGTTGCCAATGCAGTTCATCGACTATTAACAACCATCACTAGTCGAATCACGTTTATTCTGCGGAGACAAAGTTCAAAATCAAATTTAAATGTAAATTTTGGCAATGGTAACTTTTCTTCCAACCCTCTCCCCCTCTTCTGCTCTGTGGTTGACCAACGTGTAGACGAGTATCGATTAGAAAAAGCCATAAAAGTTCTCAATCCCGGAAGAGCATCGATAGATTTGGCTACTTGCCCTTCCTTCTCTGTCCGGAGCCATTTCTGTCCAGTAAATCCGACCGGCACTATCAAATCGCCCTTCGGTTTCCGAACAATAAAGTTTATTGCTATCCCATGGAGGGAACATGCCTTTGTTATCCCTGATGGGTAGGAGAAAATCTTTTTTTTTTGTTTTCTCCAATGGTGCAGTTAAAAGCAGATTTCGATCGACTCTGCTTCGTTGCAATCCAAAAATAAAAGTCAACCGGATGAAACATTTTTATTTTAAAACAATATTTCATGCTTGACCTTTCAGAAAAGTACCAAACCGATTAAGTAACTGTACATAAACTAGTTTCATAGTTTCTAGCGCTATTAGAAGTTTTTTCTCACAACAAACATGGCGAAAGTTGAGCAATTTTGTGTTGCATGAAATAGGTGACATGAGGTCTTCTGAAGCAACAAATTTTTACCCGAAAAACTAGTGCATCTACTTCAGCCCCAAAATGCGCTAAACCCCTTCTCGTCTAGTGATCCTGCGTGGTTGGTTGTACCAAGCAATGGCAGGCAGCTCTCATCTTGGAGCCCCCGTATAGCCACGTGCCATAAATTGTAGAATTTGCTTGAAACCGAACGCGGGTGCAGCTATTTTTAGCTTCGTCTTCATAAATATTCCATAATACACTTTTTACCGCCTCTGGTTAACCTAAGTTAAACTTCCGACCGCTCCGGCAATGCACCGAACTTTCACTCCCGGTTTACCATTGGGTATAGGGAATCGGAAGGAGAAGGAATGCTCTGTCATTCCACTCTACTCCTTTACCGTACTTCCGTTCTACTAACAGAATGAAGAGCAGAAGGTGAACTTTTGGGATCGATCGCAGCGTAAGTTTCCCACAGTTCGCCTTTTCCAATATGTCGGTATTTTTCGCAGAACCGTGGCGAAGAAAAAGGTGCTGGCAGCTCGTATATTGGAAGCAACGTAGCTGCTATGGATCACTCGATAATATCTGATTTCTTACTCGGGGCACGGGCATGATATTTAGCAAGCAGCCTGAATAATTTCGGTGGTATTCGGCTGTACCTCGAGTTGAATTATACAAAACACAGTTCATCAAAAGGAAATGCCAAATGAGTGGGATCATCAAACAAAGACCGAGATCTGCGCTGAAGTTGAAAATATTCGCTTCGAAACTAAACCAAACTCGGCTGGAAGTGGCGGAATGTTTCAGCGTGCGCGTCTATCAAGTTTTCCAGTCCAACATGTGGGAGGGAGCCCTGCCATGGATGGAAAGACTATCTTCTATGACAGGATAGAGCCGTAAAATTAAGCACTCGTGCACTCGTGTGCAGTGCACCGTCCATCGGTCGTGGTATCGTTGTAAGTACGCCAGGGTTGCAATCTGACAGGTCGTGATATTACCTACACAGCGAACACAGCAACGACGCTACTAGACACATGCACAGCGCCTGCCGGAACACAAAATATGTTCGGCCAGGATGTTGAGAACCATCGCATACCGTGACGTTAGGGTGTTACTGGAGGTATATATTTGGAATTTCTCAAAGGCAACGCCGGTACGATTAGGCGCGGATGCCTACGGGGAAAAAGGTCATTTGTCTTGTAAACAAGAAGCGGTACATTTTCACCTTATGTTCCAGCTATTTTCGGAAGCGGATTTAGCGAAAGCTTTTACACTCACAAAAAGTGATAAGTTTATTTAACAGTTTATTACTTCACTACTATCATCGCGTAGAATACATTTTTGGAAAGGATGCACTAAACAGAATTTACACTTATACTCACTCAAGCTGAACTCAAACTGAATTCAATCAGAGCGGAAGCTGAACTGTAACTGAATTGGAACTGTACTGAGACAGATTTAAGTTTGAATGGAACTTAAACTAAACTCAAACAGAATCAAAAATGGACATAGATTGACCTGAAACTGACAGAATAAACAGAAGCTGAACAAAAACTGAAACTAACGCTGAACTGTCAATGAACTGAAATGAATTTGACGCTAAACTGAAAGAGAATTGAAATTGATCAAAAACCGAACTGAGTCTGAACTGATACTGAAGAAGAACTGAACAGAGACTGAACTGCACTGAGCTGACACTGAATTAAAACTGAACTGCAACTAAAATAAAACCGCACTGTCATTGAATTGCAACTGAATTAAAACTAAACTGATATACAACTTAGGTTGAACCGGGGCTGAACTTAAACTGATTTAAAACTTAACTTAAACTGAACTTAAACTGAATTGAAGTTGAACCAAAACTAAACTGAAACTCAACTGTAATTCAACTAGAGTTGAACTAAATTTGAACTAAAATTGAACTGAAACTTAACTAGAGTTAAACTAAAGATCAACTCAAATTAAGCTAAGGCTGAACTAAAGCTGATCTAAAACTTAACTCAAACTGAATTGAAACAAAATTAGAGTTGAACTGATACAAGACTAAGACTAGACTGAAACTCAGATGAAACTAAAAAAGAGTTGAACTCAAACTGTACTGAAACTTAACTAAAACTAAACTGAAATTCAACTAAAATTCACCTAAAGCTGAACTAAAACTGGTCTAAAACTTAACTAAAACTGAACTGAAATTAAATTGAAACTGATCTGATATTGAACTAAAACTAAACTTAAACTCAATTGAAATTAAATTAGAGTTGAACTGAAGCTGAACTAAAACTTAATTAAAACTGAACTGAAACTGAATTGAAGTTTGACTGATACTGAGCTGAAATAGGAGTCAAAGTAGTCAGAAACTATGCTGAAACTTAACTGAAACTAATCTTGAACTTAGCTCAACCTGAACTAAAACTAAAATAAAGCTGAACTGACATTGAACGGAAACTATACTAACAATGAACTTAAACTAAACGGAAACTGAACAGCAGTTGAACTGAAACTCAACAGAGGCTTAACTGACATGCATCTAAAACTGACCTAATGTCGAACAAACACTGAACTGGAACGAAACTAAAACTAAACTGAAACTGAACTGAAACTGAACATGGAAACTAACATTGAGCTGAAATTGAACCTAAACTAGGCAGAAATTGTACTGAAACTAAACCTAATTACTGAAACTAAAACTGATCTAAAATTAAACTAAAACTGAATTGAGCAAAGCAAAGCAAAGCCTTGGTGCTACATTCCGATTCGGAACCCGACCTTCTGTTTTTTTATACACAGACTTCGTAGCCAACTGTAAAGTATACAGGACAATTGCGGGGCTAGCGCTACGATCCTACTGACACTAACAGTCTCTCCCGAGCCGAGACTCGAACCTACGACGACTGGCTTGTTAGGCCAGCATCGTACCTCGAGACCAGCTGGGAGGGTCAAAACTGAATTGAGACCGAACTGAAATTGAACTGAAACTGAGCTAACACTTAACTCAAACTCAACTGTATCTGAATAGAATAAAACTGAACTGACACTAAACTGACACTCAACAAAATTCAACTGAACCAAAACTGAATAGAGGCTGACACTGGAAAGAATCTCAACCGAAACTAAACTATAATTGTACTTAAACTAAACCGCAACTGAACTGAAGCTGAATTTAGACTGTTCCAAAGCTGAACTGGAACTGAACTGACATTGAATTCAAACTAAACTGAAACTGAATAAAAACTAAATTGAAATGGAACTGAAACTTGACAGTAACTGAACTAAAAATAGGTTTAGGTTTTAGACTTTGACCTGAGTTTGAACAGAGACCTTTTTTGTATCTCAATTCGAACCTAAACTCAAATAGGCTTAAAATAGAAAATGAATCGCAACTAGAACCAGCACTTAGACTTAGACTGGAACTGGACCAGGACCCTGACCTGGACCTGAATCTTCTGGTCTAGAACCTGGATATGAACCTGAGCCTGGACCAGGACCTTAGTTTAGTTCTGGACTTGGGATTTATTTTGGTTCTGTACCTGGATCATTATTTGGTTCTGTACCTGGAATTCATTTTGGTTCTGGACCTAGTCCTTATTATGATTGTGGACCTGGACTTTATTTGGTTCTGAACATGCCCCTGATGTCAATTTTGGACCTGGACTTTATTTTTGGTCTGGATCTAGATGTTATTTTGTTTTTGGAACTGGCTCTTATTTTGGTTCTAGACCTGGACTTTATTTAGGCCTTGGACCTGGATCTTACTTGGGCTCTGGGTCTGGACATTATTTTGATTCTGGACCGGAACCTTATTTGGCTCTGTACCTGGACCTTATGTTAATTTTGGAGCTGGACCTTATTTGGATTTTGCACCTGGACTTCATTTAAGTTCTGCACCTGGACCTCATTTTGGTTCTGGCTCTGGACATAATTTAGTTCTGGACATATATCTTGTTTTGGTTCTCGACCTCGACCTTATTTTGGTTCTGGACCTGGATCTTATTTGGATTCTGCACCTGGACCTTATTTTGGTTCACGACCTGGACCTTATTTAGCCTCTGGGTCTGGATCTTATTCTGGTTCTTAGTCTGGATCTGATTTGGTTTTGAACCTGGACCTAGTGTTAGTTTTAAACTTGAACTTGATTCTAGTTCTGAACCTGGACCTTATTTTGGCTCTGGACTTGGATCTTATTTAGGTTCTGGGTTTGGACCTGGACCTCAATTTGGTTCTTTACATGGATCTTACTTTGGTTTTGAATCTGGACCTTAGTTTGATTCTGGACCTGGACTTTATATTTGTACTGAATCTGGTTTTTATCGTGGTTCTGAAGCTAGGCCTTCTTTTGTTTCTGGATCTGGACTTCATTTTGGTTCTGGACCAAAAGCTCTGTACCAGAACTTTATTTTAGATCTGGACCTCGACCTCTTGCTTTGGTTCTGAACCTCGACTATAATGTGGTTCTGAACTTGGACTTTATTTTGGTTTTGAATGTGAACCTTGTTTTGGTTTTGGACCTGGATATTATTTTGGTTCTGGACCTGAACTTTGTTTCGGTTATGAACGTGGACCTTATTTTGGTTCTGGACTTGAATCAATTTTGGTTCTGAACCTGGACCTGGACCTGGACCTGGACCTGGACCTGGACCTGGACCTGGACCTGGACCTGGACCTGGACCTGGACCTGGAACTGCACCTGGACCTGGACCTGGACCTGGACCTGGACCTGGACCTGGACCTGGACCTGGACCTGGACCTGGACCTGGACCTGGACCTGGACCTGGACCTGGACCTGGACCTGGACCTGGACCTGAGCCTCTATTTTTTTTATTATTTTTTCACATCAAAACTGTCTTTGAACGGCCTTTTAGTATGTTTTTCGAAAATATCTCAATCTTGTCATAGTTATTGATATTTTCCATCAAAATATATGCCTTTTGTGTTTGTTTTGCGTTCTTTTCGGGACAATCTTTTATCTCAAATCTTTTGGTCTCAATTTAAAGGGTACCGTCTGCAGAGTGAGATTGTGCCAAAAATGGAAACAGTTTTGTTCCTTAGCTAAGCTTAGCTTAGCACATTGAAGCAATGAATTTGGTTCAAAATACGTCAATGCATACTTAATCGTTTAGAAATCAACTGTTGCGAAAATGGTTAAGTTACAATGAGCTAAAAATAAATTAACTATATTTCAATAACAACCCCTCCTACGGGGTGACATTGTGCTAGAAACAAAAATTTCAAAATGTTTATTTCATTTAGTAAATAAACAAAGAAATGTCAGAAAAAGAAAAAACAAAATAGTTTCACAAGCAGCCCGAAACTATCTAAACCAGAAAAGCCATAAATGATAAGAATCCTACCAAAATTCAGCCTAAGAGGGCTGAGAAAAGCAGAACGGGCAAAGCAAACGCCTATAAACTATTCTCTAAAGGGACCAGTCCACATAAGCACTGAGGAAGACTGTAAGTCACAGTCTAAATATATATTTGCGGACTGAATTTCAATATTTATTTTCAAAAAATTTAGTAGAGTATAACGGAAACCGATAACTATTTCTTTGAGAGTCCACTTTGTCAAGCGGATGGTCGTGGGTTCGAATCTTAGTAGAACCAGGCCATCCGATGTCAAAAAGGACTTTTAAGCTTGGGTTTATTCTCAGGCTCCCCACCAGTTACCCTTCCTTTACGCTGAAATCTACAATACCTTTGCGTGACTTCCTCTTAACAAAAGAATAAGTCCCTCTTATCAATAAAACTGGCCAGAAGGACGCACGACGAAACTTCTCCAGGGAATTATAATTGGTGATATTTGGCAAGAGGAACGAGTATCGGTATAGTAGAACAGTAAGCGTGTAAGGAAGAGTTTCACATTACACACAAGCACTGATGAACAATAATAATAAGCATGCCACTTCTCAATAGCGGTATTGCTATTAACAAAAGTGCGGGATACAGCAGACACCCGGGCATATCTCACAATAGATCTACGATTCTGGTCGCAGTGAGAAAGTCCATACAGGAAAAAAAACTATTCTCTAAAGATGTCCAGTTGGCTCCTGAAAATATATCGATACATTATATTTGTAGGAAATTTTCCTCGGAAAACTCTTCTGAAGACCGTGAGGCGCTGCGATACTTGTAGAAAAAGTTATTTCCCTCAAACTGATCGAATATCTGACGAACGGCTCACCATTGAATTTTTCCAGCAACACTGCTACAGCCCATATAACCGTGACTCAGTCTACTGTATTTAGTTCAGAAGAAAACGAAAGAAATATATTCTTAAACTATGGTTTGCTTTACACATTTTTAAACGCCAGAAAAATACCACAGTAGACTTCAAAATCCATTTTACAAATACTTTATGTTCTAACGCTTCTTACATTAGGAAAAGGCAAAAAAAACTTTGAGCAACTAAAACCATGTTAAGGAAAAAACAAAATTCTAAAAACGTATGTAAAAAAATTGAAAATTTTTAAACTTTTCTTAACAAAAAAAACAAAAAAAGATTCAAATGTATGTAAATCTAATTGTCAAAAAAAAAATTTTAAAAACTGTTGAGACCAAAAACGAAAATATTAATGAAGTAAAGAAATTAACATTTAATTATTAAACGGCAGTCGATTATCATTTTCAAAATTTCATCCATATTATCGCATGCATAGGAAAACAAAATATGATTCCTAACGGGGCTTAGGAGGTATGAAAAAATAAATAATCTCGAGCATAGCTCCAATTTTCAGAAGTCAGAACGGGCGAACAGAAAAGAAAACCTTTCTTTTGAGCAGTGAAACCCCTTTAAAGCAAGAAAAACGGTTAGAAGATTTAACTTAAATTAATATAATAACTTAAAATAGCAACTATAAACCAGTAAAAATGTCTAACACAAGTAAAAATGTTTATAACTCTAGTAAATGTTGTTGAAAACATTTCTTTCAAATAGAAACGATGAATTCTGGATTTAGTCCAAAATGGGCTGAAAAATTCTTCTTAGGTAAAGCAGAAACAAAAGAAAAAAAATCATCTTAAATTAAAAAACTAGGTAATCCGAACCAACCTGAAATGTTTGGGAACGCTTCTAGAATAAAAAAAAACAAAAATTATGAAAATCATCTTTAATTTAATTTAAAATAATGAAGTAATTTAATGGAAAGGTAAAAGGAAATGAATAAATTTCAGCCAGGTGCTTAAGGAATGCTTCTTCTTGAAACAAAAAAAAGCAGAAATTGTTTCGCAATTTAGCTGAAAGTTGATCCATAGATGGACGAGACTACAGACAAAACTAATTTCAAATTGAGCTTAGTTCAATAGATTTGAAAACTAAAACTTCGTTGTTTTAGCAGGAGGGTGGTATCCAAAACACGACCGCATGACGTTGGACGAAACGGAACGGAACGAATGAGAAATTCGATGATGTGCGCTTTCATAAGCGACCAATGTTTGCCACCACCCGCGCTCTGCTGCTCCAGAAAGAACCGTCCGCTTTGAACGAATACCTGGTATGCGCAGACACAGGCTCTTTTATAGCCCAAAACAAACAGCCATCAGCGAGCAAAGGAAAAGTGAGCTTGTGATTGGTTGAATGTGCACGATTTTCAACACGACGTTTAATTAGTTTAGTATTGAAAACATATTTTAATTATTATATTATATATAATTATTATTATATATTATTATATCTTACGCAATATTTAGCCTGTCAATCAAGACATAGCTGTATAGAATCTGTTCAGTGGTAGTAATATAAAAAGCACTTTAAAACGGTGTTGAAACACCTGTTGCTGCTACAGAAAGCGAGCTCGTGATTGGTTGAAAGCTGCGAGACTGAACTGAAAATAGTGATTCTCAACTCAACATTTTATTGGTTTACTATCGGAAAGATATGCCAATTATTATATCACAAGTCTGGTGCAACCTTCGTCATTCGATCAAGATATTGGTGGTCAAAATCCGTTCAGAGGTTATCACGCCAGGTATGCACCTAGCGTCCGTGTGATACAGGCACAGTTTTGGAATGAAAATGATGGGGTGAAATGTTCGAATGGTACCTTTGATATCAAGGTTTGGTCAGTTAGTTGGAAAGAGGATGGAACTTAGAAGAATAGGGAATGGCAAGGAGAGTAAAAAACATCAGGAACAGAAAGCGAGTAAAACAACAACCGTTAGTATCGGCTGTGATCGGGAAGAGAGGTTGCTCGGTTTGATTTAGATAATAAATTTTATCTACCAATTTTCTAATAGTGTATCTCACACAATAGGTTGTTTCTGTTACATGAATTTAACCGTAAAAGAATTTTTGATCGGTTGATGCCAAAACCTCGATATTCCGAAAAGAAATGCCTGATATATAAGCGCTCATAACCTGACCATTTTTCCCTGGTTGAATTACTAAATTTTCCAATTCAGGCGCCTAACTTCGATAAAGATGTTAGTCCAACGTCAAAACGCGATATCGAAAGAAAACAGCTTAAAAAAGAACTATATCTTAGTAGGCAAATTTGTTACAAATGCTGTAAAATTTTTATTGCTGGCTTTTTGTAAAAAAATATCGTGTCCTGTGAACATCATCATCACCCTCCCCCACCACCTACCGTGAACACTCTAAGTTGTCCACGTGGAATGTGGACGGCTCCATAGTAATATTATCTATATTCCATTTCAAGTTGTGAATAAATATGGTGTGTGTTCGAATAGTATTGAATTTGAGACATTAGGATCTAGAAATTCCAAGTATTTCCCCGTTCAAGCGTTTCCCGTTGTGGCTCAATCTCACTCCCGGTAGCCTAATGTCACCCCGGCAGACGGTAAATTTCATTCTATGTAAGGATTTTTGTAAAACATGTTTTCTTTTATATTGGAGTAAATACCAAGCAACTTTGCGCAACTTTACTTTGAAGCATTCAAACCTCTCTTTTAAATCAGGATGGATTCTAGATTCTAGAAAATTATCTAAACTTCAAAACCAGAATAATAGGGGAACTGTGAGCTAGATTTACCCTGAATTTTGTAAAACAAATCATTTTTCACAACGCTTCCATATCCATCTCAAAACTTGAATCACTGCTTAATTATTCATCTCACAACGCTCCCATATTCATCACACTGTTAATCATGAATGAATCACATTATCATGAATAAACGTAACCGCAGACCGTCGTAGTAGATTGCCTAGATATCCGCTGTAGTTGTTTACGTCCAAAATTGGTAACCTAGGTAACCACTGCAGTGCTGTCGATTTATGTCGGAATAATTTAACATTTTCAGTATGATTTTTTCGTATTAATAGAAACTAATTTGGCAACTTTTTATTTTCTTCAAGCCAGTGAATGCAGATGAAAAAACATACAGTTGAAACTTAGGATTTGTAGAAATTCATCTCATATATTTCTGCTCATTCAAGCTTGTTTTAGGAAATTTGAGGATAACATTTCAAAGATTAAAGTATTCTTAGTGTAGTGAGTGATTTTGTTTAGTAATTTAAATAAAAAGTGATCCGCTAGTGATGAACTTTGGTTGGCTGTTGAACGAGTCCCGTTGTAGCCGTGTAGAGCAATGTGCGAATTTTGTTTTCTGAGGTAGGTGATTGAAATGAATGAGTTTTCGAGTGCAGATGCCTGACTTTAATATCAATTTTAGAGCTTTTAAGTGAGTTTTTGAGGATTCTACTTTATGAGAAATCTAAAGTGAATCAAGAAGAATCCATTCCATGGATTATCAGATTGGTTTAGTTAGAAAATATGCGTTTTTCCTATTTTCAATTGTGTTTTCATGTTGTATGAGATGAATATATGAGCTGAGATGAATAATGGAACAGTTCCTCGACTTGGTATTGGATAAAGATTCAAGAAACGTATTGAAACGCTCATTTGTTTTCCGCAACTTTTGGAAAAAGTGCAAATTTCCATCTTACTACCGCGTTTGTGGAATGAATGTAGAAGTCAAGTAAAAGCACAATCCATAAGGATTTCTTTTTCCCGAAAGAACTAAGATTAAAGTTTTAGTCGTGAGTGTCACTTCCTCAGATTTTTTTCCTTCTTACAAAGTAAAAAATGTCATTCCCCTAGTGTTGCAGCACGGGCCGAAACGATTCACGTAACCAGAGATTTGACCGGATTCTGTCCAAAAACAGAAACTGGAAATGCGACTTCTTACCGAAGGATGCTACTAAGCATGTTGTAGACATTCCAGCTCACGGCTTACCTGCTGGCTGTATGCAATTTGCAAAATTTATACGACCAACTTAGCAGATGTTTTCCAACTCTAACAAGGTTGTCTTGGCAAAATTACAGATAGTACACAAGCACGGAAAAGTTTTTCACCCGGCGAACAAATGGTAGCTTAAGCTTAAGACTAGATTTGTCTATTCTCCGTAGAAGTTGTTACAGCGGAGCGCAAGATTCCGGGGATGAATGGTTGCCACCTCGTGTCGTGACTGCAGGTGTTATCCTACGTTCGACTGACAAACAACTTTGCGTCGGTGAAAAACGAGTCAGCGGTAAACGGTAGGATTCGTTTAACTACTAAAGGCAGATTAGCAGCAAAAAGGAGTGTAAGATGGATCAAAATAATATTTTCCATGCCGCTTCACGCGGGGAAAGAAAAGTTAACACTATGTCTCGTTTTATGCTTGGAGAAGAATTTTATCAATCGAAAATAAATCTTCTTTATAAACATCATTCCTAGGAAACTCTCATCGAAAATGACTTCCCTTCGAACACAAGCATTTGGACTTTCGTTTCAACATTCCCCCTACCTACGCGACGCTTCGATAAAACTTCGGCAGGAGCCACAAATGTCAAACCACAGCCGATAAAGGATCGAGAGCCTCTCCACAGACCCTGATGATACTGTCCATCAACCCGCTGCTGCTGTTTACTGCCCCTAGGCATACCAATCGAGATACCGAGGGGAAGTGTTATTTTTCCAGCCCGATTCGTTTGCTCCGAAGGGTGCGAAACGCCCAACGGAAGCGGGAAAGTAATCCGATAAAATGAACTGACACAGTTACTTAAATATCGAGCGGATTTTTACTCTCGTCCGGGGACGGCAAACAGGTGCCCAGGGAGGAAGGTGAAGCTATAAATAAGCAAAAGCATTTAGGTAGCATAGCAAAGAATAGATGGCCTTTTCGGATTGAAAGTCGCACACGGTGACAGACGGAGGGGAGGGACGGTTACAAATTGATTGATTCGTGCAAATTTACGTCCATTTGGAGAGGGTTCTGGATAATACGCAACAAGTTCGAACGTCATGCTGGTTTACACAATTTGTCTCATTGAAAATGTCAAACTGGATGGGACAGCCGGAATCGCGATTAGGCGAAGAGTGAAGTTCAAAAAAAGATTTATGTGCTACTACGGCAAGAGGCAGGAGGGTACTGATGGCGCCTATTCGCAGAAGATGTAATTGACTTGAATTTGTCAAGCGATATTTCAGTTAATACGATGAAATGGCACAGCTTTGATTCTTTAATTGGGCATACATAATGGATCCGAACAGAAAGTCTAAATATTTATGAGCGAAACCTTCCCTTTCTTTTATTTAGGAAGAGAAGCAATGATGATCATATTCTGTATCAATGGTGGACTGGTTTCAAATAAATCACATTCATACTGTGTATAGATCAATATTTTTTCTGATTTTTATTGAATTTGTAATTTTGGTACGTTTTTCACTCAAGCATATATTCCCCTAAAGTTCTTCCAGTTGGTCTTGAGGTACGATGCTAGCCTAACTGTCACCTCCTTGGGGAGCTCCGTAGCCGCAAGGTTACAGTGTCCGCCGTGGCAAGCGGGTGGTCGTGGGTTCGAATCTTAATAGAATCAGGCCAAAGGACTTTAGCATGGGTTTATTCTCAGGCTTTCTACCAAGTACCTTTCCTTCAATCTGAATTCTACAGTACCTTTGTTGACTCTCATCCTAACAAAAATAAGTCCCTATTATAATAAAACTGGTGTGAGTAACATATGAAAGTTCTCTCCAGGGAATTGTAACTAGGCGATATTGTTGGGATGGACAGAGGCTCGGTATAGTAGAGTAGTAAGCTTGAAACGGAAAGGTAAAACTTACACACAAGCACGGGTATGAATGATAAGCGTATCACTTACTTCAATAGTGATACTGCTAATAATATGAAGTGCGGAGTACACCTGGGCAATATCACAATAAATCTAAGCTGTGGTTGCAGTGATGAGTCCACACAGGAAAAAAAAACTGTCACCTTTCTAGGATAATCTTCGAAATTAGCGCGTCAAGACTATCCAATGGAAAATTTGCACCAAAATGGCTGTTTGGCGGAGCATTCAATCAACCTAAAAATCATCGTTTAACACGAGTGCAGTAAAATTACACGGCCTATTGAAACCTAATCGATTATATGAAAAATTCACAAATATAATAAATTCAACTAATTTAAACGTCTCATAAACCGATACATTAGCAGCTGCTTTGCTTCGAACCTTCGACTGCGCCCTGCGCCCTGTTGGCAATGTGCAAACAATTACCCTCACTTCACGGCAATCCAACCGTACTTGCACACTCAATTAGACCCGTCCGCCCAGCAGGACGAACCTAGAAACTCGTTAGCACGTTTTTAGCGTAAATTGGACTCAGCTGATCATTTATGCCGTGCGACTAGCGCACGGCGGTTGGCGCGTGGAAAATTATAAATCTCAACCGATAGGTGTGAAAATTGGCTTACCGTCGGTCGTCGTCGGGCGTCGCGTCGCGTTCGCAAGCTCTTTACCGTTGTGCGGTCAAACGTGACCCACCATTTGTGTAAGAAGGAGTTACACCGTAACTACCTGATACTGTACAGACAATCTGTACTCACACGGCTGAGGGAATTCTAAATTCCCCATTGCAACACCTAGCAGCGGACGATTGCACTGGAATGGGTGGCACACTTTACAGGATTACGGCCCGGTCTGTTCCGGTACGAAGAAAAGAAGCACATTTCGCATTTCACTTGAGTTGAAGGCGAGAAAAGAATGTACAGCATGCGCCAGCAAAAAGTCAACCAACAAAAGTTCGTTTTTTCGTGATAATAGGATACAAAGAAAGAAAGAAAAAACCCTAACGGCATTGCGGCTTTGCGACCCGCGCTAAAAGTTTGGTCATATATCTTTTTAGACACCAGATAAATCCATAGTCCACTAATAGCATGACGGGTAGCAGCGAACGTCACCGCGCGCATAATAGACTGCCCGTGGTGAGAATTGACTCCAACAGCAGAAAACTCTCAAGGGTCGAATTTTCGACATTGTTTTCCTCTTAACAACATTACTCCATCAGCTGTAAATCTTTAAAGACCAGCCAGTTTTCAATTCGCCGAGCAACTAAAATTTTCCCACACTGTCGCTATTTTAAGTTAAACACAATAATTTCCACCAGATAACACAATTGTATTCAAGCATCGGCGTCCAGCTTTGTGTTTATGTAACTTCCCGACTAGAAGATGTCAGCGACAGGATTACGATGGCACCGGTAGGAAAGTGAGTGAGAGAAAGAGTGACAAAAGGCAGAGCCTGTCTTTTCGCTAGTCAGACTAGAAAGGAAAGTTTTAATTAAGCTTCGTTTCCCCCGAGGCATCCGGGCAGAATTTCCGGCAATTTAATTGAACACATTTCCGTCCACCCACCGGAGAGATCAGAACGGCCTAAGGACAAGGAAGCTGTCCACATACGTACACTGCCGTCATCCGATTATCTTGTGGAAGACAGTTGTTGAAATTATTTTTTTTTTCACTGGTCTGGATGCTATTCATCTTGTGGTTCTATAAATAACTTTGTATACCTGTGGGAGTTATCAATTACTGTTTCGGTGGCTGCGTTGGTGGTACATTTCACAGGCAGATGGTGGGAAGCATTACGAAACAATAATTCACGATACCTGGTTATCACTAGACAGCTTCTTGAAGCTTGAATGTTGCACTATGTGACAGTGATTTTGATCTTTAGCTTTCTATCTTAAATCCTTCACTGTGTCCGAGTTTGAAATTTCAAAATTGTTAAAATAAAGTAGGTTATTCTATTGCGAAAAAAACTGTTTTAAAGAACTGTTTTCACAAAAAAAAGATGCCTCAAGGATGGCAAAGTGTCACACTCTTTGTACTACAGAAGAAAAGCATGTTCATGAACTTAATGACAAGTTTGTTGACGTTTGAACAGTGTACGGAAAACAAATGCGTATCGCGCGCAGTGCAGCCCGATCTTTTTTTTTACTTTCTTCCTTAATACCGATTGCGTGGCTCCGCCCACTTGTCGCGTTAGTCCGCTCCGCAGGTATTTAAGCCCATCGCACGGGTTTATTTCATCACATCATCATTCATTCGTTCGCTGACTTTCGCGCGATCCGGGTTTTTATTCAAAAATTGGTTCCAGTTCACATCCATTCATCACCTTTCTCGTGATTACGTAAAAGAAGACTCACAGCCAGTCCTAAGGCTGCTAACGCCACGGTCAGTACCAGGGATGTTACGGATGTGATTTTTCAGACATCTGCAGATGCGGATGCGGCTGCGGATGTTCCGCATTTGCGGATGCGGATGTTCCGCATTTGCGGATGCGGATGCGGATATCCGTAGCATCCCTTGTGTTATATTTTGCTTTTTTCACATAACCATGCCCCTCCCCAGTGCAAAAGTTATTTGGGCGAGCAGTAAATACCGAGCTGGATCGAAATCCGTACACCTAAGCACCTGATAATCTTCGACTGTCAATATAAAATCAGGAAATCACATATTGCTTTAAACTGACAGGTTTAGTTATAGGTCAACTTATATTTTATCACTATTTTCCAGCAAAATGATTAAATTCACTCCGAAACTCGAAAAAATTATGTTTTAATAGAACATGTTTTGAATCGAAATCCGTACACAGTTTTTTGTCTGAATCAAAACCCGTACTTTTTTGAATCGAAATCCGCACACACGCGATATAGACTGGATCAAAGTCCATACAACAATAAATCAAACTCCGTATAGATGGAGAAGTACAAAAATGAGCATCTTTTATTTATAATTTATCTTTAAATTACCGAAAAAGTATATTTGAGGATCAACTGGCTCCTAAAGTTTCACACGGTTTTCTAATTTTTGATATCAGCTGAAATAGTGCAATTTTTGTAGCGTTTCGTAGTAACCGGAACGCCGGAACCTCTCGAAGCTTCCCGGTACGACTTTCCCGTGCGCACCTCAGTCACAGCTCGTTTAAAATTGTTTGCCGTATATTTATACTTGTTTTCTTCCATTATGTGCTGAAAACAACAAGAAAGTTCAACAATATATGCATGATACACACGCTGTACGGATTTCGATTCAAGCAATTAACAAGAATCAAAATCCGTACGGCACAGTTTTCGTTGAATAAATACAAGTTACACTATTTATTAGACAATATACAGCTCGAAAATAACAAAGACTTACCTTTTCCATCAATTTTAAAAAGATTCACAGAGTAAAACACTTATATCCCACTTGAAAATCGTTTTTATCTGAAGAACGTTTCCTTAGTAAATTCTCTAACGATACAACGAAATGACAACTGAAACCGATACACGATTGTTTTTTCATTTTTAATATTTTTATTTCATGGCCTACCAGCGCATAGTTTAATTTAACAGAAGGCCAACAACCCAACGGATATGTACATGTAACTATCATACGAATTTTCACTTTTATAATGCTTAAAACTGAAGAAAAACATCAAGGTGTACGGATTTCGATACTGTACGGGTTTCGATCCAGCACGGTACACCAAGGAAAATTTTTCTGCAATATTTTATGAAGCGATATTTTTTTTCAATATCCGCATGGTATGATGCGGATGCGGATATGTGATTACGGAGGCAGATGTTGATGCGGATGTCAATTTTCATGCGGATGTTCCGCATTTGCGAATGCGGATGCGGATATCCGTTACATCCCTAGTCAGTACCCGTAGATTATGCGGGTTGGCGCTGGAGTACCTATTGATCTGGTGGTATTGCACGCCGTGCTGTATTGGAGTATAGGAGAAACATCCTGCAAGTGGCAATTCGCAATGATGAAAGACTAAACGAGCTTCTATCCGGCTACTCTAATTGTCCAGATTCTTCCGAATTTCCAAGCTGTTCTGTCTTCGAAGAAAACAGGAAAAAAAAGGCAGCATTCATACCAGCTTTGTAGAAAATTAACCCAACCGTCCTTTTAGGGACAATCACTTGTTTTCAATTGAAGCAGTTAATGTGTTTTTTGACGTAGAATACGTCTTACTTTAGTAGGGTGCTATTCCGGAATATCGGAAAGAGAGTGAAACGGCAGAATGAAAGATTTCAACTTTGTTACCACTGAACGGATTTTAGTAATTGAATCTTGTTGCATAGAGAACAATTTTCAACAATCTTTGAATTTTTTTTTTCATAGTAAAGAGGATAACATTCATAGACAATTTGATTATAGTTCAACCAATCACGTGCCCACAATGATCTCAGCACTTTCCCAACACAACCGACACTAAAGTATACTCATTACAAAAGTTCACATCAATGGACAACGTTATTCTAATTCCCCAACAAAAAAAAGTATACAAACGATTCGATTTTGTAAATGTTTTGTTGTTGTTGTTGTTGCTTTGTTTGCTCGAGTGCATAACGCAACGTTCACTAGCAGTATAACTGTCATTAGTCACATCTAAAAGCTGGCATGCAATAATTAAGTCTTCATTGTTCATCCGATCGCTGTAGAAAAGGATGATTTTCTGAAAACCGGATCGACCAGTAGCAAGCAGATTTGTCGCAGTATAGCAGGCGGTGATTTTATGTTTGTATGGTTTTTGCTGCAACACATGCTCATTTGACAGCATTTCGTAGCGGACGAAACCTTTTTTTAGTGCATCAAAATTATTCAATTGAAGTAGTTGTTATTCTTCTGCCACTGGCCAGAATGTTGCTAATAGTGCTAAGAACGTGTCCTTTCTTGACCCGCATACGGTAAAAGCAATAATCGAAAATGTTTTATTTTTCTCCATCATTCCCTCGTCTTCATCTATATACTGTGTTATATTATGGCACATCAATGGGATTTTTTTATACTTATTTATCGAACGATTTTTCTGAGTTCTGTAGTTGCATAAATCTAGCTGTTTAATTTTTATTTCGTATACTAAACGACTCAACAACAACAAAGAAATTTCAAACCTAATTCAAACTAGCTCGATTGTTAAAATATGCTCACATTTAGTGAAAAACATTTTTAACGTCACTTTTTAATCGCTTGAAATAAATGTAGAACTTCTCATTTCATAATGTGCAAGGTAAGAAAATTCAGCGCTACTTCAAGAACGTGTTTGTTTGTGGCCTCGAGAAAGACAAATTGTAATTTGTACTTGTCATGAGGAACGAAGCAACTCGCTTTGAGCTAGTATATTTCGTAATAACTTGAGCTTCGTACCTAGCGTACTAGGCGAGCTCTCCTGATAACAGCAGTAGTACGGGAGGCTAAACTTGGCTGCTTTACCGCTTGTCTGTAACCCGCGCAGCGCAGTCCAATCTTTTTTTATTTTCTTCCATAATACCCTGTGCGTAGCCCCGTCCACATGTCGCGTTAGTCCTCTCCGTAGGTGTTTGAGACAACCGCACGGGTAAGTCCGTTTAATAGCAGTTTACATGCTATAAATCAACAAGATTGTTTGATGAAAAGTGTGCGTATCCTACATCAGTTTTGCGGGTGTATCTTGTATGCAAACTCCTACTATTTCACATCTCAGTATTATACAGTACACGTGAGTTTACTGTCAATAGCAAAAATCAACGCAAATCTTGAACAAGCCACACCTAAAAAGTCAATTTAAAGCATCACAAATATTTGCCTATAAGATATACATCTGTATTACATTCCGTCCCGAACGCTCGGCAATAACGGACCCATTAAGTGGTTGTCTCGCTATAAAACCGATATTGTGTAGAAAAAATCGAAAAAGGCATTGCTTACCCGGTCGCGTTTCAAAGAGTGCGAAGTGCGGTGTGAAGATAAGCTGATAATCCGCAGTGAAGGTCATCCAGCTATTGTGCTTTAGTAGTGTCGCTGCGCAGCTACCCGTCCCCGCACCGAAAGACTCGGTGATTGTTCTATTGAAGAAAACAAAGAAGAAGAGGTACGTGTTTCTTTGCCACTGTACTGTTGCGCTAGTTTGAGCGCAATGGATGTGGATCCCTTAGCCCCCGATCCCCCGTCTCCAAACCCACCCGACCCTGTCCCTCCTGTTCACCCCCCCCCCTCTGTCCCTGCTTTTGTCAATCCTCGTCCCAGGCTTTACCCAGACGGATCAACGGGTCCACTGGTTCTCTACATGAGGCCCAAACCAGGAGGAAAATCACTGAACACGCTACAAATCGCGAAAGATCTGACGTCACGATACAAGGCCGTGACCGAAATCGCAAAAGTCAGACCAAACAAGCTCCGTGTCGTGGTCAATGATCTGGATCAGGCCAACGATATAGCTTGCTCCGAGCTCTTTACACGCGAGTATCGCGTGTATGTACCCGCACGAGACGTGGAGATCGACGGTGTGATAACCGATTCGAGTCTGTCTGTCGAGTGTATCTCGAGCGCAACTGGTTGCTTCAAGAATTTCAATACTGAGACGAAGATATTGGACTGTAAGCAATTAAGGTCTATGTTGCTCGTCAACGGTAAAAAAGTATACACTCCGTCAGACTCGTTTCGCGTTACGTTTGCCGGATCTGCTCTCCCTAGCCACGTCTCGATTAACCGGGTTCGTCTGCCTGTGCGATTGTATGTACCCCGTGTTATGAATTGCACCAATTGCAAGCAGTTAGGTCATACAGCTGCCTACTGCTGCAATAAGGCACGGTGTGGCAAGTGTGGGGAGACTCATGCGGAAGATTCTTGCAGTATAAACGCTGAAAAGTGTATTCGCTGCGGGGAAAATCTGCTTGAGCTTTCCACATGCCCGGTGTACATACAACGCAGAGATAAAATCAAGCGGTCTCATAAGGAGCGCTCAAAGCGTTCTTACGCTGAAATTCTTAAGAAGACCGTGACCACTTCTACCATAACATCGAACCCCTTTGATCTGCTGTCTTCGGATGAAACGGACTCTGACGATCCACCAGCAGAAACGTCCTACGCCAATCCTGGAGAATCTAGAAAGAGGAAAAATATTTCCTCTCCTAAGCTTCCCAGGAAAGGCCCTAAGGTTTCTCAAGCTGGAACGAATAATACGAACAAATCTAAAAGTGCTGCGGAAAAGCCGAAACAAACTCCTCCTGGGCTTGCAAATTTAAAGTCTCAGAAAGAGTTCCCAGCACTTCCTGGAACATCTAAAACCCCAGTTGTTCCTTTTGCACATCCAGTTGATAAATCAAATGCTGGACTGGTCAATTTTTCTGACATTGTGGACTGAATTTTTGAAACTTTCAATGTACCCGATCCAATTAAAATTTTTCTTACAGCATTTCTCCCAACAGTTAGATCGTATTTGAAGCAGTTGACTGCCCAATGGCCCCTCCTTGCAGCGATTGTATCCTTCGATGCCTAATTCAACTGCGTATATGAAGGATTCTATCTCTGTCTTACAGTGGAATTGTAGAAGTATTTTACCAAAAATTGATTCGTTTAAAGTTTTGATAAATAAAAACAAATGCGATGCATTTTCCCTTTGTGAAACTTGGCTTACTTCAAATATTGATCTCAACTTCCATGATTTTAATATTATTCGCCTTGATCGAGACACCCCATATGGGGGAGTACTTTTAGGGATTAAAAAGTGCTATTCTTTCTATCGTATTAACCTCCCCTCGATTCCAGGCATCGCAGTTGTCGCATGTCAAATGACAATACAAGGTAAAGAGCTTTGTATTGCCTCAATATATATTCCTCCCAGAGCACAGGTTGGCCAACGGCTGCTCTTTGATTTAATAGAACTTCTTCCCTCGCCACGTTTGATTTTGGGAGACTTCAACTCTCATGGCGTGGCTTGGGGTTCCCCTGACAATGATAACCGCTCCTCTTTAATCTACAACCTTTGCGATGACTTCGACATGACTATTTTAAACAACGGTGAAATGACACGTATCCCGAAACCTCCAGCGCGCCCATGCGCTTTGGATCTATCCTTATGTTCGACGTCGCTACGGTTGGATTGCACATGGAAGGTAATCCTCGATCCTCACGGTAGCGACCATTTGCCTATTCTTATTTCAATTACTAACGGGTTAACTCGCATTCGACCAATTGACATTCCGTATGACCTCACACGGAATGTCGATTGGAAGTTATACGAGGAAATGATTTCAAAAGCGGTCGAGTCGATTCAACATCATCCACCACTTGAAGAATACAACCTCCTCGCGGGCTTGATTCTCGACGCCGCGTTGCAAGCCCAAACGAAGAAATATCCCGGCGTAACGATTAAAGAACGGCCTCCCACTCCGTGGTGGGACCAAGAGTGCTCCGATGTCTACACGCAAAGATCCGACGCGTTTTTGGCCTACCAGAAGGGAGGTATACCTGGCGACTATTTACGGTATTCGGAGCTTGATACCAAGCTTATAAGCTTGGCTAAAGCAAAGAAACGCGGATATTGGCGTCGGTTCATGAACGAGACGTCGAGGGAGACATCAATGAGCACTCTTTGGAACACAGCCCGAAGAATGCGGAATCGCGTAACGGTCAACGAAAGCGAGGAGTCTTCAAGTCGGTGGATATTTGATTTTGCCAGGAAAGTATGTCCGGACTCTGTTCCTAAGCAAAACATTGTTCGCGATGCGTCTCCGGGCCACGACGCGATAGAATCACCTTTTACGATGGCAGAATTTTCAGTTGCCCTCCTGTCCTGTAACAATAATGCGCCTGGGTTAGATAGAATGAAATTCAACTTGTTGAAGAATCTACCCGGCAATGCCAAGAGGCGCTTGTTGAACTTGTTCAATAAGTTCCTGGAGCAAAACATTGTACCGCAGGATTGGAGGCAAGTGAAGGTGATCGCCATCCAAAAACCAGGGAAGCCAGCTTTTGATCACAACTCTTATAGGCCGATTGCAATGCTATCCTGTATCCGGAAATTGATGGAAAAAATGATACTCCGTCGTTTAGACCATTGGGTCGAATCAAATGGTCTACTATCAGATACTCAATTTGGCTTCCGCCGCGCCAAAGGGACGAATGATTGTCTTGCGTTGCTTTCAACAGATATTCAGCTGGCGTATGCTCGAAAGAACAAATGGCGTCTGCGTTCTTGGACATTAAGGGGGCTTTTGATTCCGTTTCTATTGACATTCGTTCGGGTAAACTTCACCGACAAGGATTTTCGCCAATTTTGAACAATTTTTTGCACAATTTGCTGTCCGAAAAGCACATGCATTTTACGCACGGCGATTTGGCAGCTTTTTGAATTAGCTACATGGGTCTTCCCCAGGGCTCATGTTTAAGCCCCCTTCTTTACAATTTTTATGTAAATGACATCGACGAATGTCTGGCAAATTCATGCACGATAAGACAACTTGCAGACGACAGTGTGGTCTCTGTTACAGGAGCCAAAGCTGCCGATTTGCAAAGACCATTGCAAGATACCTTGGACAATTTGTCTGCTTGGGCTTTACAGCTAGGTATCGAATTCTCTCCGAAGAAGACTGAGATAGTAGTTTTTTCTAGGAAGCATGAACCTGCTCAGCTTCAAACACAATTAATGGGTAAAACGATTTCTCAGGTTTTGGTACACAAATATCTTGGTGTCTGGTTCGACTCTAAAGGCACCTGGGGTTGTCACGTGAGGTATCTGATGAAAAAATGTCAACAAAGAGTGAATTTTCTTCGTACAATAACCGGACAATGGTGGGGAGCACATCCAGGAGACCTTATAAGGCTTTACCAAACAACGATATTGTCTGTTATTGAATACGGGTGTCTCTGCTTCCGCTCCGCAGCAAACACACATTTGATCAAACTGGAGCGAATACAATATCGTTGTTTGCGTATCTCCTTGGGTTGCATGCAATCGACCCATACGATGAGTTTTGAGGTCTAAGCTGGTGTTCTACCATTGAAAAACCGCTTCTGGAGCCTGTCTTCTCGTATTCTTATCAAATGTGAGGTCTTGAACCGTCCTGTGATTGAAAATTTTGAGAGGTTAATCGAACTTAATTCTCAAACCCGTTTTATGACATTGTATTTCAATCACATGTCCCAAAATATTAACCCTTCTCCGAATATTCCAAATCGTGTCAACTTATCAAATAATTCTGATTCTACTGTGTTTTTCGATACATCCATGATAGAAGAAACTCGTGGAATCCCGGATCATTTACGCGTGCAGCAGATCCCCAAAATATTTTCCAATAAATATCGAAACATCAACTGCGACCATATGTTCTACACTGACGGATCACTTCTCGATGGGTCCACTGGCTTCGGTATCTTCAATAACAATTTAACCGTCTCCCATAAGCTCGATAATCCTGCTTCTGTTTACGTCGCAGAATTAGCTGCAATTCAGTACACCCAGTACCCCATTATCGAAAAAATGCCCACGGACCATTATTTCATCTTTACGGACAGTCTCAGCTCCATTGAGGCTCTCCGATCGATGAAAGATGTTAAGCACTCTCCGTATTTCCTGGGGAAAATACGGGAACATCTGAGTGCTTTATCCGAAAAATCTACTCAGATTACCTTAGCGTGGGTCCCTTCTCACTGCTCGATACCGGGTAATGAGAAAGCGGACTCTTTGGCTAAGGTGGGCGCAACAAACGGTGACATTTATGAAAGACCAATTGCTTTTAATGAGTTTTTCACACTTGTACGTCAGAATACGATTATCAGTTGGCAAAATTCTTGGACTAGAGGGGAACTGGGAAGGTGGTTACATTCCATTATCCCCAAGGTATCGACGAGCCCGTGGTTCAAGGGGTTGGATGTAGGTCGAGATTTCATTTGCGTGATGTCGCGGCTTATGTCCAATCACTATAGATTTGATACGCATCTCCGTCGTATTGGGCTCGGGGAAAGTGGTATCTGTGCCGGTGGTGAAGGTTATCACGACATAGAGCACGTTGTTTGGTCATGCCCTGTACACCGTGACGCCAGGTCTAAATTAATAACTTCCCTCCGGGCCGAGGGTAGAGGACCAGCTGTTCCTGTTCGTGATGTCTTGGCGAGTCATGACCTACCCTACATGTCCCTTATATACATTTTCCTGAAATCCATCCACGCCCCAGTCTAGTCCCATTCCTTTCCATCCACATTCAACAAAACGGCAAGAACACGTCATAGACCTCGATTTTGGAATCAGCAACTGAACCCCACACGAATCCGCTAGGACCTGAGAACCCGAGGCCTTTCACGATATCTTGGCTTGAACAACAGCGAACAACAACAACGAACCATAACCAGCAACTGAACTCCGCACAATACTTCCAGGCCCCGAGGATTACATGCCCCTGTCCCAGCTCATGACATCGTGGCTTAGCAGAACAAATCCATACATGCTGCATATCCATGGCCATTCGACGATCATCAGACGACCATTAAACTACAAAACGTTGATTGAAAAATATGTGCTAGTTTTAAGATAGACTTAATTTCAGCTCGTAGTCGGCAGCGAGGATAAAAAATTTTCTTAAAGAATTTAAGTCATCAGATATAATTGGCGCCGTTAAACATTAAATTGTATTTGTGCCGTGTCAAATAAACGATAGGTGAAGAAAAAAAAAATATATCTGTGTTAGGGTGGGGAAAAATAATCGATTTTCCAGAACCAAGTTTTTTTGGTTCCTTTTGGGGTCCCATACAACCCCAAACTTACTTGAAGTCGATTGGTTTTGTCTCCGCTTGGCGCATTGCATTTCAAATTTGTATGAAAATTTATATGGGAAAACCTACTTTTTTGCATTTACCTTTCTAGAGAGCTCAATAATGCTCTAATAATGCACTACATTATGTTAAAGTATAGTATTTTAGATGCCCAACAACTTTTCAAAAGACACTGAAGAGCTAGAATGTCCCTAAGAAGAGCCATAGCTGTTCAATGTTGAGTATGTCGATTTAAATGCAGAGAATCTTGTTTTCTGCCAACATTACCAATGTACCGGCGTCAGTAGGATTCCCATCAGAAGTAACCTGTCGTAACAAGTTTATACACTCAGCTGGACCAAGCAAACAAATTTAGGTCAATATCCTAGGGGTAAATAGAATCTACAACGTGTTTCAGAGGTAACTTCTGATGGCAATCTGACTGACGCCGATACACTGGCAGTGTTGGCAGAAAAAATGATTTGCAACATAAATTTCGACATACTCAACTTTGGACAGCTCTAGTATTTTTTTGGCACACCCTAGTTCTTAAGTGTCTTCGACCAAGTTGTTAGGCATCAAAAAAACTATCATATAAAGTAATGAAACCTATGGTTTGAGCCATTTTGAGCTCTTTAGAATGGAAAATGCAAAAAAGTTGGTTTTTCCATACAAATCTCCATATAAATTTAAAATGCAATGCGCCAAGCGGAGACAAAACTAATCGACTTCCAATAAATTCAGAATTGTTTGGAGCCCCAAATAGAACAAAAAAAAACTTGGTTCTGGCTTTCTGCTATCAAAGTTCGTTTTTTCCATATAACGATTCCCTACCCTAATCTGTATAAATACTGATTGTCATAATGTCCCAAATCAAAATTTTTAATATATGTAAAAAAACTAAAATGCTCTCGGGTTTTTTTTATTTTGTCAATGCCACATGGATGTGTGAATCACTGGTATCGCCCAATTAAAACCGTTCGAAACAAATGTAAACAGAATCGTAGATAAGAATACGTAATGCATTAAAAAACTTGTGCAGAAAACTATCAAGAACTATTTTCTAGAAACGATAAAAGGCGGATGCAAGGTAATTTAATCTTTTTCATTGACATAAAAAGAGCTACAGTAATACAAGCAACAATACGAACTTTGCGCAAATTATGCTTGTGAAAGTTCGACTCCATATTTAGAGCAATTGATGAGGGACATTTACAATTATCTTGCTTGCAGTCCAAAGCGCACCAAAGATTTAAAAATGATTCAAAGCATTCTGGAGCTGAATCCATTAAAAGCTCTTCATCCTTCGGATATAAGATTGTTATCGCTGGAATCGGTTGTTAATCGAAACATGCAACGATAGCATGAATTAAAGATTTTCTTTGCGTTTCAATCCAACGTAGATAGAAACGAAACTGCCCAACGCATTCTAGGTATATCATTTAAATGATCTTAGGACACGATCGATTCTCGCTTTTTCGAGATATAATGAAGCGATTCGATATACATGATCCAACTTTACAAATGGCCTCATCGATTGATTCGAGATTGAAGAACTAAAGCAAATCACGAATCAGCTTTCCAGTTACACATTTGCAGGTACCAATCGACAATCAAGAACGAGTTCCGTGAAATTAAAGTACTTGTTATTCGACAGGATATTTCGTTTGACAATAAGGACGGAGTGAAAGCTTGCTGGAGACAATGCTTTGTCTTCAAAAGAGCATCTGGAAATCTCGCATTTCCTTCAATGAGAGAATTTGCATCGAATTTCTTAGTTCCTCATTCGTCTGCGGCAGTCGAAAGAATATTCTCGCAGTACAATCTAAACAAAACTAAAATTTAAAATCGTCTCAACACAGAAAACATGAATGGTATCCTTAAATCATTTTTGTTATGTTTTGGCCAAGGTGACAGAATTTTTTGAACTTTAAAATACAGACGGAAATGTGGCAACACTGCGCGAAACTGACCAAAACTTTACAGCGATGCTATTTGGTTGGCATGACTAACTAATGAAATTTCGCTTGCAATCATTTAGTTTATCTTTCTGATGTCTGTGTTAGGGAAATGAACCAATCGCAAATTATTTTTTTGCACAAGAGAAAGCGAACGCAATTTACTGAGGAAAGGTAGACGAACAAACAGGAAGACGAGAACTCACAAAAGTGTCACATAAATAAGACGTTATACATCATCAGCTGATGTGGAAATTGCTAGTCAAAGAAAGTATTCTCACAATCTTCCGCAAACTAAACGTGCTTTGACGATTGTACTACCATCTGTGCACACGCCAGCAGTCAAACACGAACTGGCAAAATTTCCACACAACGCAGGCATTATATACCATCGACCGGTCCAAAATTTCTGCTTTCTTACCGTGAGAGCATCACCAATTAATTCTTCATAAGGTTATCCTACAATCTTGTGATAAAAAGTTTTTTTTTCTATATTCAAAAATAATCAATATATATATAAAATACACCCATTTTGCTCAGACTTTTTATTTAAATTTTCGCATCGACACTATTTTCGGAGCACTTTCAGAGCTGTTTGACACAAATATTTTGCAATGCCGAAATCGTAAATATCTCAATCCTGTTCAAAGTCATTGATATTTTCCGGAGAAAAAAACATACGCCCTATTCATTTGTTTGTCGTTCTTTTTGGGGCAAAACATAAAAATTATCCCTTGGCTTAATTTTGAAAGCCACATTTCAGTCTACAGGTGAGGAAAATTTTAAAATATGTTTATTTGTATTTGAGCCAACTAAATTTGAAAATATGATGAAAATTATATTATTTTATATTTTTTATGATCAAATGTAAATTTTTAACTACTTCACAATCAAATGACTCCAGCATGTGTGTTACACAATTTCCTTTCATCGTTCTTTCAACAGGATCAACAAATGAACATATCGATCGTATTCCCAAATCTATTGCAACGAATACATTTACATAAGACAGACTGTCACAATTCTACGTTAACATTGCAATCGTGTTATATAAACAACCTCTTGAACTATTTAAATCTTAAAAAAAAAATTAACATAGGTAGAGTCGAATGTGGCCCTTAAAATGAACCTAAGAGAAATTTTTCATGTTTGCTCTATAAAGGATGACAAAACAAATGAAAAGGGCGTATTTTTTCATGGTAAACATCGGTAACATTGAACAGGATTGAGATATTCACGATTTCGGCATTGAAAAATGTTTATCTTAATAAGCGCTAAAAGTCGTCTGAAGACAGTTTCGATGTGAAATCTAACAACTTTCGGCATAGATAAAAAAGTTACATATGTGGTCAAGCGTTGTCGTGCAAAAGGAACACTCAGTAGTGTCTTCTTTTGTATTGTAGCCATTTTTACCTCTAAAGCTTGGCTCAAATGCATCATCTGTTGTAGTTTTATCTCCATGTCTGCGTTCATTATTTTTTCATAACTCCCGCTTCATGTTTGCTACGTCAATTTTCGTAGCGCTGTATTTTTCGTGCATTTCATTTCGCTATTTATTTATGTGGTTATTTCGTCATGCAAATGTAGACTACAGTTATAATAATGCAATGTTTTTTGTATTCTATACATTATTTCCAGTAGTTAGTCGTTTTTCGATTTGATTTCTGCCCTTAGTGATATCGATATTTTCGCAGTGCTGATTATAGTGACGCATCATGCGATTTATTGGGCCCTTTTTTTGAGTAGTTAGTTCTGTGAGAGTTTTCCGAAATATTTTACGATTTCCTAATTGACGACTGGGTGCATACAAATTTAGTTGCGATAATAATTTAGAAGATTGGGAAATAATGTCATTGATAAAGTAAAGCATTGAAAGTTCGCGGCGTTCTTTAAGTGCTTGTATGTCTATAAGCATGCAGCGTGCTTCATATGATGGTAAGGGAAATGCTGTCCAATTTAGCTTACGAAGCGCGTACAAGAGATATTGTTTTTAAACAGATTCAATGCGTTCTTCATGTGTTACAATATAGGGATTCCATACAAAGCTACAGTATTCCAGAATTGGTCGGACGTATGTAATATATAATAGTTTGATTGTATATGGGTCTCGAAAAATATGGCCGAAGCGTTTTATAAAGCCCTGTTACTGTTACTGTTTGCTTTGTTGATTATTGTGTTATAATGTTCTACGAATGTAAGCTTGGAGTCTAAGACTACGCCTGGGTCCCTACCGATTTTGCATTTTTCTACTGGTTGGTTTACTTAAAAAAATGTCTGTTGGTGGTGTTACTGTTTTTCTGCTGAAGGCTATTGAATTTCTTTTTTTAATGTTGAGTTGCAATAGACTTTTGTTGCACCAAGTGTACAATACATTAATTTCATTCTGGAATATTTCGAAGTCTTCTGCATTGATTATTTCTATAAAGAGCTTCATGTCGTCAGCATATACAAGCACATGTATTGATTTAAGATTAAAGGAAATGTCATTCACGTATAATATAAAAAGAAGAGGGCCCATGTGAGAACCTTGAGAAACCCCAGAAGTTACTTCTATTGGGTTTGAAAAGTAATTTTGAAAGTGGACTATTTGTGTTCGTTTTGTTAAGTATGACTGCAGCCATTCCAAAAATTTTATTTCAATTCCGTATTTTTCGAGCTTGAAGAGCAATAGGAATGTCGATTCTGCCAAATGCCTTGTCCGTATAAAGAGCTTAAGTTTCGTGCCCACAGTCATAGATAGGGGGAAAAAGAGGGCTAGGAAGGACTTTCAACCATTTTATGGTTCTTAAAATTAAATTGTAATAATAAGCACTGGCCATTTATCGTGGAGTACGAAATCCGTATACATAAATAACTTAATTCGTTTATTTGTACCACCATTGGGAGATAATTTTGTAAGATACGGACAAACCATCTGCTAGAGTACTAAATCTACCGAGGAACAATAAATATTACCTTGGCTAGCAGTGCTCAAAACGAAACTTTTCCGCTTCCAAAGGAATTAAACGCCGGACGCCTTACCTTCTTCTGCTAATGAAACATGATATAAACTTTCGCAGCTGGTTCTAGCAGTATTTTCGCAGAAATTGAATCCTAAATTCTAAATTCAATTACGAGACTCTTATCTCCGCCATTTTATGCACGCTCCCAGTACACTCGAGCTTCAATAATGTCCAATTACCGACGCCGAGTACGTAAATCGTACTTAGTCAAAGCTGCTACGCTACCAACCGACGAGGCCACGTGCTTCGTTGCGGCTGCCAAACCGAAGGAACGACCGACGACGCTGCTCGCTCTCTGATGTCACGGAAGGACGGGAATAAGATGCTTCTGGTGTATAGCTTAGCACCGCTTTACGTTTTGCGATGCGATGCGGCAAACAATGAAATATGATCCGCAAAAAAGATACCCCAGACAGGGATTTCCAGTTGTATACTTTAACCGTTCCGTTGCGAAAAGCATTTTGCGGGAAAGCAGTGAAATTATTGGAAAAAGTTTAGGGTAAACAATATGACAGGTACTGCTCGTACTGCTAGTTGGCTGAGCAGCGCATAATTTTCCATACGTTAGCACATTTGTTATTTTGCACAGCCAGCATATTTGTTCTGTTCGTACGAGGCGCAGGAAAACGATTTCGGCGAAAAACCACAAGCGAAATGAAATTATTCGGGAATATCAATTGCAAGCACTGGCGGCGAAACGCGCTTGCATGCAACGCTGAAGCGAGAGGCGGCGCCAGCAATAGCTCATACCCGAAGGATATTGCTTTTCGCGCATTTATTCCTTCCACCTAATTGCCACTGCAAAAGAAATTCGTTGCTTGCGCCAATAAAATTTTACGCTTGTGTACAGCAAATGTGCGTCAAATCGATCTTCATTATTCATTATTATTCTCTTTTTGCGTCAGCAGTGTGAAATGAAAAACCTGAAGAAGAACAAAAAAACTCAATCACAACATATTTGAGGGCTGAATGAGTGACATTCGAGAAAATTGGATGACATGAAAATTAAAAAAAAAAAAAAGATTTTACGCTCATGAGAGATAATAATATTTCTTTATTGTCTGATTCAACTGAAAGTCCATCAGCAGATTGTCTGATTCAACTGATGGACTTTGCTGTTTTTAATTATTCTGTTTTGAAGAGCGAATGATTGTGGGTTTGAATTTTAACAGAATCAGGGCACTCGGGCTGAATTCTTCTGAGATAATAAGCCACTGGTCTGAGGAACGTGTAATTTTCCTCACTGGTAAATTGTAATTGTCGGAAGGACGAGTCTCATTATTTTCGAAGTTTTATAAATAATATTTAAACGAAAAGAAATTCAAGATTGCTTAGCCATTTCACTGAAAGTTTAAGACTTCTAGAATTTCGGTTTTCACAGCGATTGCTGTACTTTGTAAGAAATTTCCACAATACTTTTAATCCAACAAAACTACAGAAACTAGTAAACGTTTACATGCTTTCTTCATGAAAAAAATGCCGAAGCGAAATCACACTGCTGCAGCAGTTACTGAAGCCTTTAATCTTCACTTCCTCGGCACTCGCTTAGCGGGTAATGGCACCTGCTCTAATGGAGAATCAAAGCGGTTTAGCAGCAACGTATTTCACAAAATCACATCCCCAATGTCGACTTCCTGTTGTGAAGAGAAAAAAAAACCCTTCTCACTTTCCGTTTTGACAGCTCAGGAAGGCGTGTAGAACTGTTACGCATTACTTCCGCACTCCTTTCTCTCTCTCTGCAGGTGCTAGCAAATAAGCTTGAACACCGACACTGTAAGCTACGACTGCGAGTATTTACCAGTCACAGCGACTCAAAGTGATTTGCAGTTTACAGCTTCACGGATGAGTTGCCCACCAGATCCGTTGATTTCGCGCTGTGAATCGACCTGTATTTAAGTATCACAGACTAACCGTGCTTGCCTCGGGTGGAAAAACTCTATAGAGGGCTTCGCTTTTCACGCTCCCGGCAGGCGCGATCAGGCTGTCTGTCGGTGATGAAGTTGACTTTCCCTCTGCCGGCAGCCGAAGTTGATACTTTCATTCACACCGAGACACGAGTGCAGTTGCATAATTTGTTAAACAAGCCTTGCTGCCATATGTTCTGGTCTCGTTTGGAAGGCTTATCGGTATTACCATTAGCGCAGTGCATCGCTCCAGCTGCCCTGGTCCTGTGTTGGCTGCTTGTTTCAAATGTGTCTAATGGAAGTCAGTGGGATTGCCATCCCGGTGGGAAATGAAACTCATAACAATGAGAAAACGAGTGTAACATTGTAATGAGAGTTCTATACACTGGTTTAGATTAATAACTTTTTTTGGTGCAAAACTTTTTTTTGGGTATATACCCAACAATTTAGTTTATTACGAAGACAAGAAAATATACATATATTATTTGTTAAGTTTAAATTAATAAAATCATCTAACAATGCTAAAATGCAAAAAAATATTCAGAATAAATCTGTGAAGTGAATGAAAAAAAATATTCACAAATATCTCATTTGATCGGTCACGATTATTTAGTGAACACAGAAAATAAAATGAAATGAAAATAATTTAATCTTATAACCGTATTTCATTTGAAAGTCACTTGAAAGTTAGTTTTTTGCGCTCAACTTTTGTTAGTTACATTTTAGAAGAACAAATGGTTCTAAAAAAGCATTTGGGCGAACCAAACACACATTTTTGCCGAATACCATACATCTCCAGGACTTTTTCTTACAAAGTTATAGCGTATTTTAGCTTTTTTATTCTATAATTTTAAGAACGTATAAGGTAAAAAGGGGCAAGTGGAATCATGATGTCAATACTTTTTCTCATGGTTAAGCTCGAGTATTCAGAACTGTTAAAAATTTCATCTGTCCCAATCCACCCCCTCTTGATTCCAGATGTTGTCAAAGTTATCATAAAAGTAAGCTACAATATGCTGTAACTTTGTAAGGAAAAGTTCTAGCGATATGTGGTCTTGAACAAAAATGTGTGTTTTATTTGCCCAAATGCTTCTTTTGAACAACGTTTTCTTGTAAGATGTAATTCACAAAAGTTAAGTAAAGAAAACTAGCTTTTAAATAACTTCTACATTCAATATTCTGTAACTCTGTACCCAATGAAGATAGGAATTTCATTTGTTCAGCAAAGATTCAAATTTTTACACGTTCTAAAACTTTGCCAAATAAACTACTCCTTTATCTCTTAACACAAAATAGTTAGTATTTTTAATATATTAAAACTGTAACATATGCACGCCGTACTCTAATATGGGTTGATTGGGACAAATGGACCTTACAACAGTTTAAAGTACTTGAGCATAACTTCAAGGTGAAGTATATAAATCATGATTACACTTGCACCTTTTTAACTTATACATTCTTGAAGTAATCGAAAAAACATGCTAAAATATGACATAACTTTGTAAGAAGAAGTCCTGGAGATGTATGGTCTCTGACGAAAATGTGTGTTTGGTGTGTCCTAACAATTCATCCGAACAACACTCTCATGTAAAATGCAACTAACAAAAGTTAAGCACATAAACTAAATTTTACTAATAAGTTATACCTTATAACTTTGTACCTAATGAAGATAGGATTTTAATTTGTTCAACAAAGTTTCATATTTTTGAACCTTCTACAACTTTTTTGAATAAACCATTCATCTATCCCTTAACATAAAAAAAGTTATTTTTCGATTTTTAGTATAATAAACTTTTCATAATTCCTAACAATTTGCGATTATGCGAGTCATTCATACAAACAATTGTTCCGAAGACACTATTTAGCTAGGATGAAAGTGAAAGGCGCTATGGATTTAAGTTCCACTTTTTGCTTTGTTGGACCACTGTACGACGGTATTTAATGCTGGCCTGTGCACAGATGTATGTACAATCGTCAAAGCACGTTTTGTTTGTTTGTTTGTTTTTTTTTTGCAATAAAGTGTTATTTCCCTAACACAGACATCAGATAGGCAGAGGAAAAGATTGTGAGAATAATTTCTTCGACTAGCAATGCCAATTACATTGGGCAAAATTTCCACTTCAGCCGATTATTCTTTATGTAAAATTTTTGTGAGTTTGCGTCATCTTGTTGGTTCGTCTACCTTTTCTCAGTAAATTGTGTTTGCTTTCGCTTGTACTAAAAAATTAATTTGTGATTGGTTTATTTCCCTAATACAGAAATCAGAAAGATAGTCTCAATGATTGCAAGTAAACTTTCACTGTTTAGCAAATGGCATCACACTTCGCCAAAATTTCTACTTCGGGTAATGTTACATATCATTCTGGTTCTCTGGAGTTTTGATCAGTTCCGCACAGGGTTGTATCAGAAAATCTTGTCTTGGATACCATTCATGTTTTTTGTGTTAAGACGATTTTCAATTTTAGTTTTCTTAAGATTGTACTGCGAGAATAATTTCTCAACTGCTGCAAACGAACGAGGAATTAAGGAATTTGCTTCAAATTCTCCCATTGAAGTAAGTGTGAGGTTTCCAGATGCTCTTTTGATGGCCAAAAATTTTCTCCAGCAATCTTCCACTTCGTCCTTATTGTCAAACAAAATTTCCTTTCGGATAACAAGCATTTCGATTTCACGGAACTCGTTTTTGAGCTGTTGATCGTTACCTCTGAATGTGAAACTGTAAAAACTGATTCGTGATCTGCTTTAGTTCTGACAGTTTTTTGAACAATCTCGGATTCATCAGTGAAGCCATTTGTTAAGTTGGATCATATATTCCGAAATACTTTATTATTTGCTTGATCAGCGTAGTATAGAACATTCGAGAGTTTGCAAAAAAGATTCTGTAATAGATTTTTTTTTTTTTCTTCACATAACATTTATTTGACACGGCACAAATACAATTTAATGTTTAACGGCGCCAATTATATCTGATGACTTAAAAACTAAAGCAAATTTTTTATCCTCGCTGCCGACTACGAGCTGAAATTAAGTCTAACTTAAAACTAGCATGGGATTTCCAATCAGTGTTTTGTTGTTCAATGGTCGTCTGATAATCGTCGAATGGCATGTATGGATTCGTTCTGCTGAGCCACGATGTCGTGAGTTGGGACAGAGGCTCGTAGTCCTTGGGTCCTGGTTCTATTGTGCGGGGTCTGGTTGCTGGTTTTGTGCTTAAGGTTCAAACGTGTTCTTGTCGTTTTGTTGGGTGTAGACGGAGGGGAACGGGACTAGACTGGGGCATGGATGGATTTCAGGAAAACGTATATAAGGGACATGTAGGATAGGTCACGGCTCGCCAAGACATCACGAACAGGAACAGCCGGCTGTCTACCCTCGGCCTGCAGGGAAGCTATCAATTTAGACCTGGCGTCACGGTGTACAGGGCATGACCAAACCACATGCTCTATGTCGTGATAACCTTCACCACAGGCACAGATACCACTTTCCCCGAGCCTAACACGACGGAGGAGCGCGTCAAATCTATAGTGATTGGACATAAGCCGGGACATCACGCAAATGAAATCCCGACCTACATCCAACCCCTTGAACCACGGGTTCGTCGATACTTTGGGGATTATGGAATGTAACCACCTTCCCAATTCCCCTCTGGTCCAAGCATTTTGCCAACTGATGATCGTATTCTGACGTACAAGTGCGAAAAATTCATTAAAGGCAATTGGTCTTTCATAAATATCACCGTTTGTTGCGCCCACCTTAGCCAAAGAGTCCGCTATCTCATTACCCGGTATCGAGCAGTGAGAAGGGACCCACGCTAAGGTAATCTGAGTAGATTTTTCGGATAAAGCACTCAGATGTTCCCGTATTTTCCCCAGGAAATACGGAGAGTGCTTAACATCTTTCATCGATCGGAGAGCCTCAATGGAACTGAGACTGTCCGTAAAGATGAAATAATGGTCCGTGGGCATTTTTTCGATAATCCCTAGGGTGTACTGAATTGCAGCTAATTCTGCGACGTAAACAGAAGCAGGATTATCGAGCTTATGGGAGACGGTTAAATTGTTATTGAAGATACCGAAGCCAGTGGACCCATCAAGAAGTGATCCGTCAGTGTAGTACATATTGTCGCAGTTGATGTTTCGATATTTATTGGAAAAAATTTTAGGGATCTGCTGCACGCGTAAATGATCCGGGATTCCACGAGTTTCTTCTATCATGGATGTATCGAAAAACACAGTAGAATCAGAAGTATTTGATAAGTCGACACGATTTGGAATATTCGAAGAAGGGTTAATATTTTGGGACATGTGATTGAAATACAATGTCATAAAACGGATTTGAGAATTAAGTTCGATTAACCTTTCAAAATTTTCAATCACAGGACGGTTCAAGACCTCTCATTTGATAAGAATACGAGAAGACAGGCTCCAGAAGCGGTTTTTCAATGGTAGAACTCCAGCTTAGACCTCAAAACTCATCGTATGGGTCGATTGCATGCAACCCAAGGAGATACGCAAACAACGATATTGTATTCGCTCCAGTTTGATCAAATGTGTGTTTGCTGCGGAGCGGAAGCAGAGACACCCGTATTCAATAACAGACAGTATCGTTGTTTGGTAAAGCCTTATAAGGTCTCCTGGATGGGCTCCCCACCATTGTCCGGTTATTGTACGAAGAAAATTCACTCTTTGTTGACATTTTTTCTTCAGATACCTCACGTGACAACCCCAGGTGCCTTTAGAGTCGAACCAGACACCAAGATATTTGTGTACCAAAACCTGAGAAATCGTTTTACCCATTAATTGTGTTTGAAGCTGAGCAGGTTCATGCTTCCTAGAAAAAACTACTATCTCAGTCTTCTCCGGAGAGAATTCGATACCTAGCTGTAAAGCCCAAGCAGACAAATTGTCCAAGGTATCTTGCAATGGTCCTTGCAAATCGGCAGCTTTGGCTCCTGTAACAGAGATTACACTATCGTCTGCAAGTTGTCTTATCGTGCATGAATTTGCCAGACATTCGTCGATGTCATTTACATAAAAGTTGTAAAGAAGGGGGCTTAAACATGAGCCCTGGGGAAGACCCATGTAGCTAATGCGAAAAGTTGCCAAATCGCCATGCGTAAAATGCATGTGCTTTTCGGACAACAAATTGTGCAAAAAATTGTTCAAAATTGGAGAAAATCCTTGTCGGTGAAGTTTACCCGAAAGAATGTCAATAGAAACGGAATCAAAAGCCCCCTTAATGTCCAAGAACGCAGACGCCATTTGTTCTTTACGAGCATACGCCAGCTGAATATCTGTTGAAAGCAACGCAAGACAATCATTCGTCCCTTTTGCACGGCGGAAGCCAAATTGAGTTTCTGATAGTAGACCATTTGATTCGACCCAGTGGTCTAAACGACGGAGTATCATTTTTTCCATCAATTTCCGGATACAGGATAGCATTGCAATCGGCCTATAAGAGTTGTGATTAGAAGCTGGTTTCCCTGGTTTTTGGATGGCGATCACCTTCACTTGCCTCCAATCCTGCGGTACAATGTTTTGCTCCAGGAACTTATTGAACAAGTTCAACAAGCGCCTCTTGGCATTGCCGGGTAGATTCTTCAACAAGTTGAATTTGATTCTATCTAATCCAGGCGCGTTATTGTTACAGGACAGGAGGGCAACTGAAAATTCTGCCATCGTAAAAGGTGATTCTATCGCGTCGTGGCCCGGAGACGCATCGCGAACAATATTTTGCTCAGGAACAGAGTCCGGACATACTTTCCTGGCAAAATCAAATATCCACCTACTTGAAGACTCCTCGCTTTCGTTGACCGTTACGCGATTCCGCATTCTTCGGGCTGTGTTCCAAAGAGTGCTCATTGATGTCTCCCTCGACGTCTCGTTCATGAACCGACGCCAATATCCGCGTTTCTTTGCTTTAGCCAAGCTTATAAGCTTGGTATCAAGCTCCGAATACCGTAAATAGTCGCCAGGTATACCTCCCGTCTGGTAGGCCTTAAACGCGTCGGATCTTTGCGTGTAGACATCGGAGCACTCTTGGTCCCACCACGGAGTGGGAGGCCGTTCTTTGATCGTTACGCCGGGATATTTCTTCGTTTGGGCTTGCAACGCGGCGTCGAGAATCAAGCCCGCGAGGAGGTTGTATTCTTCAAGTGGTGAATGATGTTGAATCGACTCGACCGCTTTTGAAATCATTTCCTCGTATAACTTCCAATCGACATTTCGTGTGAGGTCATACGGAATGTCAATTGGTCGCATGCGAGTTGACCCGTTAGTAAATGAAATAAGAATAGGCAGATGGTCGCTACCGTGAGGATCGAGGATTACCTTCCATGTGCAATCCAACCGTAGCGACGTCGAACATAAGGATAGATCCAAAGCGCTTGGGCGCGCTGGAGGTTTCGGGATACGTGTCATTTCACCGTTGTTTAAAATAGTCATGTCGAAGTCATCGCAAAGGTTATAGATTAAAGAGGAGCGGTTATCATTGTATGGGGAACCCCAAGCCACGCCATGAGAGTTGAAGTCTCCCAAAATCAAACGTGGCGAGGGAAGAAGTTCTATTAAATCAAAGAGCAGCCGTTGCCCAACCTGTGCTCTGGGGGGAATATATATTGAGGCAATACAAAGCTCTTTACCTTGTATTGTCATTTGACATGCGACAACTTCGATGCCTGGAATCGAGGGGAGGTTAATACGATAGAAAGAATAGCACTTTTTAATCCCTAAAAGTACTCCTCCATATGGGGTGTCTCGATCAAGGCGAATAATATTAAAATCATGGAAGTTGAGATCAATATTTGAAGTAAGCCAAGTTTCACAAAGGGAAAATGCATCGCATTTGTTTTTATTTATCAAAACTTTAAACGAATCAATTTTTGGTAAAATACTTCTACAATTCCACTGTAAGACAGAGATAGAATCCTTCATATACGCAGTTGAATTAGGCATCGAAGGATACAATCGCTGCAAGGAGAGGCCATTGGGCAGTCAACTGCTTCAAAAATGATCTAACTGTTGGGAGGAATGCTGTAAGAAAAATTTTAATTGGATCGGGTACATTGAAAGTTTCAAAAATCCAGTCCACAATGTCAGAAAATTTCACTAATCCAGAGTTTGTTTCATCAACTGGGAGTGTAAAAGGAGCAACTGGGGTTTTAGATGTTCCTGGCAGTGCTGGGAACTCCTTCTGGGACTTTAAATTTGCCAGCCTAGGAGGAGTTTGCTTCGGTTTTTCCGCAGCACTGTTTGGTTTGTTTGTAACTTTCATTTCACTTTGAGAAATCTTAGGACCTTTTCTGGGAAGTTTAGGAGAGGAAATATTTTTCCTCTTTCTAGACTCCCCAGGATTGGCGTAAGACGCTCCCGCTGGTGAATCGTCAGAATCGGTTTCATCAGAGGACAACAGATCGAAGGGGTTCGAAGTAACGGGAGAAGTGGTAACGGTCTTCTTCAGCATGTCAGCGTAGGAACGCTTTGAACGCTTTTTGAGAGACCGTTTTATTTTATCCCTGCGCTGCATGTACACCGCACATGTCGAGAGCTCATGCAGATTTTCTCCGCAGTGAATACACTTTTCAGCGTTAACACTGCAAGAATCTTCCGCATGAGACTCCCCACACTTGCCACAACGTGCCTTATTGCAGCAGTAGGCGGCTGTATGGCCTAACTGCTTGCAATTCAGGCAGTTCATGACGCGGGGCACGTAGAGCCTCACAGGGAGACGAACCCGGTGGATCGAGACGTGGCTTGGTAGTGCAGACCCGGCGAACGTAACTCGAAACGAGTCTGACGGAGTGTATACTGTTTTGCCACCGATGATCGATGCTGACCGCAATTGCTTGCAGTCGAGCACCTTTACTTCGGGACACGTTTTGTTCTTAAAGCACCCTTTGGCACTTTGCAGTATACACTCGACGGACAGACTCGAATCGGTTATGACACCGTCGATCTCCACGTCTCGTGCGGGTATGTAAACGCGATACTCGCGTGTGAAGAGCTCAGAGCAAGCTATATCGTTGGCCTCTTTCAGGTTACCGACCACGACACGGAGCTTGTTAGGCCGGACCTTGGAAATTTCGGTCACGCCCTTGTACTCCTTCGTCAGGTCTTTAGAAATCTGCAAGAGGTTCTACTTTTTCGATTTCGGTCCTGCCTTTGGCCGAAAATAAACAGTATAGCTGCCCTGGGCTCCGTCTGGGTAAAGCCTGGGGCGAGGGGGGACTGAAGAATGAACAGGGGAGGGGGTAACAGAAGGGTCAGGGTCAGAGGGGTTCGGGGATGGTGGCGCGGGAGGCGAGGGATCTACTTCCATCGCGCTAAGTCTAGCGCACTAGCGCTGACAAGAACACGTACCTTTTTATTTCTCCCTTCCAGTAAGGTTGGTTGTCCGATCGTTCGAAGTAGCAGCCATTACAGCCAGCAGCACCAATACAGCAGCACCAAACAGCCACCAGCAGCGAGCCAGGTGTGAGATCACTCCACACAGCGATACAACTCGCTGACACTGATGGCTTCTTCTTTTTCCTCGTTTGTGTCTCGTCCACTGCTGTAGCACAATCCAGCCAGCAGCCAAATCGGCTTGCGCACCAGCTGGCAGTCACGATGCGAAACAGTTGCACAAAGGCACGACCTTGAACCCGGATTTATTTCACTCGACCAGGCAAACAATGCCAACACTTGTTCACACGTCTTTTGTTTTATACTCTATCGGACCGATCACCAAACACGTCCAGTACTGATGCGTGTTCGGCACAGAATGGTCTCTGTAATAGATTTATCTAGAAATTTTCGCAGCATCCTCTGCGGCTAATCCTGCATAAATTTTCCTGTTGTTTTTCATGTTACATTCAAAATCCATAGCATTTGCTTCTGAAACTGTTCCTATACAACTCTCTTCGCAAATATTGGTCAGTAAGATCATGCATAATGATGTATGTATGCTAGGGAACTCTGACGACTCGGACTGAAAGATCCGATTAATTTAATTGATCAGCGGTAAAACATAACTCGAAAAATCAAAAATCAGTCGCGTCCTAAAATCATTTTAAAGACAAAGAATGCATTGAGCAGTTATGTTTCTATCTACGTTGAATTGAAACAATGCAGTTTTCGATTAACAACCGATTCTAGCGATAACCATCTTGGATGAAGAACTTTGAATGAAAGTTCAGTTCCAGAATACTTTAAATCAATTCAAAATGTTTGGTGCACTTTGGACTGCAAGCAATATCCCTCATCAGTTGCTCCAAATATGGAGGCATACTTTCACAAGCAAAACTTGCACCAAGAGCTAGAGAGTCATGATCATTGGACGCGAATCAAATAAGGACAAACGAACCATCTTTTTCCGGTGTACACGAGAACGGAGTGTGGAGGTGTAGGATGAATCACAAGTTTGCGCGCCTCTTCGGCGAACCCAGTATTCACAAAGTGACTAAAGCTGAAAGGGATTTGCTATTTCCTTGCTTCCCGAGCACGGATAACAATAACAAGGACGGAATAAATTCCACTGCATATATCTTCTGACTCAATAAATTTGTTTCTGTGAAGGAAAAAAATAAATTTGTTTCGTTTCTCTTTCTCAAGACTGCGTGGTCCCGCCTCCAATGCAAAAGTCTACGCTCAACTCGATACAAAAGACTGCGTGTAGAAAATTCAGCTTCATTCTAGTTTGTCACACAATAGCGAGAGGAGTATAGCTGTTAGAGGTACGCGACCAAGGCACTGCGGAATACCTTACCTTTATTTTGAATTCGGCAGCAACAGGCACCATCGTATGCTGCAGATTATTTTGCTACCGGAAGGAACAGCGGAGAGCAAATTTTATTATGCGCGGCCAAGCAAAATATTCAATGCTACCGGTGGTGGTGCGATCATCAGCGTTATGTAGCACGCATTTCTAGTTGAAGATTATGGAATCGGATCTTTTCAGAACTATAAATATTTTAAGATAAGTTATGACAATTTCCGTAACTACTACTGGTGTGAAATTTTCATGTACTCATGTGCAGGATGAGGAAAAGTTATCCATGTTCAATGTTTTAGTCATAACTTTATTCTTTAAATATTAAACAACAACATATTTATACAAATAGTAGATATATTAGCATGGTTTGCAATATTTACATCACACACACACACAAAATGTCCACCCTTGGCTTCAACGAACGCCTTCAATCGTTTAGGGAAATTATCGGCGATGGACGATAGTTCTTCCACAGATATGGCATCTCAGGCTTTGGTTAGACTAACTTTCAAATGATCCAATGATTTGTGTGGTTTAGTACAGGCTCTGGATTCAAGAATAGACCGAATGGAATAGTCTATTGGATTTAAATCAGAAGGGTTCATCTTTAGTTAAATATCTCGGAAAAGGTCTGCTACAGAGTTCCAGTGTTTTTTTTTTCGCTCCATGTGATGGAGCTCAATCTTGTTGTAATGTTCATTTAGTTTTACCGAAATATACACTTGCCCAAGGTGCCACTTTGTCGGTTAAAAGCCTTTGGTAAACAAATTGATTGATTTTTACACGCTTTTCAATGAATATTAAGGGGGCTATACCGGTAACCGTAATTCCCGCTCAAACCATCACCGAAACCGGATGATGTGATCGAGCTTCATTCTTACGCTTAGAAGAGCCTTTAGGCAAAAGCTAACGGTCATTTTGGTGGTTATGTAATTGATCCACAGTAAAAAAGTTTCTCATCAGTGAATAAAATTGTGCGATGACGTCCATCGATGAATTCTTCAGTTTATCGCAGCAAGATATAAGCCCCATTTCAAGAAGTTTTACTGCTAAAGTGAGTGATTTTCCGGTTGAATTGTTCCTTTGTACCCACTCGGACCCCGTTATCGGCCAAATATCAATAACACAAATTAGTTGATCTTAGAACCAGAGTAATTTTCGCATCGGGAAAGCACAGACTTTCTTTTGGGGCTTATGAAAATCACTCAGTAATATCGAAGGTGTTTTGTTTCGTTTCTCTTTCTTAAAACTGCGTGGCCACGCCTTCAATGCAAAAATCTACACTCAACTAGATACAAAAGACTGCGTGTAGAAAATTCAACTTCATCAGGTTATGTATGTAGAGTATTTTTAAATAATTCAAACCAGATGTTCAAACATCATAAAATTATATTTATAATTGAAAAATAATCAAATCAGCAACAAAATCAAAAAGAAAAATCATAATTTCATGATACTGATAAATATTTGTAATTTTTCGTCCGTTTACATATCACACGAAAACATAATTCAATTTATTTAATATTTCAAAAAGAATTACTTGTGATGTAACATTTTAAAAACGGTTTATTGAAGGGATATAAAATAGTAAAATTTTCTTTTGCTTCAAATTGACATTGAGATATTATGAGACAATTATGTATGCAATAGGTTTAAAGATGACTTAAATCCTACATTTCAATATAATTCATCGCACCGTGTGCAGCTAGAAATTGGAGGAAATAATTATCATGAAAATCTTCTGCCTTTTAGTCATTCAAGGACATATTTCAAATTTCATCCCTTTCATACTACGGAAAAAAGACAATTGATATTTTGATTTCAGTTTTTTTCGTAAAAAGAAAAAAAGTCGTGCCCAACGCAGTCGTTTGCCAAAAAGCTTGGACATTTTCTCTACCTACTTCCGAAATTGCAATATTTCTCTCAAAGTTTCTAAAACTCAACTGACCTTTTTTCCGCATAAGCCTAGAGCTTCTCTCACCAAACCAAGCAACCATCATATTCATAAGATAAATGGGGTTGTACTAAAATGTTCTGAAAAGGTTAAGTACTTGAAACTGATTCACGATACAGAATTAATATCCATAGAGCACATTGGAATGGCATACTTCCAAAAGTGTATTAAATCTTGCAATCCTTAAATGTTACGATTAGCTCTCGTTTTAGTCCATAAGCTGCGATTTGGTTACACTTCGTGTCCAAAAGTTATCATATGTGATTGACCACACAAAATAATTAGCTGATACTGTATTTAAAGAAATACTAAATAACATTACTCCAGCTTTTTACAGTAATGAAAATCATTTGTTTGAACGAATTTAAAAAAACTAATAGCGTGCATTCGTCAATCACACTTTGTCACAAACTAGGACGCGATATCGTTGAGTTCTATCGATCAAACGCCACTGGCTAATGGCTTTCTGATGATAGCACATACACACGCACGTAGGTACACGAAAACCATTCGACTGCATCCTGTAAAACTGGGAAAAGCCATTTAAATGCACTTTTTTTTTTAACGAACTCGCGACTGGGTAAAGCAAAACAAACAACATGAAAGGTGTAGAGAACGGAATCACGCAAACCCTTTTATGCACTTTTTAAGCTCGTTTCGTGAAATACCCGTGGATAACCAACCCGTAGTTAGACACAAAAGAGTTCAATAGCATTATTGGTGCCCACAAAGTAAAGAATGAAAACAGGTTTTTAATTATTCCTCGGATTTATTGCCCGTAGGCACGCGAAAGGTGCATAACCTGTAAAGGCTATGCTACACCATCCCCCTTCCGTTCAGAGGCACGCGCACATCCGTATGCAATTGCAGCCGTTGTACGGCTTGGAGCACTAACTTTTCCCCAGTCAACAAGCATGTCGGACATGTGCCACCGTAAATCTTTTCCTGTTCGATTGAGACCATGAGCGGGTAGTTTTTGTACCATTAAACTAAATTGCTCAACCAAATCCGTTAGAAATATTGATTGTTCCAAACATCATAGTTAATCTAGTTTTTAAAATGTTATTTTTTATAATTCATTTCGAACTAATAATTTTCATGTAATAAAACACAGATTGAAGCTACGGGTCGTGCCATTAAAAATAATCACGTTTTTATTTGAGGAACACTCCCTGGAGAAGTTGAACACTTAGCAAAACGTCACCTTCAGTTCCAGTTGATGCCTTGCTAAAGTTCACCAACAAACAGTATCTAACCGAAGATAAGTTAAAACTCACAAACCGCAATCTTTTAACAACAAGCTTTTGCCTTGTCTCTTGACATTCATACTTGCAGCAGTCGTTCTCGTGTTGCTCGAGTTGCTGTGGAACGTCAAAGCCAAGAGCTCAGTCGTTTTATGACATTATAACAGCTTGCGTGCACTAACAATTTGAACACTTTCACAACGTGGTAAGGCTTCGGTCGCATTGCCCCAGTTCCGGTTATCTAACACTGTGTTTGTGTGTTTGTGCCAGTCGAAGAAGCCAGAAAGGCAACAACCATAAGTGTCCGGTTACGGACGGGTGCCATCGTGCGAGAATGCAACTGCACTATTTGATTTATGCAAAAACACTATTGCATTCCTCTTAGGAAACCTGAGCCGTTGATGGTGACGGTGACCCATAGGTCTTCGTTTGCGGTGGAGGGTCGGTCGGTCGGTCACTGCCAGGAACGTTTCTTTCCATCCTTGGTATGCAAGGCGATAACGAGGAACGATGTGTTATTACGCTCGCTACCCCATTCCAAGGAGGTTCCGCTGTTTTGGCATTCAAATGTGTATGACAGATTACAATTCAAGCGGGAGAGATATGCGAGAAAGGAATATTTTTGCCTGAAATGCTTCGGGTGGTTTGAGGCGGAAGGCTTTGTCTCGAACGAAAGAGCGAAAGAAAGTGACGAAGGGAAATACACCACAATAATTTGTATAGATTTACTTGGGTGAACATTATTTTAGAGTTATACAAAGGATTGACAATCAACGAATTTAACTTTTTTAAATGAAAAAAATATCAATTATCAGCGCTGGAGCTAATTTGATTTTTCGTTTCATGGGAACAGCAGCCATTGATTAGGTTGTTAATCTGTTCCAAAAAGCTGCAAGCCTGTTTGATGGCATTTGCGAAGCTTCGGGTATAATGTACAGCTCTAAGCAGAAAAACCATACGTTAGTCGTTTTTTTGATTTTTTTTTTTAGTAATAAATGTTGAACCAGCAACAAATAAGATTTTTATTTTTATACCACGTACCTTGGGGATGATTCCGAATTAGAAACTTATTATCACAATTCAACAATGGCTTTGTGACAGTCAAAGTCTCGAAGTAAAACCGGAATTATTAATGGTCATGATTGATACATTGGTTAGTTTTGGCAATTGAAAATGATTACTATAATTTATTGGATTAGTATTAATATGAAGCATAGTTTGAAATTAAGGATGATTTAAAGCCATTCCATGCCAACTTTATGACTTGTGTGGGCATTAGACAGGTTTATATTTACTGCTAGGTGAAGGAAAATAAGTTTTTGCGCACCAAGAATTTTACATCAATTAAAAATTTTTTTTTCGTGCTTCAATATAACTTAGCGATAAAACGGCTGGAGTGAATCAGCTTTACAGTGAGCTATTTAAATACGGTGGAGAAACACTGGCTAGAGCCGCGCACTGGGTCATTGCCAAGATTTGGGAGGAAGATCAAGTACCGGAGAAGTGGATGGAATGTATTGTGTGTCCCATCTACAAATGGGGTGCTGCAATTACCGGTGAATCATTATAATTATGGTTGTTTACGGTGCATATTTTTCTAAAAGACAGCATCCATTCCTTACAATTCATTCTCAGTTTTTATGTACAATCTGATATCTGAGCTAATATTTTGAAAACAATTCAGTGCCAAAATGCATACGCGTTTTTAGAATATTACTAAAAAAACAAAACGGGTCGATATTCGACGAAAGGTCACTTGGTTTGGTTTTGTCGTGTAAAAATGTCTGATTTTCTGCAAAATAATCGATATTTGCGGGAAGTTTTACTTTTCTTATTTCATGCAAAGAAATCTGTTTCCAAAGCTGCGAAACGTGATCAAATTTATTTTGACCAAAACAAAAAGATTTTAGATCAACAGGCTGATGTTATCAATTTGGCTGCGTAGACTGCACTTTTTTGCAGTCAATTGAATTTCCAAGCTGAGAAAATGTTTTCACATTGATTCACTTAAGAAAATGGATGTCGGAGCCGTAGCGTCTTCAGCAAAGTTTTTTTTATTAATTTTTCTCCATGTCCATGTCCAGTTGTGATTTTGTGATTTATCTATCTAAAAGTTAAAAACGACTTTTTTTTATTTTTAAGTTATAGCATATTTCATAAGAAACAACTTTGTCGAAGACTACTTTCTGCTACTTTTTTCTACTACTTTCTGCTAATTCAAATGAACTATTGTGGCATTTTCTTTAAAAGGCCTCTTAAAATCATTTTTTTCCCTAAAACTTTTTATAGTGATTATTTAACTATAATAAAAAACACTGGTTCATCTGAAAGAGTTTATTTTATCTCTTCTATATATGCAGTTATTGAAAATTTTTAATAACACCATGAACTAAATAACTTACAGATATTAACACAAAAGAATGTAAAAGACAGCGAGAGACAAATGCCTATATCTGGATTAAATGATGTTTGGCTCATACTTTAATATAGAAATTGTTTTGTCTGCAAATATTTGCAGTTTTTTTAGATATCGCTTAGTAAAATAGTGCATCGTTTCTATAAAAATCATCAATAACCAACGAATTATGAGAGATAAAAATAAAATTTTCATGGCGAACTTGTTTGTCTTGAAATAGCAAACAACATTGTGAAACCTGTAAAATTAGTAGAAAATGACTATAAAAAGTTATGTTGAAAAAATAGATTTTCAGTGGCAACCTCTAGAAAACTCCACAAAAGTACGTTCAAATAGGTGGTTAGAAGGATGGTGTCTTTGACAAAGTTTTTTTTTTCAAACGTGCTACTACTTTGTCGAACAAAATAAATTTGGCTATGCAAATATAAGAAAAGTAAGATTCGTTTTTAAATTTTAGGTGGATTAATCACAAAATAGTAACTCCTATAACATGTAGAATACTGCTTTGAAATCGATTGTTTTGGTCAAAATAATTTCGATCACGTTTTGGCAGCTCTGGAAACAGTGTGCGAGGGCTGAAGCGCATCGAGTGTTAGATAAAGTTTACGGGAACGCCACTCTAAGTGAAACAACGTTCTGTGATTAGCTTCGTCGCTTTAAAGACGGTAATTTCGATGTTGACGGCTGTCCGCGTGAAGGACCAAAATTGCATTGGAGGAGTTAGATTCGGTTAGGATCCATGCCAAACGCAGGAACAGCTTGCTTAGGAGTTAAGAGTTACCCGATAAATCTTTTCCAAGCACTTACTTGCTTTCGAAATGATTCCAAAACAAGGAACAAGGTTTTTATCTAATATGAGCTGTAACGAAACCATCACCAACGATTAAACCGAGTACTGCACGAAAACCGGTCACAATGGGGGATGAAAAAGTGATTTTACTACATGACAACGCTCGGCCGCATACTGCCAAAATCGTTAAAACTTACATAACAACGTGTGTAAACATCAGTAGACTCGAAAAAAGTTTACAAGCTATGCAAACTGTGAAAAAAAAAATATTTGCAAATTGAAAAAAAAAACAAAAAAACAAAATCGCCTACGAACTCTGAAATTTTTGTCTCTCTCACTCACTCGCGGTTCGGTCGGATCTGGAGACGACAATAAATCGCTAAGCCGCTAATCGGAAAATTTAGCTCGATAACCCACATTAGCGGAACCTTCGCTAATCGCTAACTTATTAAAATGTAAATAGTCACATCGCTATATTTATTGCTTGAGTTTTATATGTTTTGGGCCACTTTGATCTTTTGTGGTTGAACAAACGAAAACAACTACTTTTAAAAGCTATTTACAATAACAAGTTCACAAAACGGTGTTTATACTTGAGTTTCTAAAAACAAGGAGTAACAAAAAATATTCAGCTTGCATCGAAAATAAATACTTTTACGAATGTTTTCATAAAAATTCAATTATTATCTGAATCGAAAAAGTAGAACCAAAGCTATCATAATTTCAAGCAAATTGCAATTTACAAAAGTTCGTGGTGTGCTTGTTCTTCAGAATGCTCTTGTGGCTTCTATGATAACTGAAACTCCATTCTAGGGTAAAAGGAAAAAATTGAAAGATAATGTTATTTATAGTATTTTTTGGAACATTTCGACTTACTAAAAAAATTGTTTTCAAGATGCCCGAAGTGATTCATGAAAAAACGACTTTTTTAAGCCACAAACCTACTCTTTTGCACTTTTTTTTAATTCTGTTCGATCCTCAAATTTTTTCTTATATTTTTTCTTTTTCGTGGGGTTGTTTTTGAATATCTTGCATGGTTCAGTTCAGCATTGAATCTAATCATTTGCTACACAAATAACCTAATAATGGTTTTCAAAGCTTGTGCACACAACATTGTGAGTAACCTCTGCAGATCAGTTTAATTTAATTTTATTCAATCCAATTGGGCAAAATACAATTTGCACGATCTTTTAAATGTTGAGTAACTTATAACAACTTGCACACGTCTGGAAGGCGGTTCCATAAACAGACACTACGATGGCGGAAAGCTTTTTTACCAATATCGGTAGCACATCTGGTTAAAAGAAGATTTCTTGATCGGGGCAGTTGAGAAAACGTGTTAAATCTCGAGCAATACGGGGGTCCGTCAAATAATATCTTGTAGGTCTGAGTGCATAGTCTAAAATCTAAGTAATTTTTGAAAGTACACCCAACTAATGATTTCTGGTAACTAGAAATGTGATCAAACCGGCGAATGTTATGAACACAGCGGGTGACAGGATTGAAAGCCAATTTTAAATTTCGAAGTTTTCGTGAGAAACATTTGCGTAAGGCACATTGCCGTAATCGGATAGCCTGAGGAGTGAAATGCCGCAATGCAACTAAAAATTGCGTTGACCCATATACTTTTTTACATGCCGCCGATACTTGCGCATCCCACTTTATATGATTGGCCATGAGTATACCCAAATTTTTGACGATTGGAGAAAAAGCGATGAATTGAGAATTATTCGTTTCGTTTTAAATACAATTGCTTGAGTTTTTTTAGCATTTAAATTAGTGCTATTGAAGTTACTTCAAATAGTAATCTTTTCAATATCTAAATTGCCTTTATCGACAAGATCATCAATTTCATTTAAGCTTCCGGAGATATACAATTGAAAATCATCTGCGTATAAATGAAATTGACAGTACGACAACTGCTCTGGAAGATCCTTTATAAACATCGAAAATAAGAGCGGTCCCAGAATTGATCCTTGTGGGACACCGCTCGTTACAGCAGACAAATCAGATTCAGCGTTATCAAACTCTACATATTGTGAATGGCCCGACATATGTGAGTAGATTAGTTTGATAGCGCTATTTTCTCATAATTTTCAAATAAAACCCTTTGAAACACAAATAAAAAATTATTTTTGATCTACAACTGAAATTTTCATTGTATTGCGGGACTCATGACAAAAAATTACATGAAAAAAGATCCTTCATATCTTATCGGGGCGCTGAAATATTGGCATTTTTATATGTGATGAAAAACTATGCGTTTTAACAAATTTGTTAAATAACTCTTTTATTTTAAGAGATAAAAAATAACAATGTTCAGAAATCAAATGCATTCTTGGATGGCTAATAATTTAGTAGAAGGTTTAAAAATTCGGAAAAATCTGCGAAAAAAGTTAGAACAAAAATTGTGATTTTTAGTGTCTTTTGATAGAAAACTTAATGTTGATCGTAATATGTAAGAGATAGAAACATGATGACTTTGGTAAAGTTTCTTGTTTTGAGATAACCTAAAATTTTGTCGAAGACACCTTGCGTCTATCTTAATCTGATTGAAAAGCAATTTTTTATCTCACTCATTGGGGGATTGATCACCCATCTTTCTACATTGAAAGATGCATTTTTGAATACCCTGAAACTTCTCCGAACATTACTTATAGCTATAATCAACATTTGAATCACTATTCAATTAATCGCACAGAAACGGGGAAATAAAACACTGTGCAATCAGATCGAATTGAACTGTACGGTCGCATTTTACCAAAAGCTCGAGGCTAAGTCTATAAATTTTGTTTTTCGCTTTCAACAGGCAATCTTTTTAAAAGACTACCTGTTGAAAGGCAAAGTAATAAATTTGTTTTAAAAGTTAACGAGTGTTTAGTGAATAAATTTGGTTTGAGATATTTTTAATTAAATTCTATAGTGAAGTGAAATGATTCGATGGCCATAAACATCTTTTACAGTATTTGACTGAAAAGATGTATGAATTTACTCTTTTGATGCCAAAAACGAGAGTCCGTTTAAGGCTGTGTTGAAAGGTCTCTCAAATGATCAAAGTATTGATGAAATCAAAGATTGTTTGTCAGAATCACTTGGTTTTGCCCCCAACCAAGTAATTTTGATGAAACGAAAGGCAAATGCCAAAATTTTTCAAACTGGAATACACCAGAAAAATTACTAATAAAAATTTAAATTCAGATAACAAATTTCAGAAAAATAATCCTGTTCAGGCAACACCAGGCCGTTCATATGCCAGTGTCCTTTCAGGTAATATTTCAAATTCAAACAGTAACAAACCATTCGTGTTTGGTGCTGAAAAGTCAGCCAGTATTGATTTAGGTAGTCCAACTCCCGAAAAGATTGAATACCTACAACAATCCATACTGCAGTTAATGTCCGTTTTGTTAAACTGTAACTCGATGTACGAGGCTGTTCAAGAAGGTATAAAAATTGCAACTAATATTGTTATGAAATTGAAATTCAGCAATGATTTTAAATAATGCTGTAAATTTTCTAAATTGGAATGCTCGCTCATTAAAAGCGAAAGAGGATGAATTTTTCAATTAACAGTCCACGATGTGCATATTGCAGTTGTGACTGAAACGCTTTTAAAGCCAAATATTAAACTAAAAAACAGTCCACGATGTGCATATTGCAGTTGTGACTGAAACGCTTTTAAAGCCAAATATTAAACTAAAAAAGAACCCAAATTTTATAGTTCATAGGTTTGATAGAATTGATGTTGCCGGTGGTGGAGTTGCAATAGTTATCCACCGTCGGATGAAACATCATGTTTTACCCCATCTTGAAACCAAAGTTATCGAGAGTTTGGGAATTGAAATTGAAACAAGTATTGGCATTTTATTTATAGCCGCAGTGTATTTGCCTTTTCAATGCACTGGTGAGCGAAAAAATTATTTCAAGGGAGATTTGCAAAAACTCACAAGAAATAAATCTCAATTTTAAATCATCGGTGATTTTAATGCGAAACATCGATCTTGGAATAATGCTCAAAGCAATTCCAATGGAAAAATATTGTTCAATGATTGCTCGGCTGGATTTTATTCAGTTTTATTTCCAAATGGTCCTACATGTTATTCTTCTATTAGGAATCCATCTACAATTGATTTGGTACTAAGAAATCAAAGCCATTCATGCAGTGATTTATTAACTCATGCTGACTTTGGTTCTGATCATCTTCCCATAACATTTTCTATTTCCCATGAAACTATTTTAAATCCCACTAGATCTGTGTTAAATTATCACAAGACTAATTGGGATGGATATCGTTCTACGATCGAGGAAAATATGAATGATGATATTATTTTACAAAACAGTGCTGACATTGACAGAGCATTAGAAAATTTTAGCAGCTTAATACTCAATGCCCGGAATTTATCAGTTCCTAAGGCAAGAGTGAAATTTATTGCACCAACTATTGACAGTGAACTTCAACTTCTTACACGTTTGAAGAACATACGGAGACGTCAATACCAAAGATCTCGTGATCCTGCTTTGAAAATTATTTTTAAAAATTGCAAAAGGAAATTAAACATAGATTCACTCTCTTGCGAAATGAGAATTTCATGAGAGAAGTTGAACAACTAAAACTTTATTCAAAACCTTTCTGGAAGCTTTCGAAGGTTCCTAAGAAACCTTCGAAGCCCATTCCAGTCCTTAAAGATGGTGTTTGCATTTTTCTAACGAATGAACAAAAATCTCAAAAACTTGCTCAGCAGTTTGAGAGCGTTCATAACTCCAATTTGAACGTAGTAAGTCCTATTGAAAATGAAGTAAACCAAAAGTATGATCAGATCACCACCCAAGAATTTCTTTCTGAAGTGGTATTGGAAACAAACTTGAATGAGGTGCGAACTATTCTCAAAAAATTCAAAACATTAAAGCACCAGGAGATGATGGGATTTTCTATATCCTCATCAAAAGACTTCCCGAAAACTCTTTAAATTTCTTGGTAAAAATTTTTAACAGATGCTTTGCACTAGCACATTTTCCTACGAAATGGAAAAATGCCAAAATCACTCCAATTTTAAAACCCGAAAAGAATCCAGCTGAGGCATCAAGTTATCGACCAATTAGTTTACTTTCCTCTATTAGCAAACTTTTTGAAAGAATAATTCTTAATAGAATGATAACATATATTAATGAGAACTCAATTTCTGCATATGAGCAGTTTGGTTTTCGCCATAGGCATTCCACTACTCAACAGTTACTTAGAGTTACAAATATGATTCGAACTAATAAATCTGAAGGCTGTTCGACTGGAGCTGCGCTTCTAGATATAGAAAAGGCATTCGACAGTGTTTGGCATAAAGGTTTAATAGCTAAAATGTCAAATTTCAGTTTTCCGCTTTACCTCACAGAAATGATACAAAGTTATTTAACTGACCGCACTCTCCAGGTTAACTATCTAAATGGTAAATCTAATAGATTGCCTGTTAGAGCTGGTTTGCCTCAGGGGAGTATCTTGGGCCCAATCTTATATAACATTTTTACTTCTGATCTTCCTGATTTACCACCAGGTTGTGCGAAATCTCTGTTTTGTGACGATACAAGCATTTCCGCAAAAGGAAAAAGCCGTCGTGTTATATGCAGTCGGCTACAAAAAAGTTTAGATATATTTTCTTCATACTTGCAGAAATGGAAGATTTCCCCTAATGCTTCTAAAACACAGTTAATTATTTTTCCTCATAAGCCAAGAGTTTCATTTCTCAAACCCACCCATAACCACGTTATTAAGATGAACGGTGTGGTCTTAAATTGGTCTGATCAAGTTAAATACTTAAGGCTAATTTAAGATAAGAATCTTACTTTCAAGGAGCACATTGAAAATATCCAGTCAAAGTGCAATAAGTACATCAAATGTTTATATCCTCTTATCAACAGGAATTCTAGACTTTGTCTCAAGAATAAACTGTTAATTTACAAACAAATTCTTAGGCCAGCAATGTTATAAGCAGTTCCCATCTGGACAAGTTGTTGTGCAACCAGGAAGAAGACACTTCAAAGGATTCAGAATATACTTTTGGAAATGATTTTGAAGCGTCCTCCCTGGTTTAGCACGAATAAGCTACATAGGCTCACTAATGTAGAAACATTAGAAAATATGTCAAGCCAAATTATCAACAAACTCCGACAAAAATCGTTGCAATCCTCAATTGCAACGATTAGCTCACTTTATAGTCAGTAAGATAGTTTTAACTTTATTTAAAGTTTCGTTTTATTCCCTTTATTCCTTTTTTTTTACTTGACAAGTAGGTTTAATAATTTTCCTACAATTACATTATCTTAACTGCGAAAGCTAAAAAACATTCAATAATACTAAAAAGCGTACAAATATATAATAGTGTTGAAATGTCACCATTTGTGGCAGAACACACAATACTAATTCTGAATAGATATTTTAGTACATAAATAAATCATTACAAACCCCCCCCCCATATAAAAAAAAAAACACTGTGCAATTGAGATATTGAGCTTTAGTGGCATTTTTGTGAAAATGCATAGTTTTCCATCACTTGTTAAAACGTTCATATCTTAGTACCTCGATAAGATATCAAGGATCTTTTTTCATGTAAATTTTCGAATTGCAGTAATAAATTTAGTTCTTGACCAAAAAAATTTTTTATATGTTTTTTGAAGGGTTTTATCTAAAAATTATGAGAAAAATTCACTTTTTGCGATGTTTAATGTGTTCTGTGAGTCCAATATTTGATTGCGATGCTGAACCAAACCATGCAAAATATTCAAAAACAATCCCACAAAAATATATAAAAAAATGTAGGATCGAACAGATTTGAAAAAAGTGCAAAAGAGTGGTTTTGTAGCTAGAAAAAGTCATTTTTTCATAAATCACGTTTGGGCAACCTGAAAACATTTTTTTAGAAAGTCGAAATGTTCTACACAAATACTATAAATAACATTATCTTTAAATTTAGGGTTAAGCACCTTGACTTTTTCAACATCGATTGTTTTTTGGGACAGACTCACTCAACATCAGGAATATTCTTTCTGCAGATTTCTTCATCATTATAATCAATCGCAAGCTGCTCCTTTCATACTTGAACTATGACTCTAACAAAACTAATGAAGCTAGATTCATTTAACATTTGGTTGGATTCATTTAACATCGCACTCACGTTGAAAACCCGACGTGGTCAGGTATGAAATGCCTCAAATTCCCCAAATCAACTGTAAACAGCGTGCTAAAGTGGAACAATTGACAAGCAGCTACGATTGAAAGTGTGCAGCGCAGGTCGGACGAAGCCTGGGATCATTGTGCGGGATTTGGCTAAGAAATTCTCTGCATCGTATAGCACTGTTCGACGAATGCCTGCGGTCGTTCTACGTCAGCAGGCATCCCGACATGACCCTCAAGCTGAATCTTGTTACAAAACGCCACGCTAGGATGCTGTATGAGAAAGTCTCGACCAAAATCAACGACAGCATTTTGATGGAAGATGATACACATATAAAAAATGGACTACGCGAAAAAAATTCAATATGTCAACAAGTTCGCTCGAAAGCTAATGGTGTGGCAGGGGATCTGCATCTGTGGCAAAAAAACTGAGGTTTTCATCACCGATCAGGTGTATAAGGCTCCAGAAGCGGATTTTGTTGTTCATCCAATCACAGGATGGTCCGATGAAGTTCTGGTCCAATTTGGCCAGCTGCCACATGGATTGGTACAAGGAGAATGGAATTGATATCATCGAAAAAGCCATCAACCCATCAAATTGGCTAGATTTTCGTCCAATTGAAATATTTTGGGCGATAATCAAGAGCAAGTAGGTAAAAAAAAGTGGTAGAGCGAAAAAAAAACACCTGACTTACATGGATGGTGGAAGAAAATGGCGGATCGATTTGACAGTTCCACTGTGCAGAAGATGTTGGGCGGTATAAGAGGAAAAGTACGTGAATTCATCCAAAACTCAGACGAATCATTTTGGCCATTTTCACTTGTTTCGTACAATTCAAACATGTACCCTTTTAATGTAAAATTCATGAAATTACAAGTTTCGTGGAATCAAATCGGCGTTGTTGAAAGTTCCAAATTCTTGCACCAGTCGAAATTCGCAATACATCCACTCTATTTTTTTCTCATATTACGCACGAATTGGTATGTTACCAGAGGGGACTTGAAGCGTGACACGCATAAATATCTTTTCGTAATAAAATCTTTCGTCGGCAGAATTAATTGCAAGTCGGGGATACCGATACCGGTGGTCTTGAGGGGAAGTTCGTTCTTTTCGTCCGACAGAGCAATCGGTATGAAATCTCGTTCACTGGTCGGGAAACTTTTCTCTTAGGAAAACATAAAAAAGTTTTGATCTGAAATTAGCTCATAATGCCGATAGCTTTCTCCAGCGCTCCAGTGATTCGCATTATCGTCAGTGCAAATTCCTTTGTAGATTTCGTATCTGTCCTTTCCATTGAACTACTGTCATCCCGCCCACATCCGGTGAAACGGTGGACTTGTTTCGAAAGCGGTGGCTGCCATTCTGTTCTGTGCTGGTGGTGGGCGGTTTGTGGTGGTGTATGTACTGAAAGCTTTGTGTGTGGCGACATTATCCATTGTAAATACCAATTTCGAATGTCTTCCACTTCTGTCGAATGGCCGGATTCTGTAAGCTTTGGATTGTCACACAGCCACAGTCACATTGTCAGAATGCGTGGACCGCTTGCCTTCTCAAGCACGGTGAGGAAAAGGAATGTTCATGTTAAATTTATACGTTAATTGCTTGACATTTTCCGGCTTTTCCCAACGAAGATTAGAGCAATTTATGAGTTGGCTACTCACTTAGCTGATGTGAGTGGTAATGTTATCATTGATGTTCCCTAAACTTTCAGGCTCCTTTTTTATGGTTAATGATTTTGGTAAGCCAAAAAAATGGCTGGCAAATAATTTTATAATTAAATTTAATTTTTTTCTTCCGTTTTCTCTCTGTAACCTAACAAAGCCACAATGAAGTATTATAATTAGCTTTGGTGCTATCGCTCGACCTAATCGCATAACGTGCCATCGCTGCTTAATTATAGGACCATTTGTCTGGCAGCGGGTGAAGCGTACTGTGTCGTGACACAATTTTCTCACAATGAAAAATGTTCCATTCTTTCGCTTCGTGTCACCATATTGGCGGGTCTTTCCTTCCTCCCAACAGGTACAGCAGCATTTTCTTCTTTTTTTTTCACGCTCCTGTTTTGCTCTCAAAACCGCACACGTTCCACAAGCAATCTGCTTGGCCCGCTGTTGGTTTATTTGACAGTTCTCCGGTCCAGTCGACCACATGACCCACTTTGTTTACACTTCCGCACCAGAGCTTCCGTTTCCGGCGGCGCTTTCCGCAGTGAATCATCTAGTTTTGTTTTGTTCTAAGCAACTCATCCCAACGGCGAGCAGATTCAACAAGTTGTGCTACGTGCCGATTCACCACTGTTTCGGTGCCCGTTTCGAACAGTATGACCGACGACGGTGCTCCGCCTCGGATTGTCGACGGTGCGGCACAGTTTTTTTATTTACATTTCTTTGTTCTATGGTGCAAGCTGGAAACTTACAGGATATTGTATGAATAAGCAGCACCAGCAAGCTTTAAGTCGGAAACAGAAGCACACGAATGTCGTGACATGCGGCAATTGATATAAATTTGTTTCTGAATGCGAAGGTAAACATTTTGTTGTCATTCTTGAAAACGCACATTTTTCAGTTCTTGTTTGGTTTAGTTGTGCAAACGAACCGAACTCAATTACAATAGCACAGCAACAAAATAATGAGAAATTGCGATGTTGCTTGGGTGACTGTCAAAATCTTATCTTCTATTCTGCTCCATTGTGTTTCTTTATTTACTCATTTCTTAAATTGCCGGCATCACATCGTCGTGTGAAACTATGACTGGACGTACTTTTTGTACCGCTCAAATGCCAAGCGAAGCTAATAGGATAGTGGCTGTCAGTTTTGAACGTCAAAGCATTATGCCAAAGAACACACATACAATTTATTGAATAGACAAGACAATAGGTGTAAAGCTTTCAATTGCTGTTGAACCAGCGACTGGAATCAGACGCTTTTTTATTACGACACTTTCACATATATACAGAGGAAAATCTCCCACAAAACGAAGAGGAGTAAAGGTTGAACAGCATATCAAAACCAATTGCCAACGTAAACCTTTTTACAATATTGGCGTGTCGTGGAAGGGACAATAGCCGTCCAACACAAGCCTTAATCATATGATTTGATCCACTTTATGAATACTAATAATCGAACTAAGAAAAAAAACCTAGGATATTCAGAGCTATACAAACTCGTCAGATTTATGTTTCGTATTTTTTTATGTTTCACGTAATATATTGTTAAAGTTATAGTATTTTTCAATATTCAGCCAAATCAAGAATGACAATTAAAAAAATATTAAAAATATCAATTAATTAGGACATTTTTTTCAGGAATTGCTTACCTGTAAGCTTACAGAAGTCATGGAATTTTCATTAATTTTTTCAATCTTAAATTTACTTTTAAACAGCCATTAGTCACTTTGGATACTTTTTCCGCTTTTTTGACCTGAGAAAACCAACAAACCAATCGACGCTAAATCAGTTTCAGCAGCTGCCAGAATCGCATTTCACTATAATTTTTTTTTTCCATGATATTCGTCAGTTTTGCAAGTTATAATGGAAGGTAGCAATAATGGTCTCATTTTTCATAGACCGGCTCTGCATTTTTGTGTGAATTATTTAATTATTTTACTGTTACGAACATTATCGCTTCATCGCAATTATATTTTTTTTAATTTCGTTAAAATAAAAAAAAGTTTTTGAAATTCAACGTTAATTACAGAATTTTCGAAGCCTAACAAATGTTAGTCACTAAATTTAGTGTGTTATGAAAATGTTTGAATAGGTTGTTTATAACACACGATTACAAGGTCAACATAGACAGCTTGTCTTAGGTGTATTTTTCGCAATAGGGAATTGGAAATACCCTCGATTGATTAGTAACCTTGAAGAGAAGTGTTGATTTTGGGATGATTGTCGTTCTCTTGTTATTCTCTCTCTCTGAAAACACTGCAAGCAAGCAAACAAGACGTAATGCGCAGACGCTACCGGCACACTCCCAATTAGTTGCAGTGGCCCAATGGCTGAAAGCAAACGAGAGGCGACAGATCCGGACAAAATAACTAACGTGTCCGGACATGTTAAGCAATGCTGTGCAGTGCTAAGGTGCCGGTCGGTCTGTCTGCTGTGGAACGTTGCGATCGAAAGAGTCGTCTGTTCAGCCTTACTGTGTTAAAATCTAGCAGCTGCTGTTTAACTCTCAGTAGTCTCGTATAAAAGCTAGTATGCAAAAATTTAGTCTTTGGATTAGTGCAGCAAAAAGACGGTTGACTCCACCCGCAGCCAGCAGAGAGCCAGTTTCTAGTAAGAGTCAACCGTCTTTTTGCTGCAGTAATCCAAAGACTAAATTTTTGCATACTAGCTTTTATACGTGCTCCACCCGCAGCCAGCAGAGAGCGAGTTTCTAGTAAGAGTCAACCGTCTTTTTGCTGCACTAATTCAAAGACTAAATTTTTGCATACTAGCTTTTATACGTGACTACTGAGAGTTAAAATTCCAGTTGGTCTAGAGCGAGTAAACCCGCAACAGCAACAACAAATTGGTGGTAAAGTCAAATCGTTTGAACGCTTAACGTAGGCTGAAGAAGGTCTTGCTTCAGCCATGATTGGTCGAAACTTTCGTTGAACAAGGCTCTATATTTTTCAATAGTACAATCACAAAATCACAATTTTCCGAATTTTGGTGAACCCATAGCTAATTTCCCAATTGATTGCTGTAAGAATGAAGGGATTCCGCTGGAAACTGACTGATTTATAAGTATTTAAAATTTGCCAGTTTTAGTGACGCTCTCTATGTTTTCGATTTTTCAATTTGTACCCCGATTTCAGTTCGGCAGAGCGCATCAAAAATTCTTCAGTTTGTGACCGCAAACCTTGATTGTGAATACAAAATCAAAGTGGAGTGTCGAGAAACATTTATTTCAATTTGCTACGATTCAGCCTATTCGTAATAATCATCACCAGAAGCACTTGCTAGAAGATGGCACTTAGTAGCAATTCATATCTTTCGAAAAATATCATTCCAGATCCCAAGCTGAAACTTACTAGAGTGGGCCCATGGAAATCGTTGTACTGGAAGGATTTGTACCTGAAAAAGAGAAAAAAATTGCGCTCATTAAAATGGTATAATGATTCTATTTATGAATGATTTTCACGAATAACAAACGTGAAGTTCTCTATCAAAAATATAAGAGTGTACATTTCGAACGCAACTTTGAAGATTAACACTTTGCGCACTCGTGAAGCATAGCTACTTTTATAGAAAGCAATGTAAAAATAATAATGATAGAGACAGAATAGTCTCGGAATAAAGGAAAACCAATCGAAACAGTATGTAGAGAAACCAAACAGTGAAAAGTGCAGAAAGCATTGAAAAAACACAAATGAACAGGAAAAGATACATATTGAAATAGTGAGGAAACAAAGAGAAATCAATGAGAGAACAGTGAAAAACCCTGAAAAACACCGTATCAAAAAAATAAAAAACAAATAAAAAATTGGGCAATTAGGAAAACTGCTCCATTATTCATCTCATTAAGCCGATATACACGAAAAATGCACGGATTAAACACCAAATTTTCACAAAATCATTGAGCAAATAAACTAAATTTGTTTACGTGCTCTTATGGAATCGTTCAGCATTGTATATTTAGTAAAATAAGCTAGATTCATCCTGAATTTTGTAAAACAAACCATTTTTCACAACGCTTCCGTATCCATCTCAAAACTTGAATCACTGCTCAATTATTCATCTCACGACGCCCCCATATTCATCACACTGTTGATCATGAATGAATGACATTATCATGAATGAACGTAGTCGCAGCTCGTCGTTGTAGGTTACCTAGATATCCGCTGCAGTTGTTTACGTGCAAAATTGGTAACCTAGGTAACCACTACAGTGCTGTAGATTTAGGTGAATTATGTCGGAATATTTCAACATTTTCAGTCTGATTTTTTCGTATTAACAGAAACTGATTTGGCAACTTTTGATTTTATTCAACGCAGTGAAAACAGATGAAAATACATACAGTTGAAATTTAGGAATTGTATAAATTCATCTCATTTACTTCGGCTAATTCAAGCTTGTTTTTGGAAATTTGAGGTGAACATTTCAAAGATGAAAGTGATTATAAAAAAAGTGGTCCGCTAGTGATGAAAAAAACTTGGGTGACTGCTGAACGAATCCCGTTGCAGCAGTATAAAACAATGCGCGGATTTTGTTTTCTGAGGTAGGTGATTGATTTAAATCAGTGTTCAATAATATCAAAAAATATAATATCAAATTTAGAGCTGTTAAGTAAGTTTTTGATGATTATAATTTAAAAGGAATCTAAAGTGAACTAGGAAGAATCCATTCCATGGATTAGCAGATTGGTTTAAGAAGAAAATATGCGTTTTTTCCTGTTTTCAATTGTGTTTCCATGTTGTATAAGATGAATATATGGACTGAAATAAATATTGGAGCAGTTCCCCTATTTGATAACAGAGTAAGAAAACAATGAGAGAGTAGTAAATAAAAAACAATTAGAAAACTGAAAAATAGTAGCAATAGAAAAACAGTACTATAAATAGTTATAAATTGAGAATTGAAAACCAAAAAGAAAACAATAAAAAATAGAAAGCATAAAATATAGTGGAAACACATGCAACAAATAGAAACAAGAGCGAGAAAATTATAAGGAAACTGAGAGAAAAACTAAAACAAACGGGTGAAACATGATGAGCAAAAAAGAAACAGGTGAAAAGCACTAGATAAGCATCTCACTCTATTGTCAGATAACATAATAAACGCAGAACACAGCAGAAACAGTGAGAAAACAGATAGTAAACATAGTAAGACTGATTAAATGGCAATATTGAACTGATGAGAAAGGGAATTAAAACCACAAAAACATTGCAAAATGGTCCAGAAACTAAATCCAGGGGGAAAATTTGAATCTAGAGCCCGATAGCAATATTTTAGAGAAAAACCTTTTTTTTTCAGAGTTGTTACATATGATAAGGCGTCTATTTTAAAATAAGGAATTCACTTTACTGCGAAAGCAATTTAAATTTTTAAATGAAATTTACAATATATTTAATAGTGTTGACATGTCATCGTTTGTGGTAGAACACACAAATTAAATTCTGAATGAATATTAATAAATAATAAATTCATCTCAGAACATCCCCCCCGATGAAAAAATGATGAAAATATAGGGTAACCCAAATTTTTGTTGAAATCAAGCACCTAGCTTTTTTATTTTTGTAGATAGAAGAAAAAGTTGTTCTACAATATTATAGCTCCGTTAATTTTAGGCAACTTTGTAGAAAATAGTACAAGGTATATTGTATGGAGGATTGTATGAAATGGTGTCGTACTACAAATATGGATATTGATTTCAACACTTGTTTAACATATTTCACTATGCCTACACCGTTATCTCCAACAGTTATAAGGGCTCCTCTTGCTATCGTGTTAAAAACAAGGATGAAGTTGAATTTTCTACACGCAGTCTTTTGTATCGAGTTGTACGTAGATTTTTGTAATGAAGGCGGAGCGACGCAGATTCGAGAAAGAGAAACGAAACAAAACACCTTCAATACTGCTGAGTAATTATCATGAGCACTACAAGAAAACTTGTGCTTTTCTGATGCGAAAATTACCCTGGCTCTAGATTAACTTATCTGCGTTATTGATATTGGACCGATAACGGTGTTCGGCTGGGTACAAAGGAACAATTGAACCGGAAAATCACTCATTTTAAATTTAAATTTCTTGAAATGAGGGTTATATTTTGCTGCGATAAACTGTTCATAGGCAACACTACCGTTTATCTTTGGTGCCCTGTTTGTTATTGTAAAAATGATTATTGAGAAATACAAGAAAATTTCACTCTAGTAGTAGTTGCGAAAATTCTCATAACTCTTATCTTCAAGTGTTCAAAGTTCTGAAAAGAACTGATTCCATAATTTTCAAATAGAAATATGTGCTACAGAACGCTGATGATCGCACCACCGGTAGCATCAACTATTTTGCTTGGCCAAAAAAAAAAAAAAAATACTGCTGTGCCAGCAAAATATCTTGCAGCATACGATGGCACCTGTTTCTGTCGTATGCAAAATAAAGGTAAGATGTTCCGTAGTGCCTGAAAGTTGACTCGTACGCAGTTCTCGTTGCCTAATGCCGCGCACCCATAACAGCCATGCTCCACTCGCTACCATGTGACGAATAAGAATGAAACTGAACTTACTACACGCGGTTTTTTGTATCGAGTTCACGCAGTCTCGAGAAAGAGAAACGAAACAAAACACTTTGTTGAGTCAGAATATATAGGCAGTGGAATTTATTCCGACCTTGTTTTTGTTATCCGTGCTCGGGAAGCAAGGCAATTGCGAGGGGAATGTATGGGAAAGCTTGACCTTGGAACTGTTCACCTCTTTTTCACCATAAGGCAGTAAAGCAACAATGTTAAACATTATATCAAACAATCGTCACACATTTTATCTATCCACCGACACATAAATGACTAAGATGCATTGAGTCGTTCGCTTGTTACAATCGTTTGAAATTTGACGTAACATTTGTCAGTTTCATTTGCAATTTAAAAAAAATGTATCCTAGCATAGAAAACAAAGACCTAGTCCTACGTCAAAAAAAGCTTTTCTCTATCTTTGAAAATAACCAATTTAGATTTAAAAAAACACATATTTTTCGCTTTAACTTTTTTATCAAAGTTTTCACATCAAAACTGTCCTAGAACAACTTTTAGGGCTTTTCAAAGAAATGATTTGTAATGCTGTAATGCGTAAAAAAACGCGTAAATTCCGGAATCCACGTAAAAAACCGCGTAAATTCCGGAATCCGCGAAAGAAATGCCGCGTAAAAATAAACCCGCATAAAAAAACCGCGTAAAAAGCGACCTTAGTGTATATAGTTTATTTAGGGCCATCGGTTTTTTTTGTCTCCTGTTTGCCCAGTGGTGCTCTGGGGCACCATTTAAAAACTTATGGAACAAGTGAACAAGAACAAAATTGTTAATTTTATGGACCGTTACACTCAATGAACAATAGATCTACATAAAAGTTATTTTTATTATAAAAACGAATAATGAATGTTCTAGAAAAACAGTTGCTAAAAACACACATTATTTTTTTATCGTAAAATTCGGCTTTTCTTCTGTAGTTTTCTTGATAACAGTTCAAACATTGAAACAAGCTGACATTTGATATGCCAAGTTGAAAGTACATTAGAAATGCAAGATTTTGTAGAAAAAAGAATTCAAAATAATTTATTTTTTGTCGAGGTATAGTCATTACAATTCTTGGTGCTCTTGAGTCACCATGAGCGGGTAAGGGTTAAGAGTAACTCTAGACAGCAAATTAAATTGCAGTTCACGCATAGAAAAAGTAATAAGTAAGGTTGAAAGCGAAAGAAAACGCACTAAGGCTACAAAGAACAAAAAAGTTTCTTGAAGGAGACCTTAGGGGACACCTCAGTATACCTAAAAACTTCAAAATCAATGCACTGTTAACTCGGGAAGACTGGATGGATAGGCAGTACAACTTTGAACGACGTCCAAGTGATTGAAGTGTGACTTGGCACTGAATGGGAATCAAGAGGGCCTAGCATTCAACCGGGCTCAACAGTTTCCTACACGCATGGCTCCAAGTTAAAAAACAGGGTTGGGGCTGCTGAGGTGACAGGCCCTGGAGTCAATCTATCAATACCGATGGGAGTGTGGCCAAAGGTATTTCACTCATAAATACAGGCAATAATCTAATGAGCTACAATTTGTGTATGTAAATATTGTATTTTTTCGGATAGTTAAGCTATCCGAGCTAGAAGCACTGAAATCCGTTTCCTGTTCTTCAAAATAAGTTTGGCATTGCATTCAGTTGCTACAGCCGGTGGCCAGAAATAGTAAAGTGAACTTATTCTGGGGTACCTGGGCATTGCGGCATTAAAAGGAATAAAAAAGCCGATCTGTTGACGAGAAATGGATCGATGCAGTTATTCATAGTGCCAGAACCGAGGTGTGGAATCTCAGAAGGTGCCCTAAAAAAATGGAACTTACGAAGTGGGAAAAATCAATGATAGAAAACGTTTGGAAAAACAATCAAACAGTTCGACAATCGAAAAGATTCAGTGCACCCCAAAAAACAGTGACCAGCGATTGCTCAGTATGTCAAAAAAGACGTATGTACCTTTACTGGCCTTGTAAACATTACTTTAAACAGATAGGTAAATTGCTATATGATACCTGTCGCTTTTGTAGCCTAGATAGAGAATCCTCGAAACATTTACTATGTGACTGCGAAGCACTCTCTCAAAAGAGAAGGTAGTTCTTCGATAAATACTTAATACAACCATTAGACGATGCCTATATTCAGCAAGTGGAAAACATTCAACCTAATAGTGATACGACACCCTGACGAGGCCTACATAAAATCGGGGCCCGTCACAAAAGATCAGTCTCACGGTGACCGTTCAGCTGGTGAGAGCAGTCGTAGGTTCTATTCAAGCACGTTGAAAACTTGAGTAGGATTCGTTTGGACGATAAATATCGTAATTAGTTTAAGACTACGTAATGTATGTCTTCTAAAGAACCGCGTCTATCGAAATTATTTTTTTCAAGCGTACTCGGGATTAGTAATAGACAAATATTTTAACACTTGTAAGCTTCGAGTAGTGGTTAGTTTTCGTGTGCGTCGCTTGCATAGATTCGCGGCATTTGACAAGAAAGATACTCAAGAGTTAACTTCGCGTGCAACAACGATTCAGTTACTTACCACGGTGACACAACCCTTCCTTTCCGTCGCAGTTGTGGACATGCAGTGGTAAACTACGTTTCCGACAACAACGACTGTTAAACCTCCTTCCTGACAGTCTTTTTCCTCATTCTAACGGCCGGAACGAGGTAGCCGGTGCCGTTTTCGATTTATACAAAGCAGAAACCATTGGATTGTTGTATATCAAAGATGGTTAACTGATCCCAAGTATCCATTCACGCCATTTTCACTAGCTCAGCTCCATCACGGAGTAGCAACTATGAAATGTGCGGTCGTCAAGCTCAAGCTAACTTTTGGTGGTTTTTGTCGTAGCAGCTAAATCAGAACCTTTAGCCATGTGCTAATGTAACATGTGCCGAAAAAAATTTAAGACCAGGGGAACAAATGTACCAAGCGATGACAGTTTTTGATGACATTCGAAAGCGTTCCTCTGTAACAGCAAAATAAAGAAGGCTGTCGGTAAGGTGCCGAGCAGTCTGTATTTTACTTCTTACATTTATTCTTCCTACAGCATTTTAAAACAGCCGTCACAAGACATTCGTTATAGGCAAATAAAAGAAAACAGAAAAAGAAAAACAGAAAAAGTATTCTGAGAAGACAAAAAAAAAGGCTGTACTTTTGGAATGCCTGGTTAAGACGCAGTTCATATCAGCCGTCACCGTTAGAGTGAGAGTATTTTAGTAGTTGGTGAGCGTATTAATAATAATTATTATCATTAAAAAAAAGCGTCAACGTTAGTTAGAGGGAACAAATATCTAGAGGAAAGTCTGCATAAAGAGATTACAATCATTTTGTGATGTTATTTTTCATTCTATTAGTTCGGCATGCTGACATGCTCAACTACGTTGAGTTTGTTACGTTCGCTGTGGTTGTTCTACATAATGCAGGTCAATGGATTTCACTGAATCGTAAAACTAGTAACCGACTAGTTTTTGTGACACGGAACCGTAAAACAAACGGAACACAAAACGCCACGTACTCTGTAAATATGTAGCAGTTCAGCATACAACGAGCGAACGCCGCGGGCTAGAACGCGGACGTAGCGTAAAATTAATTTTTCCCCGTGACTCTGTGATTTATGTGACGTCGTCGCTCAAGTTACTAAATTGTTCCGTCCATTTTCTGAGAAGCCATGCATCTAAGTAAATAGAGCGCGCCCGTGCCACACATCGCAATCACGGATTTAGCGTGGTGAAATTGTGCCGAGAAGAATTTGTAAACCGTGTCTTTGTGATAGTCGCGACCGTTCGACCAAGATAATTAACGCATTCCTCGCTCGGCCGTCCCGGTTAATTTTGCGCCAGAGACCGGCTGAGATATCAAACAATAATATCTGATACATCAAGCGTGTCAAGCGTGACTTTTGTAGTAGGATCGAAAGAGTGATCTGAATTTGTGAAAGAAATGTTCAAGAGTTATTGAATTTTATGAAATCTAGTTGTTGATAAGTTTACTTACACTTGTTTATTTTCATTTCAGGTAAGATGATATAGAACGAAACGCGGCTGCATTTTCAATTACAAAACATTGTGAGTATTCTTTTGTCAAATCTTTACACAGCAAAAGGCAGCCGCAATCCAAAGAAGAAAGTTAACAATTCAATTACCGTTTGATGTTGTTTGCACCGGTCTGTCTAACTATGAATCTGTTATCCCGCTAAGCGCTAACGGAAAAAAGTGTTCTGGTACCGCCTCTAAATCTGTGTAATCATTATGACAAACTCCTCGTAGTCGATCTGTCCGTCGCAATTAATGTCGGCCTCCCGCATCAACTGCTCCAGTTCCTCTTCCGACAGCTCATCACCGAACATTTTCAGTGCCTCTCGCAGTTCGTCGACAGAAATCAGTCCGTTTCCGTCGCGATCGAATATCTGAAAAGCCTCCCGCAGCTCCTCCTCGTTGTGACTCGCTTCCTCGTTGTGTCTGCCCATCATCGCCACAAAGTGTTCGAAATGTATCCTCCCCTGGCGATCGGTTTTCATTTTCTTCAACTGTTTTGCCAATTCCCTGTCGGTGATGGCTCTACCGAGTGACCGCATCACCGCTCCGAGTTCTTTGGGGGTGATAATGCCATCGCCGTCTGTGTCGAACAGAGCAAACGCATCACGTAATTCCACGATCAGTTCCGCCGTTAACTCTGGCTGGTTAGAGCTTTTCCGCAGTTCCGCGATCTGTGCCTCCGTTAAATCTGGCGGTTTGCAAGATTTAGAGCATTCTCCATGTTCACTCGGATCAGACATTTTGACGTTTGGTCCGTTAGACTGGTTACTGTGGTAGGATGTATCATCGCAAATAATAGAGAATCGTTTGAAAGCTGCATACACAATGGGTTTCGTGGTTCGTGAGCGCTGAGTATAATTCGAGCACTCGGGCAGTTGCGTTACCAATTTTATTCAGCTGTCAAAAGCATTTTTTGTTTCGATGAATGTTTGTTTCAGTGCCACGAGAAAGTGTTTTGAATGTTTATTTGCATATGAAAACTAGCATAATAAATGCTTCGCAAGCGTTAAAATAATAAACTTTTCACAGCATAGTTTATTCTGCATCCATCATCCATACGGTGTGTAGGAATTTGAATAATGTTTGAAAAGGGAAATTTTACCCCCCGGTAGTGTTTTCCGTGGATCGCAGTTTTACGGCCGAGAGCTGCAATAAACATTCTCTGAATGGTTTGTGAATTCAAATTCAACGGAATAAAACCGTTGTCTGAAATTACTAACTTTCATGAATTCACGATGGCGATTTGACAACTGCGGGCGATACTCAGGCATGAGCTCGAGTAAACCAGGTTGTTAAAGAAGTCAAGTATTTGTATCCTCCCATAACTTTTCAGTCAAACACTATTCCTATAGACCGCAGACTTCAATCTAAGCTGTTTATCCTCCGGATTATTCCACTTCAAACAAAATCCACCCCGTATGGGGGTTATTATTGTCTCAACCCCAGACGAACTTTTCCTAGATTTGTTTTCTACCGCAAAAACTTAAAACTTACTCTCAAAACATCCGATAAAAACAGTCTTTGATAGGTTTGCTCATTCTCTGGCACCGAGTGGACAATGATACGGCACAATAGATCAATTTGCTTGTTTCACCACTCTCGGTTCGGAGAGGAAGGAGGAAAGTGGAAAACAATGGTAAGCCCATCTGTCACCCGCCTGGACTGTCGAAAAAGAAACTCAACTTTGATGGACCTCTCCGCTCTGTCACCCGAATCCGACATATATAGCAGTCCATCCTAACGGGAAAGAATCTCACTCAGCCCGGATTTCGACTTGCCGAACTACCAGCAACAAGAAGTAGACTATTATTTGCAGCTTAATCTTCATTTGATACATGATGGATTTGCGGTTCCTTTCAAACCGCTTTGTACGGCTTGAATGTGCTTTACCGTATTTTTTCCTCGCTCTTGTCTGCAAAGCTCTCCACCGTTCGATAGTGGCGGCAGAATGGAACCAATTTCCTTTTCAAGGATGGTAACTTTCACTGTTACAACACATCAACGAGAGGCGCGGAGGGCCGTGGGAAAATCGCTTTTTGTCCAGGAAAAGCCAAAAACCGCACAAACATAGAAAAAGTATTCGTCCTCCCTGGACTAATACAAGAAAGTTTTCCGACAGCGTGGAGCCAGCTTTGTGGTGGCCTGCATTATGTGCTGCTTTGAAGTGAAATGTTTTTTTTTTCCGACGGCCGATTTTACCATTTATTGGTTGGCTACATCCGTCATTCGGAACTGTGGTAAACATTTTTCCACGAATGGAGGAAATTCATGTTTTGTTGTTGTTGGTTATGTGATGATCTGTAATTCCTGTTGACGCAAGGCTCTCTAGAGATTGCCGCCATTGAGCCTCACACTGAGAGAAAATTCAGCTCTAAAAATAATTTTAAATTACGGTACCACATTCACTTATATCATTCCGTTTTGGTTCGGTTAGCGTCCCAAAATGTGGCGAAAATTTCCCACAAAGTTGGCCTAAAATAGATAGCTCGTACCTGATAAATATCTTCCGTTTCGAAAGCAGGGGAAAAGTTTTCCGAACACCGACGGTTACCGCATCCCTCTTTTTCGGTGCCGTGTGAACAAATAACGGTTCATTGAATGGGACCAAATATATTGCTCTGCTGAATTCACAGATTTGATAACCCACCGGTGTACGTAATTATCTCGTTAAATCGTTCAGTCGAGCACCTTCATAGAATTATGACCCCTGAGAAGCTATTTTCTGGTTGAAACAATGCAGGTTATCTGTTTGGTTAGCATAAATCTAAAAATAGCATACAGAGCTGCGGGAGCACCATTGAAACGGGAACTATTTTTTCACTAATCCGTGAAATTAAGCCACCTTTGAATGGTGATGGTTTCTTTTATAGTCGCAGGAAGGGGGCGAGTTTTATGTTTTTGTGTTTTTAATTGGCAGGCTGGGAAATAACTATCCTTTTTTGGCTCAAAACGACTACAATCGGAGCTGATTAAATTATATGGAAAAGCAAATGTCGTTAAATGCGCAGATGGCTCTTGGGAATAAAGAAAAACTCTGTGCTATGAATTAATCTAATTTCAGTTTTTTTTGGTGATTTGATTAATTTTCTTTGTTTTGCTTCAGAGTCTTTCGGGTTTTACTGGCAATGCCCTTATCATTCAGATTTAAAACTTTTAAATGATTTCCACGATCATTTTATGCAGGCTACCTTAGAAAATCTAATAATTAAAGGATTAGGAATTGAGATCAAGTATTCAAGAACTGTCGTAAATGTAAAGGTACTGTTACAATCAGGATTTGTTGTTCAATTTTTTAAAACAGCAGTTCTCATTTTTTGTTCGATATTTTTCGACTAAGACCTTGAAAAATTTATTCTTATCCAGGCAAGACATAAACCAGTAATTTCTGACGTCTCCAACACGGTGTTTTATCCTATTAAACTACTAGGAAGGTACTTTCCTCTAAGACAAATAGTATCACCCTCTACGATTGTGTCCCGTTCCAAACACGCCTAGATCAACTACACACACTACTTTGTAAAAGTTGTTTTTATGACTGAGATAGAGTGGGTATTAGGGTGTCCCAAAAAAAAGTCGATGTAGAAAAGTCAAGGTCAGCCCTAAATTGAAAGATAATGTTATTTATAGCATTTTTGTAGAACATTTCGATTTTATAAAAAATTGTTTTCAGGTTGCCCAACGTGATTTATGAAAAAATGAAATTTTCAAGCTTTCTTCAATTCTGTTCGACTCCTAAATTTTTCCATATACATATTTTTTGTGGGATTGTTTTTAAATATTTTGCATGGTTCAGTCCAGCATTGCATTCAGTCCGTTGACCCCCAGAGACCATTAGACATCACAGAAAAATTAATTTTTCTAATAATTAAAAAACAAAACCTTCAAAATACAAAAAAAAAAATTGATCAAGAACTGAAATTTAGTAATTCATAAAATTTGTTGTAAAGCGGGATTTATGACGAAAATTTACATGGAAAAAGATACTTAATATCTTATCGGGCAGCTGAGATACTGGCATATTTATATGTGATGGAAAACTATGCATTTTAACAAATATGTCAAAAAACTGTTTTATTTTGGGAGCTAAAAAATGACAATGTTCAGAAAACAAATGCATTTTTGGATGGCTGATAACTCAGTAGAAGGTTCAAAAATTCGGAAAAATCTGCGAAAAAAGTTAGTACGAAAAATGTCATTTTTAGTGCCCATCAATATAAAACTCAATGTTGCTCGTAATATGTAAGAGATAGAAACATGATGTCTTCAGTAAAGTTTCTTGTTTCAAGGTAACCTTAAACTTTGTCGAAGATACCTTGCGTCTATCTTAAACTGATTTAAAAGTAAATTTCTTATCTCACTCATAGGTGGTGGATTGATCACCCATCTTTCTACATTAAAGATGTATTTTTGAATATCCTGAAAATTCTCCGAACATACCTTATAGTTATAATCAGGCTTTTTAGGCAATGATTCGTACAAACGGCAAAATAAAACACAGTGCAATGAAGAGATATTGAGCTTTAGTGGTACATATTTTTGAGAAAATTCACAGTTTTCCATCACATGTAAAAACGCCAATATCTCAGCCCCCCAATAAGATATCAAGGATCTTTTTTCGTGTAAATTTACGTCTTGAATCCCGCTTTGCAGTAAAAATTGCATTTCTTGATCGAATTTTTTTTTAAATGTGTTTTGAAGGGTTTTATCTAGAAATTATGAGAAAAATTCACCTTTCTGTGATGTTCAAGGGGCTCTGTGAGTCTAATATTTGAATTTGATGCTGAACCAAACCATGCAAAATATTCAAAAACAACCCAACAAAAATAAAAAAATAAATGGAAAAATGTAGGAATCGAACAGATTTGAATAAAGTGCAAAAGAGTGGTTTTGTAGCTTGAAGAAGTCATTTTTTCGAGACTTATGCTACGCTTCTCAAGTCTTTTGCACACACACTTTCGGGATGCTCTTTTATCTTCATGCATTCTCCTGAGTAGCAGCAACTATTAAAATAAATTGCAGAAAATACAAGAGTTACAATTCCGTCTATTATTTCTTTTAATAGAATATAAAAATACAGTAGTCCAACGTCATGCGGTCGTGTCTTGGATACCGCCCTCCTACTTTTGAACCCTCCGCAACTATCGTAATGCATCTTGGAACAATTGGGTTGTTTAGCTACTCACGGATTTCTGATTTTTTGTAATTTTCTGAGCAAAACGATTTTTTTTTCAAAATTGTATATCATTGCCCTTCGATTTTTAAATGAAGAACAAAAATCGCTTTAAATCGCTACAATGACAGTTGATATATGGGCGAACTGTCATTGTAACGATTTCAAGCAGATTTCGAATAGTTTTGATTCGTAATTTAAAAATTTTTTTAAAAAAATTAAGAAAATTTTAAAAAATTACGTTTCACTTTAGAAAATGCAGCTCTTTCAGATGATATAATAAACTGATATAGCTAAACACATCAGTCATACTTGGCTGGTTATGCTCGCAAGAAGGGGACTACACGCGAGAAAAAGAGGCGTGTGTGCATATTATCTCGGGAGCGAATACGAGCAAGGAAGACAGCTAGAAAGAACGAGAAATAGCTTGAATGGAGAATGCTCCAGTGTGTGATATCGGTAGCTACGAGAACCTAACTTGAGGTGTTGCATGATGTTTATGAGTGAGACTAACAACACTGCTTCAAATAAGAATAACACTTGTCGACAAAATAAAAAAGTGCATTCCGAAACAGGGTGTCGAAAACCTGGAAAAACCTGGAAAATCAGGGAATGTCAGAGAATTTATTTTTCAATCAGGGAAATCAGTATATATCAGGGAAAACTGAAAAATATTTAGGGAAAAAAAATTAACCGAGAGGCGATCCGTTTTTTAAACGACACTCTAGCGAAGAAACTTATTTTTCTGGCATAAAAGGCTAATTCGGGACCACTACGGTTCGGTTTTATATTCGATTGAACACTTTTTTCACCCTGCAAAAACTCAACCGAAAAAAATGAAAGGTTCTAGCTTTTCAACCATTCCTATGAATTTTGGTGACCGTTATATAGACCAATGATAGTAAAAAAATCACAGGAAGGTTTTATGCAAAGCCACGACCGCAAGGTTGAAGTAGAATACTTTTACAAGAAAGATAACCCGGCTGCTTGCGTGTCAGTCATTTTTTCTAGTAAATAAACGTTGACCGTTCATTGGCAGTATTGTAATTTCTTTTTGTCTGATATTTTGGATGAAGTTCATTGAATATTTTTAAATTTGTGCAAATGAGAAGTTGAAGTGCTGCCGAATTGTAATATGCACATTTAATACGACATCATTAAACGGGAACGGAACAAAGGCTACGGTTATGCAGAACGCGAATGCCGGCGCGATGCGATTCGCCTTACCGTGGTGAAATGTACAGCTCTTTTTAAGGCGAAGTAGAGCTATACATTTCAACAGATTTCGTCTTGCCGAATCGCATCGCGCCGTTATTTGCGTTCTGCATGACCGTAGCCAAACACTAAGCGACGCAAACACGTAATAATAATCAGAGTATGCATGTAGATGAAGATAATTAACTTTGGATTATAGCGCAAAACGAGAAAATATTAACTTTTCAAATATTCATTTGTGTTCTTCAAATTTCAGTTGATCAATTTAATATCCGATGAAATGTTTGTTTATTATCTGATAAAGCTCTTATATAGGCCAAATGATGCATTCCCAATTTACTAGGTCCATAACTCTGCCAACCGTGCTTGGGAAAGCGCGGTTTAACGACCAATCAGAGGTCGAATTTTGTGTTTTGACAAGGCTTAAGAGTTTTCAATAGTACAATAGTTCGAATGATAAAATTGCAATTTCATGCATTTGGTAGGAATCTTAGAAGATTTTCTAATCGATTGCTGCAAAAACGAAGGAAATCCATCGAAAACTAACCGATTTATTAGCATTTGAAATTTTTCTCACTTTTTTCAGTTTTAGATTTTCATTTCACAGCCCTATGTAGCCGAACTTCCTGAGAGAAGTATTCTAATTCAAAATTAAATCTTCATTAATTCATTTGTTGTCCTTATAAGGACAATTGTTCAATTTATCATAGGATGTAGTGTTTATCTTACATCTCTGTGTTACCTTGATAGTGAGGACTAAGGCGCACGGTCAACACAATGAGAAAGGTGTTTTCACATTGAAAACTAGACACGGCTTTACTGGAGGAAGTGTTGGCAAATGCATCTACCGCTAATACCACCGCTATCATACGAAAGCGCGTCGTTTCATGTGGGGAATATCAACAACGAAAAAGGACGCGCGTCTAAGCATAACCCGAACTGTTTCGCCGTGCTGCTCCCATTTACCTTCACATCGGCCTCAGGGAAGTACCGGCTGCATTTGCATCTACCGCTGAGGCTGTCACTATACTGCTATTGGTACCAAAAGCTATTAACTCTTCAAATAAGTGTTTTATTTGTTCTCAAAAGAACAATTGTTCAATTCAAAATCGGATTTACGCAATCGCATCTCTGTAAAATTGTCGGGGACTGTCGTTGCATCAGCTGACCCTGCTACTATCGATGCTGATATACCCGCTGCAACAGCTACGCTATGCATAGCCATGCCACAGTTGTGGCCGCTATACGATGGCCCAACTGCTGAGCAACTGCAACGCTATCCGTAGCCATGCCACAGTTGTGGCCGCCATTGGTATCCGCTGTACCTGCATCTGCTGGCCTTGCTGCTATCGATGGTGAGATCCGCTGAAACTGCTACGCTTATCCGCAGCCATGCCACAGTTGTGGCCGCTATCCGCTATCGATGGTACCCACTGCTCGCTCCCGCTGCTGCTAAGGGAGGACTGCTGTCGTCGCTGTTCAGAACTATTATGACAGGCTTCGACTAAAACAGGCTTTTATATAGGGATGAAAATAGGGATGAATTATTTTTCGTACGTGGTGGAATGATATCGTCAGTTGAATTCAATACTGGCACAACTCAAAATTCAAAGTTGCGAGAAAAACGCGTTTGAAAATTTGCGTCAAAAATTACTTTTTTCGTTTTCGTGAAAAATTTCATTTTTAAGATTTCCCATATTTATTGAACTTGTTTGGGTCTATCATGTGCATGTAATAAGCAAGTTATAAGAATTGCAACCTCATTTTTCTATCTTTTTAGGGATATTTTAGATTTGTGCAATAAAGGCACATCTTCTTATATTTCCGGAAATATTGTGAATTTTGAAACGGGTCTTTGTGAGATGAAACTTCATAGTATTTGCCATCGTTTGCCATCAATAACTCAAAACTGCAAAATTTTGAGTTATGCCAGTTTTGAATTCAACTGACGATATAACTTGAAAAATATGTGTGACTTCATTCCGGCTCAGAGCGATCATTTGATAAGCTCCACCTCTTTTTTCAGTTTCTAAAGTTTTTCCTCAGTTTCGTAGCACGGATGCACAAAAATGATTTCTTGTCGAGCCGGACCGATAGCACTCTCATTGAAGCAACAAAATAACATCGTCGGCTTCGTGCAACACTGGCACAACTCAATATTTTGCATTTTTGAGTTTTTGATGGCATACGATGCCAAATACTGTTAAGTTTCATCACACGAAATCCCATTTCGAAAATCACAAAAAATCCAGAGTTATGAGTAGAAGTGCCTTTGCTGCACAAATCGAAATCTCCATAAAGTTAGTAAAAATAAGGTTTTAACTTGAACAACGTGCTCATAATATGTGCATAATAGACCTAAAGGTGTTACATAAGAATTAGTATCTTAAACTTCAAAGTTTTCTTTAAAAACGTAAAATAAGTTTTCGACGCAAATTTTCAAACGCGTTATTCTCGAAACTATGTTTTTTGAGTTGTGCCAGTGTTGCACGAAACCGACGGCATGTTTTGTGTCGTGTTGTGCAGCTTGGTTGAAGAAAATGTTCCCGTCCCCGTGTCGCATGTAAGCAGATTATTGCGTTCAGTAGACAGTAGATAGTGTATCCAGCGAATAAACACCGATGGTGCTCTCACACACGCTACGGTTTTAACCCGTATCTTATTGCGGTTTGTAACATCAAGCGATTTCGTTTGCTCGCTGTTGAGTGTTGCATCATGTTGCAACTTGGCAGCTGAGAGACGACGAAATTCTGTTTATGCTGATTGATTGAATCGACTTCATATTAGCTCTGCATAGTCGAACTAACTGCTTTTGTGAATGCGTTCTAACAGGGCAGTTATTTATTCAATGTCGGTTATGCTGATCGCAGCCTTTGCACTGCCCCTACAGTGGGGGGTTTACTAAATAAAGTGAAAGTAAAAATTAGACAACTAAAACAGAATTTGATTGCATCCCGCACAGAATGTCTTGTGTTGATGCCAGAAAATTATTAACCTTCAATTATTTTTTTATTTGCCTTGAAAAAAGCATGTTGCGGTTCAAAATCGGTTGCTAATTACAACCTTTGAGCTGCCCTAACATTGGGGGAATTAAGATACACGGACAACATGCACTGTGGAAGCTATTTCACATTCAGTAAATTTGACGGGTGCGACAAATTTGAATTGCTAGGATGCAACACAGAATGCTTGCTTTCGTTGACAAAAATTATTAACTTTCAATGACATGTTTATTTGCCTTAAAAAAGGCATTTTGATTTCCGAAATTGGATTTCCTGATGGCAATCATCATGCTGCCCCAACACGGGGGGAATAATGGCTGTCTGGCGACACACGCTGAGAAAAACCGCGCTGCTCCTAAGACGTGGTGACCAACCACAGGGCTAGTGCTGCTGCTAAGGAAGAACGACTGCTGTTGTCGCTGTCTAGAACTATTATGAGCGGCTCCGGCTGAAACAAGCTCTTATATAGGCCAAATAGAATGTTTTCAATTGCAAGGTATATGATCCTGTCGACCGTGCTTGGGAAGCAAGCATATAACGACCAATCAGAGGTCGAATTTTTCGTTTTGACAAGGCTTGAATATTTTCAATAGTATAATAGTGTGAATAATAAAATTACAATTATCTTATTTCGGGAAGAATCTTAGAAGATTTCCCAATCTATTGCTGCAAGAACGAAGGAAATCCATCGAATACTAACCAATTTCTTAGCATTTGAAATTGGACATATTTTTCACTTTTTTCGGTTTTAGATTTTCATTTCACATCCCTATGTAGCCGAACTTCCTGAGAGAAGTATTCTACTTCAAAAATTGTTTAAATCCCATAATACAAAGCGTTACGTGTTCCTGTTACCGGGAAACACACAATATAATATATGAGAATTTTAAAAAAAATCATAAGGAAGCAATATTTTTTTCTAGAGGTTAAAGTTGAGTAAAAATCAAAAGTCCTTGGTGTGAAGTAGCATTTTCTTTGAAGCACATTACGTCTTTTTCTCTACATCGAAACTTTGCAAACAAAATGTAACTAAATTTATTTGTGAAAGCTGAAAATATATAACGAACCCCGGAGTTTCTAACCTCGACATCAATAACGCAAGTCGATAGTTCATTTAATGAACACATTTTTTAACAACTTTGTATGACAAACTTGAAGTCCCCAAGTAGTACTACAACTTTGTCGAAGAGAGTATTGCTCGTACTCAAACACCGGAGCCGTAAAAGTAGATTTAAGAAAATTATCGCGATCGTGATAATTATCGCGATAGTTTGCCAGAACGACTCCTCACAGCTCTGGTGTTTGAGTAATAGCAATACTCTCTCCAATACTCTACTACTTGAGGACCTCAAATTCGTCATTCAAAGTTGTTTAGGATTGTACTTATTAACTAAGCTATCCGCTTGCGGACGCGAGTGATAATGTTCATCTTTGCATATAAGTACCTGGAAAATAAAACACGGAGACGTTTTTTTTGGCCAAAGTCGGTTTTATTTTTCAACAAACTCTCCTTCTGGGTCGATACAGCGAGTTCAACGATTACCAATAAACCTATTTTTGTATTGTAGGAGAATTGGGGCAAAATCGACATTTTGCTGACATTTTACGTAGATCAGACACCTACCATTCGATTTCTGAGACTTTTTTACACAAAATAAGATATAATTTGACTACCACTTTAAGATATTAGCGAATTACCATTAATGCTCAGAAATAATCGATATTATTTTGCTTTGTGAAACATACTAAAACTATGCCAAAACCGGTTTCGTAGAATCACCGTTTTGAGCTCAGTTTTTGTGCGATTTAAGATCTGTTTTTTTTTTCAAAAGATGGGTAAAAAGATGCTGATATTTGGACAAACTCTTAGAATTTTGATATTTGGTCTTAAGACAAAATGGCATCGAAAAAACCTCAAAAATTTCCAGTTTCTCAAAAATTTAAAATGGCGCCATTGTTGCTCCTTAAGTTGAAATATGTTCAAACTCCAGGAAATTTATTTTCGCATCAAACTTTATTCAAAAATCATACATAGAAGCCAAGGCAAAAAAAAATGTTGCACTGTGTAATTAATGACCAAATTAGTTTTTTATGCTTCTCAAAAAATCACCGCTTTTCACCTCAGAAATAATTTCTGGTTACGCCATTGCATCTTACAAGTAAAATAACAAAAGTAAATAGGTTTATTTTATGTTCGACAATCCGCTGAACTGCTTAAAAAGTAGCAGTCCAGTAAGCATGATGTGGACACCAGACGACAACAGTTGACTCGATGATGGATCGGAACAACGAGCCATGCAGGGATAGAAGGAATAGTGGATCAATGAGTTCAGTAGAAATGTTGAAAGTAAGTCCCAGCTGTCTATTCGCTTCCGAGATTACTTCACAATAGTGTGTTTGAAGTGTCTAGTATAACACCCAGGTCTCGTACTTGAGTTACTTGCTGCAAAGGCTATCCTGCTAAAGTGTAGTTAAATATTTACGTTGGAAAGATATAATGCTGCATTTGAAAATGCTAACAGTCTTCAATCATGAGAACACCTCTCTACAAAACAGTTCACCATCCTGAGCAATTCTCGCTGAAACTAGGCCACTAGGTGCACAAGGTCTTTCAAATTTGAAATAAATGCACATAGTTATTAGAAATAGAGAAAAAATGATGATGCCATTTTTGTTTGATCGAATTTGTTGACCCCTCGGTCACCAAGGGGCGAAACAATTTTCAGAAAAGTTGAAATTTTATCAATTCTTGATGTATTATTTGAGCTATATCTCTTAAATTCGTTATGTGAAGTATTATAAGTAGCACTTTTCTGTAAAGAATAATGATAGGGTTTTCATTTGAAGTAATCTGAATCCAGGCCGCCATCTTGAATTAGGCCGCCATCTTGGATTATATCCGAAAAATGCAATTTTGACCGTGTTTGCAACTACCGATTTTCGTTCTGAAACCAGCATTGGAAAACTGAGAAAAAATGCTATAAGATGCAAGAAAAAAATCTGGTGAGCATCAGTGTTAACCCATCAATTGAACCTATTTTCCAAGCTGAGTATTAAAATATTCAACGTACACCGCGCGATCAACGTTGTAACCTGTCTACTGTGACCAAGTGGATGCGCATGTTATAGCCATACTAGCTCCATATATCATAAATGATTGATGCTACAACTAGTACGCCACTACTGTTTTTTTGACTAAAAAATGACTAAAGTGTATTTTCTTCTGTCTCTCTTGAATTGGTGACCGTGTTGGGTATACTCGAAAACCGACACAAACAGTGTCCTGTTTTTGGAACATTTTCCGCCTCCATTATTTACACGTGGCGAGCAAGATCCACGGCGAGATATCAGCAAATAAAGCAACGTACGACAACCTAGATCAAACAAAGGTTATCGAATGTTCTCACGGTCTTTTGCACTTGCGTCTGTTCTTCCTGGGTAAGGAGCACAAATTGATGATTTGGTGAAAAATACATTCGATTTCAGTTTTGCTCGCTTAACCAAGAAGAGAGTTTTTTTTTTGATTAACCGACAGATGTTCATAGGGGACAAAATCTATACTTAGGATGTACTATTCCAAAGTTTATTACAAGCTTTTCGGTTAAACTTTCTGCACACAGAAATTTTGTACACAACTATAGTTATATTACAAATCGAGTGATATCTGAGGCTGTTTCGAAAGTTAAAACTGCCCCGCTCTCCTCTACAAATACACACGTGGGTAATATCAAAAGTTATAAAGTTGCTTGTACTGCCTCAACTATTTGCCGATAGGAGAATAAAATATGTTTATAACTCAATTAATCACCAATCATTTGTACGGCACCGCAAGTTACATTTTCGGAATCGATACTAATTTCGAATGCAAACAGTAGAACCTCCCACCATTCCCTCGTGTAAAATTGTGTGAGAAACTCAACGCGAATCTTTCATCTACCCGTCACGCATTCAGACCCCCGCTTTCATTGCCAATGGCACCGAACGAAACCAAACCAACCATTCATGCGATCGTATTTAAATGAGCTAACCGTGCCGAACTTAGCCGCCGCCGCCGCTCATTATAAAACGCCAACTAGCGATTGAAGGCACCTCTCCATATTGTGCCACCCGAAAGCACGCGGGGGGTTCCTTTTTACGCCCACCCGCCACTTGACGACAGCGCAAACGATGCTCGATCGTAATCAACAGCCATCGGCGGCATGGCTTGAAGGATCCAATCCATTAGAATCATTCTTCCCCGTTTTACCACCGTTGTCGTCGTCCTCGTCGTCAGTTTTGCTCGGGTGTGCCAAACTTCCCCTACACATACCCCGTAACCCACAAAATACTTATCGTTATGCTTTCACTCTAATATGCTTCATTAGAGTCGAAAACTCTACCGCGCAATATTCGGCATCGTTTCCTAACCGCCCCCACCGCACTAATTTTGATTTGAGTTGACGTCACGAGCAAAGGCGAAGCTGTTGTGCTTTTTTTTTATAAAACAAGAGATTTACCGATTGCCAACACGATATATGTATTTGTTGAAATAATTTCCTCATACAATCGTCTGTGAAACTGAAAGTTTCCAGAATAAATTTTCGTTCAACTGACAAGTGACAATAAAGAAGTTCCGCCCTCGTAGTTTCCGTCCGATGGCTGGCTCGTGATTCGTTCATAAATCTAGCCTGGAAGTTCATTCGATCCTTTGCGAAGTCGTTTGTAGGTTGGGTCATCGGGGAGAAATTCAACGGCAGCGAACGGTTCTGGCTCTTGTACCAACTATCGGAGTTTGTCACATCCTGAGGTTCTTTAATCAACAGGGACAGCCTGTTATAGGATAGTTCCTCAATCGGCGCACCGTGAAAAAAAAAGGCGAAACATAACCAATAACAGTGAAACACTTTCCGTGCTTTCCAGACCGGTGCTGGCGCCATGTCAGCTTTTCGTTCACATTTTATCTAGATAGGACAACGTCGTTTTGTGTCCTGCTTCGGGAAGAGCTGAACTGACTGTCTATCTGCTGGCCCCTCATGGAGAACCCATTACACGCATCGGTTTTGACGCACCCATGGGAAATGCTCGGATCGTACAGCCAGCCAGGTAAAATGGTTCCACCGTTTCTGTTTGGGTTTAGCGTATTAAAGAGGACCGGGGCTTAACATTTTGCCAGGAATAAGCTGGTTGAAAGTAGCTTGAACGGCATTTCGGCCAGACTATCGTACCTTTGAGAGTGTCACTGGGAAGCGGTGGGATAAAAATGTTATTTCACATCGACGATTACGGGCAATGATAGGCCGAATTATTTGCGGAAATAGTAATTGAACGCTGTATCGGCAAAATTGACAAAATAAACAGTATGAAAGTTATTTTATATGTTTCTGCTAAACTTTGATTAATTCTCTTCAATGGACTGATAAATCGTCCCAGTAAATTAGTTTTTGAGGTACTTATCCTACAATGATTTACCTTTATAGAATAATTAGAATATGCAAAAATAATTTTTTGGTTCAAGCCGGATTCCGTTTCTTTTGTATATTTTGTTAGGGCCGGCGTATAAAACTGTTTATTTGAATGTAAACACTACAATTATCTTAGAGTGTCTATGAGGGTATTTTATTACTTCAAGTTAAAGTTTGGACCAAAGACAAGCAAATTGCCTAGGTCGGAATAGAAAAATTGACAAGTAAAAATATGGAAAATACGACATGCAGTATTGGAAACTAATATTAAAAAAGACAAAAAAAAAACGAAACGTACGAACGAATAGAGAATGTTGATAAAAAAAGTAAAAAAAAAAACAGACAACACTTAGAAGAAACTTCCAACTCCGGCAGTTTATAAAAAAGGTTAACAAAAGGAAACAGCTTGAAATAGATAAAAACAATAAAAACAGGATGTTGAAAAGTGGAGTATGGAAATTGAAAATAAAATATAAGAAGCACCAGTTGCGCAGAATCAAAATGCTAAGAATCAAGCTTAAGGTCTAATAAACCAAATCGGTACATTATTAGAAATTGAATGAGAGAAGACAGGGATCCAAAAGTACGGAGAAAATTATTGAAATATATGTTCAGAAAATAACAGCAAATCAGATATTTTGAAGAAATATAACTAACGACAAAGTTACTGGAATCCATCAGTGAAAAAATCAGAAAAATGTGCGAGAGAGTATAAAAAACAAATAGAACGCAAACAACTTGAAAAAGCAGAAATAAATGAATAAAAGATCATGTCATAGTATAAATGAAAGATTGAAAAAATAAGAAAAAGTAACATCGAGAAATAGGCCATCCACAAATGTGAAATTTCGAAATTGAACACTAGATGCTCGAAAATGAAATCGAAGATTAGATTCAAATAATTATTCGCAATTGAATTATAGAAAATCAATAATTGTTAAGTACAGACAATAATAAATATACTTTGAAAATAATTTTAGGTAAGAAAACAATGAAAAGAAATAGTTCAAATAGTTTGAATCTGAAAAAAATACTGAGTTAAAAATCGCATCGAAAAAAATCGATTTTCATTAAATACCCTTCAATAGAAAACAAGAACTGATTCGAGAAACCATTAGAAATTAAGCAATAGGAAAAAGTATTAAAAAAGCATAAAGCAAAGAGTATTTTTTTACACAAAAATATAACACTTGAAACGAACTTATAAGAAATAGAGGTGGCCTGTAGAAAGCAGCAAAATAGATAATAATATTGAAATATTTTTGTTAGTATGAAAAATATGAAAACAAAATAAATAAAATACAGTTCGCAAAATTAAGAGAGAAGTGAAAATTAATAGCAATATCTCAAAAATTAATAATATATCATAGAATATGAAATAAAAAATAGAAATAAAAAATTGAGGAAAAATTAAATGGACAAAAACAATACAAAAGAAATGGATTTTTCGAAAGATATCATTCAAGTGAACACAAAAGAGGTTGAAAAAGTTCAAAAAAGTAAAAAAAGACAATTAAGAATCTGATTCGGTAAATTAACAAGAATATCAAACAATAGAATGCGAAATGCAACATTGAAAACATCATTATAAAATATGGACTATCAGTTAATGTCAATGTTTATGTTGATAAAAAACCCAAATTAATCCACCTAGTGGTGAGACCCTGCCTTTCTCATTCGAACTTATTATTTGTTCAAATAGAATTACACAACACTCCCATTTAAAAAACATACACCTTGAAAATTTCTGCTGGATTTATTTTCCACTTTAAATAACGAATTTCTGGTAGCCAACAGTAGAACTATAACTAACATTCAAAACCTAACATTCACACACATATAAGCATACATTAACACTTACACATGCAAATACCATGAAATAAATATGTTTCAAATACATCACGCGAAAAATCCACTGCTGACTTATTCAATTGCTCATCCCTAACTACACACACTGCTGTGCAGACATTGCATATGCGGCTGAAAGGGATGTCTCATCACACACAGGAGAGTCAGCTGACGCTAATAACTCTTATAGCCCTGTGTGATCAAGACCAAAGCCAGTCTGAGTCATGCCTGCGAGTGCAACACAACAACGGAAGGTGCTCCGTAGGGCTAAATTTTTTCGAATTAATTTCTATCTTTAACAACGGCTTTTACCCGTTAACATTCAAGTTTATTAAAGGCAGATAGTGTGTGCAGTCGGGGAAGCGAAAAATAAGCGAACTGAAAATATGATACAGATTTGGAAAAATATATCGCATCCAGACGGGACTTGAACCCGCAGTCTCCCTGACTACTTCACTGGTTGCCCGAATACTTCCTAATTTGCCAAATTTTGCCTAATCTGGTTATAGTACAACATCAAATTTGAAAAATGTTAAGGCCACATATTTTGATCGTTGCTATAGTTTCAAACAGTCTCCGAGCCACTTTTCTTTCCATAACTTTTGAACCACATGCTCAAACATTATGATGGTTTTAAAGACAAGTTTATTTGGTCCATTGAATCCAACTATGTTCAGATCGGTTGTGTAGTTTCTGTGGTACCTTATCAAGTTTTGTGATTTTTACAATTTGATACATAACGGACAAACTTAACCCTCTAGTGCCCAGTGCCGCCTCTAGGCGGTCTTCAGTCGAACCTCTAAAAAGCTTCAATAAGAACTTAAAAAATGTTTATGAGGCTTAATAGTGATTTTTTCGAAGTCCGTCTAAAAATTAATTTGGGTACTAGAGGGTTATAATCCGATAACAGTGTAATTGAATAGGATTTTATCGTGCAACTAGATCTTTTTTTAAGACTAATTTAGTGAAAATCGGTCCAACCATTCTGAAAAAATTGAGTGAGCTTAAGCAGCCTTTGAAATATGTTTCTTTGGAAAGCGTGATTTACTTCTTTTATACATAATTTTGAACCACATGTTTAATCATTAGTTAAGGATTTTCAACACAGGCCGTTCATTTGGCACCAGTTTTGTTTAAATTGGTTGTTTAGTTTCTGAGACAATGAAATTTCGTGATTTCCACATTCGGTGCCTAAACTAAAAATCCGATTACAATGAAGTTCAATAGGGTGTTATGAGGCCAACTAATTTCGTGAAAACCGGTCGAACCATTTCTGAGAAAAGTAAGTGAGTTCAAGCAGTCTTTGGTATATGCTTTGCTTTTATAACGTGATTTGACATTTTTATAAATAACGGACAAAGTTACAAACCGATTACAATGGAATTCAATAGCCAGCTATGGGACAACTAGGCCTTTCATTCGAGACTAATTTTGGGAAAATCTGTTTAGCCATCTCTGAGAAAAGTGAGTGAGTTCAAACAGCATCTGAAAAACATTCCTTTACATAACTTTTGAACCATATTTTTAATCTTTATGAAATTTATAAGTTAAGAGTTCTGAAGATAGCTCGTTCATTTGACATCAGTTTTGTTATAATCGGTTGTGTAGTTTCTGAGATATTGATGTTTCGTGATTTTTACATTTTGATACATAACTTCTAAACCAAAAATCCGATTTCACTGGGGTCTATTTTTACGCGGGTTATTTTTTATGAATTTTATTAAACGCGATGTTTTTACAATTAAGCGGATTATTTTCACGAGATTCGGAAGATTATTTGTACGCGGTTTCGAATAAGTTTAGTATAAGTATATGTAATCTAATCTTTTAAACGCGGTACAATCAACCGCGTAAAAAAAGACCCCAGTGTACAATGAAATTCAATAGCAACCTATGGGGTAACTACACCTTTCATTTGCAATTAATTCCACGGAAATCGGTCCAGCCATCTATGAGAAAAGTAAGTGAGAAAAAAAAGTTGCACATACACACACACGCACACACACACATACACACATACATACATACATACATACATACATACATACATACATACAGAAAATGCTCAGCTCGTCGAACTAAGTCGAGTGATATACGACATTCGGCCCTCTGGAGCACTTTATGCCTTTTGTTTTTTCAGTGATTGCTATACCTTTCTAGGAGAAAGGCAAAACATAGAATTACAAGATGTACGAAGAGGAAAATTTGGAATATATTAATTAGATATAAATATTACTATATAATCATATAAATAAATACAATTTGAGACAGGAATAACATGCATGGAATTGGGAACAACGATTTCAAATTGTTTAAACATAAAGTTTCACCAGAACTAGAATTTGTTTGTTTCAGAAAAATGGCAAAGAGTATTGAAACTTTCTTGCCAATTTGAAAAGTGTTATTGTGAAATGAATAAAAGGCGAAAACTAAAAAGACATAATGGAACTAAAATAGCATCGATAAAATATTAAATATCCTTCAACAGAAAAAAAACGGAAAATTACTGCAAATTGAAATAATGAACAGTGTTTAGAAAACACAACAAAAAGTGTAAGAAAAACAAAATTTCATACAAAATTTAAATTGTAAACCCATTTAACACAAACTAATGAGAAATAGAAATAATTTGTAAACAGGAAAATGGAACATTACTGGTAACTTGGAAAGTAAAAATATATCCTAGAATAAGGAGTAAATAAATAAAAAATGAAAGAGAAGTAAATCAAAACAACAAAGCTAAAAAATATCGAGATAATAAAATGAAATATAACATCTCTGAATAACATGCGTCAGATCTCTACTTTTGGATACCCTCAGGGTCCGAGGAATACAGCCCTCTGTGCCAGTTTGTTATATCCTCGCTCAGCGAAACTTGCCATACATGCTACATGTTTATAGCTATTTGAAGAGCATCAAGGTGCCCATTTAACAGCGAAACAAATCTCGGATAGAAAAAAAACATGTTGGTTTTAGTATTAGATTTAGTTTCAGCTCGTAGTCGGCAGCGAGGATAAAAAAATTGCGTTTAGCTTATAAAATATTTAAGACCATAAGGCATTAGATATAGTTGGCTCCGTAAAACATGTAAGTATGAGTTGCCTCACACTGCCCAGCTGGCTCACCCTTACGTTCTCAGGGTCGTAGCGTGTTCGGGGGGGACTCAGTACTATGCGATGAAACCGATCTCAATCAGGCAAAGCGGACCAACGAAAGATTAGCGGAAAAGGGATTGGCTCTAATTTAATATTAAAGAGAAAAGTTCATTTTACTTCTTTATTCTGGACTTAAGTTTTCATGATGCGGTACCGTTCACGACGCGTTGGGGCCCATCGACGACATGCAGGGGAGGAGGGAGAGAGGTACGTACCTTGACCGATCAACGGTCAACCAATGTTGGCGGCGCTTCCACGTTCCGCCGATATCTCGCCGTTTTCCTTCTGGGGACGTCTCGACGATCGCTACCCCGCTGAACTGGCTCGTTCAGATGTTTTCCTGGTCGGGGTAGCGAAGAGAAGTTGACGGCGGTTTCCGCCTGGTAATACGCACGGAACACTTCCGAGTTCTCCACCTTCTGTCCTCTTCCACGATACAATCCGGTCCACTTGGAGACAGCCGGCGCTATCGTCTTCTTCTGCTCGACAACTATACTTTTTTTTTTAGTTTTTCACTTTCAAATTTTCGCATGTGTCTTCTCTGATGGTTCGAATTCTAATGGTTCTCGTCTCCAACGTCTGTCATCTACTATCGACCTTCTCCCAATCCTCGATCTCCCTCTCTCTTCTTCTTCTCTCTCTTTTCCTTTACCCGGATGCAGCGATCTTGATGTCATATATTTTCTTGCTTCATCCGGCACCTGGGTGGCGTTGTGTCAGGGTTGTTTTTGGTTAGCGGTTATTTTTATCGGTTGGGATATTTTTAGTGCGGACTATTTTGCCGTCTTTTGCCGTTGCGGTTTTTCCGGTACATTTCGCTTCTCGTATTTTTGTAACTGCCTGTAAGGTGTGGCCGCCTTCTGGGATTTCTGATGGCCTCTTGTGAACCACGTCAAAAGCCCCAACGTCTGCTCTGCACGTTCCTGGGTGGGCTCCAAAGGCCTCTTTTATTCCCAGATTGTCAACCGGCGGGAAATCCATGGGCTTACAAGCGGCAACAATACATAACTTTTTTTTTCTCGCAAATTATCGACGTCTAATTATGGAGTAAACTATGATGTTTATGTTAGTATGTTTAGTATAACTTAAAGCTATGTTAAACAAAAATTACAAAAATTGGAAAACAAAATAAATTAAAAGCTAACAACAATAATAATGAGCCAACCACAAACAAAACAAATATTTACAACTTACAAACTACAAATTAAACAAATCCTTAATTGGGCCGATCGCCTTGAAAGCGATCGGTAACAAACAATAATTTGTATTGTGCCGTGTCAAATTGATGTTGTGTGAACAAAAAAAATCTCTAAACAACAAAACGAAAGATCTAGAAAAGTTGGAACAATTCGAATGAAACAATGATAGATCTGATTAGAAAACATTCAGAGTTGGAAAAGTTTTAGAAGATAAGTCACAGAAAAATTATTTAAAAATAAAAATAAATGGAAAATAGAAACTTAAATGTGATTGTCAAGGAACAGGAAAACGGAGAGTTTAGAAAGAAAAATGACAATAAATACCAAGTAAGAATTGATTTATTGATTGAACGATACAGATCCGTTACTAATAAGCTTAAAGCTTCCCAAAATGAAATTATATGAAGAGGATATGTCAAAAAAAATGAAAGAAATATGAAAAAAAATCTGATTCACATTTTTATGGTGAACCATATGTAGATTGCCAAGAGTGCAAAAAAAACATAACCATGTTTGTTATTTAGTGTTGAGTTTTGGCTATTGGACTTTCAAATATAGTTTTTATCTGTTAATTTTTTAATATTGTTTCTACCTGTCAGATCCATTGTTTTGTATCTTTGTCATTGTTTTGATTTCTAACCACTTTCTCGTTGAAGTTTCTTTGTTTCGTTAATTGTTGCCTACAACGGTTTCCTGTAGTTTACATTCTGTTTTGACTATTTTTCCTTTTAATTATTTCGCTTTTTGTTGTTGTTGTCGGTTCCTCAGTGTTTTATTTTTATTTCCTTAGTTTTTACTTCTTTCACACTTCTTTCATGATCAACGCATTTTATTTTCTCGCACTCACTTTTTTTTATTTGTTGACCACTTTTCTGTTGGTTTTTGTTTCCAGCGTTTTTCCTTTTTATATTATTATTATTTTTACTTTTATTTACTTTACTTCTGTTATTTGTTGTCACTTTTTCCTTTGTTTACTCACAACTTTCCCAATCTCCTGCATGATTTTTTTACTGTTATTTCACAACTATTTTTTGCTTTTATCGCCGATCATGGGTTTTTGTTTTCTCCCACCCTTTTTTATTCGTTGACTAGTTTTCCTCTGTTTGTTCTTTTTCTTGACGATTTTTTTTGTGTCCTGTATTTTCTCTTCAATTATTTTTAATAAATCTGTTTTTTTTAATTTTATATTTATCTATTCTAGTTATTGTCTGTTTTTTTTTTTTGTTTTCTCACTATTATTTATCGTTTCCACAGAGCATTTTCATGACTCGCATAAAGTATTATTTCTCCGGTTTTCTTACTATTTTTGCTCCGTTTACGCATTGTTTTCTTTTGTGCTTTTCCCTTTTCGATCTGTGTTTTCTCAATGATTTCTGTACGGACTGTTGCTTTTTCTCATTATACATACAGTTTGAATTGTTTTTTCCATTGTTTCTCTCCTTTTCTTACTACTTTTTGATTTCAATGTTTCTACTGTGTATACTTTTTTTTCTGTTTCCCCAGTGCTATCTCTCTCTCTTTCTCTCTTCCATTTCTCTCTTGCTCTTTCTCTCTCACTTTTCTTTTTTTTTTCTTTCGCCCTTTCACTTTTTCTCTCTTTTTCTCTCTTTGTCGTTCTTTTTCTTTCTATCCCTCTCTATTTCTCTTTCTTTCTCTCTCCTACTCTCTATCTCTCTCTCTATCTCTCTTTCTCTCTTTCCCTCTTTCCCTCTCTCCCACTCTCACACTCTCAGTGCTACCGCTCACTCTCTCTCTCTCTCTTTCTCTTTCTTTCTCGTTTTTTCTCTCTCTCTCCCACTCTCTTTTTCTCTCTCACTCTCTCTCTCTTTCTCTTTTTCTCTCTCACTCTCTCTCACACACTTTCTCTCTCTCTCATTCTCACTCTCACTCTTTCCTTTTCTCTTTCTCTTTTCCTTTCTTTTTCTCTGTCTCTTCTCTGTCTTTGTCTCTTTCCCTTCATCTTTCTCTTTCTCTTTATTCTCCTTTTTTTCTTTCTTTCTTTCTTTTCGCTCTCTCTCTTTTTTAACTTTTTCTCTCTTTCTCTCACTCTCTCTCTCTTTCTCCCCCCCTCTCTCTCTCTCTCTTTCTCTTTCTCTTTCTCTTTCTCTCTCTATCTCTATCTCTCTCTCTCTTTCTCTCACTCTCTCTCTCTCTTTCTCTCACTCTCTCTCTCTTTCTCTCCCAATCTTTTCTGTTCTCTCTCACCCTCTCTCATTCTCTCACACTCCCTCACTCTCAGACACTTCCTCTCTCTCTCACACACACTCTCTCTCTTTAACAAAAGAAATGCCAGCACTGTATGCAATTGGAAGTATATTTGGGACAAATTGTGGCAAATCTCACAAAATATGAAAAAAATGGTCGCAGTGACGAAAATAGCCTACCCAAGGGCAATCAAACACAATAACAAAATCTGATTTACCATGAGTCAGAGCAAAAAATGGACATGATTATTTCACATATAGTTATGTTTTGCGATTTTCCGAGGTGTTGTTTTAACATTTTTGTATATTTTTTTTCCTTCTCAACTCAAATGCCACTTTGTTTGATAGTGTGCATACGAGCAAGCATGGAAATTTTCACTCACTAGCAATATTTCATGCAAATGTGTTCTTTGATTTATCAGGTATCGTTCAACTATTTCCACTCGCGTACAAGTTTTCCATTGAAACGCTGCTGATTGTTTTTCGCTTCCAAGAGTTCCAAATACCATAGAAGGAGATTGAATGATTCAAACACGATAGTATCTATTGTATCCAAGCTCAATTGCTTTCAACCGTATCGCGAGAACCTTTGAGATATTATTGCCAGTGATACAAAATTATGAATCCAAATGAACGTTAGATTGCGTTCAACTGTTTGCTTACCGGAGCAAGCAGGTATCATCAATGCTAACGGAAATTGTAGCATGGTGCATTAGCATGTGATATTTGAATTAACCAAGAATCATCGTGGTATATCACGGTGAAAGCACGACGTGGAGTAGCCGAAATCCACCTACCAGTAACCAACATTTGAAAAAATCGTTGCGATCGCTTGAGTGCAATCGTTTACGATTCTTTCGTGAAACATTCGCTATATGTAGCTCAATCCGTCTAAAGCAGGCAGGCAATACTGAAACAAAATCATCAAAGAAAGCTACCATATATTTCTTTGCTCTAAGTTGTCTCTTGCATGCGTGAGAATGTGTAACTTTTTATAGCGATGGTTTGCTGTGATTGAAAGCTTATGGATAGCACGTTCGGAAATGATACCCGAATGATTGTTATGAGATACGATTTTTTCTATCCTTGCATACAAGGACTTGGTTGATTGACACGCGATTTTTATAAATTGCTGCATTACACGGTTCTTACGACTTTTTTATGTTTGTTTAATGTTTTCAATATTCTCTTTTCGACCCAAAATGGGCCGATATTTCAAACACTTACTTCCGTTCAAAATTCGGTCAATTTTTCGATTACTGTTTGGCTAAACCTGCTGTAATATTTCTCCTATCAGAAACGAATCGAATTGTTATGATTTTTTAAATGTTAATCCATACTTCATATTCTACTTCTCCGTTAAGACCAATTTTTTTTGCTAGTGCATGATGCCACTAGAAAATAAAAAAAAAACAAAATTATTTTGAAGGCTATGATAAAAAAGTTGCAATCGCGCACAAAGAGAAAAAGTAACAATTCCGATGTAAAATCGAACTTTTCAATTTGGGGTGCGGTTGGGCGAGATCTTTATGAGAGTCATTGCCAAGAAAGTCTTTAAACAGTTATTATAAACCGTCACATTCGTTCTAAACTGCCACGCTTTTCATTACATTTTTCTAAACATTTTGGAAATCAGAACGATAAATCTCTTTCTAAAAAATGAGTAGACAATTTTCAACCTCTTACTCGTCCTTATACTCACCGGCACGGTGAAAATTTGGGTAAAGAACGCTGCCGGGGCAGTTCTTGTGCTTCCCTTTCGCAGCAAGCTCGATGATAAGAAAGCTTTATATATAAAAAAGAAGATTTAGGTATGAGTAGAGCTAAATTGTGTGACCGGGCTTTGATGCGTGATGAATAAAGGTTACAAATCCTTAAGTACATCATTTGTTTATCGTAAGGTTGGAAGGAAAAAATGGCAGCATGAGCAGCCAGAAAATGTTTCAAGGATTAAAAATAATCTAACCATTTATGAATCAAAATTTTATTCTACGTAGAATCGAGCAAGTGGTTGTTATTATCTTGGACCCTACCTCAACCCAATACAAATATTAACATCACATCTAGAATGTTTCTAGAGATTTAAATCCAAGCCGCACTAATAGGAAACCTTTGATTGTTTGAACTGAAAGGAGCAACTGAGAGTTTACGGATCTGCTAAACCCTAACAGAAAATTGCTTCATCCATTGTGGTTTCCAGTTTCTCGATGGAATTCTCATCTCGATTCAAGATATTGCTCGCAAAGGTAGAAATAATTTCGCATATTGTGTGCTTTGAAGCTGCAAATGGGCCGAAGCTTCTCGTGCGCCTAATTGGTTTCCTGTGTGTTTTTGCGCGTGTGTGTGGCGGTGATGCCGTGCCTAATACAAATTCATAGATTTAACGCTTTTTCGACTGGTAGAATTTCCACTTTTCGACTATATGCGCGCCCTGCCGGTGGCAGCCAGCATCGTCGGAATGAGTAATGAACTGACATTAGGTAGCAGCGTATGGCGCATAAATATGAAATAAAAGGGCTTTCTCTCCACGTATTTCACATTAAGACAAATGGTACTAATTCATTCATGCTGTATGAAGCCACCGTTTAACCACGTAGACGGGCATCGAGTACAGCACGGAGTGTGGCTCTATTTTTGCGAGTGAAGCAGTTCAAATATCTTCTATCCGCCGGTAGCCGAAACACGTGTAGAGCAAATTTATGATTAACCGATGTACGTGGCACATGCTGCTGGCGATGGCGGGTATTTAAAATTCTGCGTAATTTTGTTACGCTTATCAGCCCGGTATTTGAAATTCGTTGGAACAGCGCAATTGCCGTTTGGGTGCTTCGAGCTTGATTTGCACGGTCCGTTCACCACACATCATCAGCGCCTGTAGGTCAAAGGTGGTGGCTTTCGAATTTTGCAAATTTGAGCTATTTTTGGATCTGAAAGTTCAAAAATCCAACGTCAAAGTAAAGAAATTTCATTTTCACTTGAAAATGTTTAGCTCTGTCATTTTGTTTTCAAAACTCGTAAATAGTTGTTGAACTAAAGCAGTGAATATTTTGGCAATATTTCTATGAAATTTTTCAGGTATCTCAAATGATGTCATCACATTGAAGGTTGCACGTTATCGCACTCGTTCTGCAGTAATAATAAAAAGGACATAAAATACACTCTCTAAATGTGATCGTCTTATCGATTTTTGTGCCTCGTAAGGCAAGGCTAACATTATCCTTTTTATCACCTGATTGCCTTATTTTTTATTCGTTGATTTGGGATACAAGCATGTCATCAGTAGGATGCATAAAAATAAAATAAAGTGATCTTTGAAGTAGCGGCAACAGTTTCAGTTTCTATTTTTTTGAAAAACTTATTAAGAAGTGACACAATATTATTTGAAGGTAAAATTTTACTACGGGATAATTAAAGTTGTACAATTTTCCAACAGTAAAATTTCGCCATCCTGTCGATGATCGTGCAGGTGAGAATTATTTCTTGCGCAACGGTGCCAGCCTTGAGCACAAAAAATAGCTCTAAATTTGCTACACCATTAAATGCAATATTTATTGCCATCGTGTTAAGCCACTTTCGGAAAACGTTACCAATCTGGAAAATTGGATCGGTAGGCACTCAGGGGGGAAGGCGAACGACCAGGCACGTACTGAGTACGAGTACCTTTATTCCTACAAGCATGCATAGATTTCTATTAAGATCGACAGACGCGGGCTGCAACCTGTCTTTCGCTTCCAGCTGCGTTTGCTTCACATGACTGATGATGACGGCAATGATGATTGGCGGAACCGGTTATACGGTGTGCATCCACAAACGACGCACTTGGCATAATGGCACATAAACTTAAATGGTAATTCAAAATAAGTAGTTAAAATCACCATGCGCCTCCATTAAATTCCTAAATAGCATGATTACGCATCATGATCCGTAACTTGCAGTACCGAATATCTCGAAACATTGAGAACGAACGATCCGGACCACTTTTGGGTGCAACAAGAGTAGCGTAGGCAGCTGGAAACCTCCTCCCCCCACAGTCATTGATTCGAGCTGTGCCACTGATATTGTGCCGCAAGGGCAAAAAAAGTAGTGCAGCAGAAGTGGAAATATCGATCCGCAGCAAAATCGAGCCTCTCCTATAGCACCGAACGACCGACGATGCATGAGATGTTAGTGAGGCATAATGTCGTGTGCTATCGAGTGATTATTGCCTATATTGGCAGAGCACTCGGTTATGCAATCCGTAAAAGACCCCCGAACGAAAATTTTAAGTCAACGTCGCACAGTGGTCGGAAAGGACTGAAATCAGGGCGAAATTAATAACTACTAAGGGTTGCCTCCTAGATGAACGATGTCTTCTCGAAAGTTGATCCTGAAACTAATGGCCAACTTTTGGTAATGGCTATGTAGTTCAAAATTTCACCACTAGGGCGGCGCTATCGCTAACTTCTCAAGGAAGCAAAATAGAAGTTTGTTTGTAGTTTGTAGAGAATAGTAATTTGAGAAACTCTTTCTTCGATATGAAGTTAGTACCTGATGTATTTTTTGAGAAATTTAACAATTAATCTTAAAAAAACATGATTAACGGCTATTTATAGCCGAATGTCACGATCAAGGTATATCAAACGAAGATAAGGTATGCGTAACGGCTGTTATAAATTAGGTAGTTTGAATTTTGATTCTATGAGTGGCGTTCTAAGCTAACATTGCTAGCTAAAAAATGGCCGCTTGCGCGTCGCACGCTCGTTTTTGTTTTTGATATTGTAAACGTTTCGGCGAAAATTGCCCAGAAAACTTTTTTGTTCCTGTCTTCATGAACACGAGGAAACATTTTAGTCTTTGAATGAGCGCGGGTATCGACGGGGATACCATTTAAAACTCTACATAAAGTTGGAGTGCCAAGTATTTCTTTATACTTATTTTGTGGAGGGCTTATTTCCATAAAACGACTTTAAAAAGGATATCTGAAGTTATTAGAATGCTAGAGTAAGGCTATATAATCATTTCGACACTATTGTAACATTCATTACTACTCCTGCATTCTGTAATAAATCACCTGGGCAAACAACGTGAGAATAGAGAAGTCGTGTGTGAACAAGAAGCCTACTTTCTCAACTATGTTAAATGTATGACAACATAAATAATCCGAACATTCTAATGATTTTTCACTAGCTCAAATCCTATAGAAATGATTCCCGAAAAGAGCTTGCTCGATACATTAAGTTGAAAAATTCCCTTTTTTCCGACTATATGCAGTTCCAGACCACTGTGCGTCGTCAAGTTTTTCACCGCCCGGTGAGTGGATGGGATGTGGAAACTGCCGGAGCTGAAAGATGGTACTTTCCTGCCATTGTTGGTTTTAAGTATCGTTCATTCGGCTTCTCAATTGTGTTCTTTATGTTTGAAAATACACTCGTGCAACGTATTGGAAAAGAGCAAAATGTCTCAATATTAATATTTTTTTACTGTTATTATGATTACAAATATTTCTAGAGTTGAAACGGTTTGTTTGATCGGTATAGTGCTTACGGCACAGTTGTAGGTAGTTGTTTTGTCATTCCAAAAAAATATACAAAAAAAAAAGGAAAAAACTTATATTTTTTCTAAAAGGATAAAATAATCATTTATAACTTTGCCGAAAACATCATACCAATAAAACAAACTGTTTTGATTTTTTTTACACTTTACAACTTTTTCTCATTTTTCACGTTTAGCTATCCTTCCGTAGTTTTTATAAAAAAAATAGAAATAAGCTTTTCAAAATAATTTATGATATTTTTATTTTTATTTTTTTTTTTTTGCTAAAAACTTATATTTTTTTTGAAAGGCAAAATTATTCTCTACAACTTTGCCGGAGACGTCACACCAACCAAACAAACGGTTCTGACTCTAAAAATAAATATATATAACTCTAATAATATTATAAATATTATATATATATAGGCTGGCTTTTGTCCCACCTGCAGGACTATATTTTTCGTAAATTTCTAATTAACTATTTCCCCAGTTAGTACATTCTTCAATCGTCAGCTCCACATTTACTGTTTGAAATAGAAATAAAAATAGCTTGACTTGCATTATAGTCATTAAAAATAAGAAACATACTATTTATACAAAAACGCTGTTCTTAAATTAGTAGTGATTTTAAAAAAATACTAATAACACAAAATGACATCTTTAGCTTGCAGGAACATTTGCGTAAAGTTTTAACAAGATCAAAAATGGTCGATAAAAATGGTTGCACTATTTTTGGTGGAATTGCTCTAAAGTGCATTATTGAGAAGCAACCGAACGATGAATTTAGACATTGCCGATAGTCATACCAAGATCAAACTTAGACTTAGAATTAGTTGAAATTTGAATTGGTTTTGGATTTAATTTGAATTCGGACTTTGTATGGATTGGATTTGGATTAAACTCAGCGCGAATTTATTGTAAAGTTATTTCTTTGTTATTATCATGCACTTTTCCTATACTCAAATTTATTATTTATATATTGATTCTATTTTTCCTTTACCTAAGTTTTTTCACAGTTATTTGTATGAATTCACTTTTTTTTTTTAATTTTGTCTACATGTTCACATTTCCGCTTTCCTTTCACATCTGTCGTTTACCCCTGTTTCTTTAGTTTACTCTTTCACTTTTTTCAGGCAATTTTTTCTTGTTTTCCTCTTTTCTGTATTCGAGTTGTACTCTTACAACATTTTTAACTTTAGTTTTCAACTTATATCGTTATTTGTTTGGTTCAATTGTGCCTAATCTATTTTTTCGGTTTTTCTCATTTTTTTCGTCTTGATGCTTTGATTATTTCTTTTATGTTTGCATTTTTCTCTCATTCTACAATCGTTTTCGAATGTTTCATTTTGCTTTTTCATTCATCGTTTATTTTCCCATAATTCAGTTTATTGATTTTTTTTTCTTGGCATAATCACACATTTTCGTTTCTCATATTTTTCCTATCCATGTTTTAAATAAAAAGTTTTTCACTGTTTTCCATCAATCTTAAAAATTATTTGATGCTGCGCTTTTTTTTAGCTTTTTGATTTTTTTGCTGATTCACTGCACGCTTTATATTTTTCTTCTAATATTCTTTTGATTTTTTTATTATTTTTGTTCATTTCCGTTAAGCTTGCCTGCTAACTTGGTTTTGTTTCTCTTTGAGCTTTAATTATTTTTATATTTTTTTCCAATTTTTTGCCTCTGTTTTCCAGTTTTTTTTTTGAAATAATATTTTAAATTAATCTATTTTTTCATTGTTGGATTGTTCCAACGATCTTCAATATTTCAATCTCGAATCGGTTACATTTTCTGATATCCAAATAAAAATATTTTTTGGCTGTCATTTTTCTCATATTTCCATTATAAACTCTTCCTAACCTATTCTCAATAGTGTTTTCTATTTTATATTATTTTCAAACTGCAACTTTGTTATTTGCTCATTATCGATTTCCTTTTTCAGAATTCTTTTAGAACCTTTTTATTCTACTCTCCTTTGTGTTTATTTTTAATCTTTCGAATATTGTTGCTTGCATCTCTTCTATATGCTGTCATGCATCATCTATGTTCTAGGACTGTTTCCTTGCTCTTTGGTACTTTACTGTTCGGTAGCATCTTCATTTAGTTTTTGTTGCAGCTGTTGGCTGTTATCATTCTTCTTTTTTTGTTTATTTTTATTTATTTCTGAAATTTAGTTTTACGCTCAATTTCAATCTTCTCTTTTTCTAATGGTCTTTTTCAGTCTCTTTTTCTTCATATGCATGCTTTGCTTTATCTTCATTATTTTACTTCGGTATTGCTTGCTTTACTCTACTTTAAACATATTATTCTTCGAAGAAATTTAAAAAAAGTTAAAAAATTTTGTTCCTCACTGTCTGTAAGATTTTTGTAATTTGTCTTTAATTTTTTACCAATTTTTATTTTATTTTCTGCTTTAGATCATTTCTCGCCAAACATGTGAGAAGGGCCTATGTGCCATACGTAAACAACCCATTTTTTTTCGTTTTTTGATTAACACAAGCGTAATCTGTCCTTACTAAAAGGGCTTTTTGATAGATGAAATTGGTTCTAATCAAATAATCTTATTTGTACGAGTAGATTATTCTTGTAATCATTGGAAAACGTGAAACTGTGGCTTGTTTACATATGGCACATGGGCCCTTTTCACATGTCTGGCGAGATTTTTTTAGTTTATTCGTTTACGTTCATTTTATTTTCACTTTTATGCTCCGATTTTTTTTTTCCCTCCCTTGTCATTCATTTTTCTCGTCTGTGATATTTTCTCTGTTTCTTTCTGCGTTCTTTATACGCTTTAACATATCGATATATCATTCAAATTTATTTCATTTTCTCACGGTCTATAAATTTAAATTTTTTTGTACAGTATTTTTCCATACTTTAATGTCTACTTCTTTTTTGCACCTTGTTTATTCAACGATATTTTTCATAATCTCTTTGACTATTTTTGTTTGTCTTTCCGATTATTGTACGCTGCATGTTTTACATTTCTTTTACTTGTTCAATTTTTTTCTGCAGTTTTGTTCTGTTTTTTTATTCTGTTCTTTAGAACATTTTTTTTGTTTTGTTCAATGCTCTTTTATTTTTACTTGTATTTTACATACTGTATGTATTTTACAGCATTCATTTTGATGGTAACATTCTGCTCCAACTTTAACCGTCACTTTTTATTCGTTTTTGTTATTAGTTTCTTTCTGCTGCAGCACATATTTACTGCGACTCTTCTCTCTCTTTTTTCTAAGGTTTTGGTATATTCTTTTCGTCGTATATTTCTTTATTATTTTGCCTCGGTATTGTTTATTTTACTTTGTTTCTTACATGATTTTGCCTCAAAAATAAACAGATTTTTTCAACCTTATTGTCAATTCATTTTTTGTATTGTTGGGTCTTATCTGTACTCTTTTTTCTCTTTAATATTCTAATATTTCATGGCGTTCTTTTCGCTCTTGAACCCAGTCCCAGCTCTCCAGTTTCCAGGTTTTTGGTCATTATCTTTCTTGTCGTATGTTTTTTCATTATTTTGCTTCGGTATTGTTTACCTTACTTTTTTTTCATTAATGATTTTGTCTCAAAATTAATCTTGCCTATTAGCTTATATTTGTTACATCTTTATGTTTTAATTTCTCTTTTGTTTCCTCTGTCACATCAGTCGTATTTTTCCTTTATCTTTTTTTCTCTGTTCACCTCTTTTCTCAACAATATTGTCAATCCATTTTTCAAACTTGTTTGGTTCTTTCTATGCTCCTTCATCTTTTTAATGTTCCGTTCTTTTTACCTTGGAAGATTTCAATATTTGACTTAAAATTCATTTTATTTTCCCACGCTCAAAGTGAATTATTTTTGTGTTCTATATTTTTCACATATGTCTTCTGTTTTCTTACATCTTGTTTATTTATCGTACTTTCTCATTACCTCCCTAAATTGTTCCATTTGTCTTTCTAATTATTTCACGCTGTTACTTTACAAATTTCTTTTTTTTCACTTATCTCTTTTGTTTCATTTTTAGGACATTTTTGCTGTCTTACTTCACTCAGGGTTCAGGTCTTCTACTTGCTTGTTTTATTTTGTCATGTATTATCATTCAGGCATCTGGTTGTGACTGATTTTTCTGCTCATTTGCATTTATTTCTGAAAAATATTTTCAAACTCAATTTCAATCTTTTTTTTTTCAGATGGTCTTACTTTGTTTTTAATATTATTCTGCTTAAACAATAGAGTCTTTTTGTTTCCATATATTTTTACTCCTTGATTTTTACAAGTCATTTTATGTTGTTCAAACTTTTTGCAATCAATGTTTCTATTCATTTCCCATTGCTTACATCTCCGTTAGATTCGCCGACTCGTTTATTTGTTTTTTATGCTCTAATTTCTTTTCTCTTTCCCTCTCTTTCTCTCCTCCAATTCTTTTTTTCTTGTCTATCCGTTTTAAATCTATTTCCCTGTCTCCCTCATTCTTGGTACTATTTTTCGATAATTTTTCGTTTTGTTCGATTCATTCTACGTTCTTTTGACTGTAATCATTCCAATATTTCATTTTATTTATATTTTAGTGTATCATGGTCGTTTTTTGTTATATTTGTTTCATTTATCATACTTTTTCATTATCTCTTTAAGACGGCATTCATAATTTATGGATGTCGCCTAACGTGTTTCATTCGTCTTTCAAAACTTTTTACGCTGCACCTGAAACATTCATTTGTTATTTCACTAGAGGGTTATTTTGTCATTCATTTTTAGGTTAATATTTAGCAGACAGTATGTGAAGTAGGGAGAGCGAAAATTAAGTGAACTGGAAATATGATACACTTTCTCTTACTCAGCTCTCTATATTTTCTGAAGTTTCTCTGTATTCTTTTCAATATTTTGGTATTTCGTTTCAAATATGTGTTCTTATTTTCATTTCTAGTTTTTAGAACATTTTTGTTCTGTTTTTTTTTTTCAATGTTTACTTGTTTGTTTGTGTTTTTTTGTGTATGCTGTCATACTTTATCTTGTTCAGCAAATTTTTTTCTTCGCTATTGGTTGCTTTATCTTGACTTCTTTTATTTTTATCTTGAATTTTCAGGTTAAGATTCTGTTTAACTTCAACTGTTGGCTGTTTTTATTCTTTTTTCTTATTTGTTTATACATCTATGTTCTGTTTATACATATATTTTAATTTTTTTGCTTTACATATTTACATATTTCACTCGCTTTTCTTGGCTTATATATTTTATACACAGCGCATTTTAAAATATTTTTATTTTTATTTTTGCACAATCTTTTTTTTGTTCCATAAGTTTAATAAATTTTAACATTCTCTTCTCTTTTCTTTTTTCTTTCTTTTATCTTTTCTTTTCTTTTTTCTTTCTTCTCTCTTTTCGACTTATCGCTCCTATATTCATCTTAACACATATATTCATCCCTCACTCGTCGCTTCTTTTTTCAACAGAATCTTTTCGAGGTTCCGTTATTTGCATGTACATATTTGTGATAGTTCCAATTTTTCTTCTCTATCGTTTTACTTTTCTTTTCTCCTCGCATTTACATTATTTTTCAATTCATTTTTTTCACTGTCGGGTTCTATCCATGCTTGTTTTTCTCTAAATATTCCAGTGTGTGATTCAATATATTATTATTTTTTCTTGACAAATTAAGGTATTTCCTATCGTTTACTGTTCACATATTTCCATTTCTCATGCTTTTTCTTTTAATCGTACTGTCTTTGTCAATTCTTCCTCAACTATTTTCTTTCGCCTTTTCAATTATATCAGGCTGCACCTTTGATATTTATTCCTTGTTCTACCATAATTTTTTGTTCTTCTCTTTTCATTCTTTTTTTTTTGTTTTTTTTTTTTTTTTTTGAACATTTTTGTTTTGATTCCTGTGAATTTAGGTGCCGCTGGCAAAGGTAATTTTGTAAGAAATTTACTGTGAAACATTTCGACGCACTTCTGCATACACTAAGGTCTCTAAAATTTACGGGAATTATTTTAAAACAATTATCTTTTTAGAGCAACTATCTTGAGCTTGTGGGCAACAATTTTTTGCTCTGTCCTTGAATATGTTGTTTTTATTATTTTGGAAGAATCATCTAGTGGTTTCGTTTTTTTTTTTATTTTAGTTTGTTAGTCTTGCTTGCTTGTTTAGTTTTGATTTCCCTATCTATTCTTATTGTTCTCCTTTTTTTCTATTTCTGTGTTAATTTTATTCTCTACCGTTTTTCGCCTTCCTTCCTCCTCATTTAACTTTTTTTTTTAAATTCGTTTTTTATTGTTTGATTCTGTCTATGTGCTTTCTTCTCTTTAATATTCCAGTGTGTGATTCAAAATATGCATATTTTTAGTTTTTCTTGACAAAATTAAAATATTTCTTGTCTTTTATTGTTCGCATAATTGCATCTCTCCTTCTTTCTTGTTTTTATCGTACTTTCCTAACTTTTTCCACTTGTCTTTGAAAACATGCTGCACCTTTGACATTTATTACTTGTTCTGCCATCTTTTTATTTTCTTCTGTTTCAAAAATTTTTCCTGCCTATTTTTTTTTTTTGGAATACTTTCATTCTTCTCTTTTCTAATTTTTGTTTTTTTTTAAATTTTTGATTATTGCTTGTGAGTTCTTTTCTCGATGCGGTTATGCTCTACTCATGATTTGGGACTTACTTTTATTGTTTTGATTTTGTTCATTCTCTTGTCATATGTGTTCTCTTTATTCTGCCTCGTTATTGTTTATTTAACATGCGAGATTTTGCTTCAAGATTTCTTTCTTTTATCTTGTTTTCAATATTATTTTCGAAACTTTTTTTTTAATATTTTGTTTTATCAACACTTTATTCTCTCTCAGATTTCAATATTTTATTTTGAATATGTTTTTATTTTATCCAGACCATATTTTTTATTAACTATTCTTCAACTTTGTCTGTTTGTTTTTTGAAATATTTTATGCTGCACATTTGTTGATTTTTCCTTTTTGACCATTATTGTTTTTCCTTCTATTTGCAATTTTTTGCAGAATACTTTTTTTAGTTTTTTTAGTTTTTTACTACAGTTAATAAATTTTTTAATAAACGAAATTCATAAATTTTTTGCATTTAATTTTGTATATTTCTTGACAAAAGTGCATGATTATAGGCGGTTGACCATCCCGAATATGAAAATATGGTTATTGTATGTTACAGGTGAGAACCAAGGCCTTGAGAGATTTTAATAAGTTCACCATTCGTTGTTTTAATCGACATTTTTCATTTCTCATGTCCAAACTTAGAATTTAAAAAAAAATCTAGTTTCTTTGGTCTATATGAATTTTCATCTAGAGTGTTTATTGTAAAAGTTAAGGCGCTATAAAAAATGAGAGCGTCTTATGGTGCGTTTCGTTCAAATTGTATTCATCACTCTTCATGCAACAATTATTCCATGCATTTATATCACCACCAAATGAATAGATTTTAGTTTATGTTTAGTGAATGGGTGACGAAGACCGCTGCTTCCGTTGCTTGAATGCACTGGAATAGCAGCTGGTCATGAAACAGGTCGTAATTCGCTTTTAACGTTTATTTGTTTGTTTCGTTAAACGACACTGGACGCAGCACATGGCGAATGAGTGATGGTTGTCGTTTTTTTTTTGTACACACGCGCTGGGTTTAATGTTGATATTTTTTTTTTCGCCGTCCGCTTGTCGGCTGTAAAGTCTCGTAAATTTGAAAGCTCTGCTCAACAGGCCGGCTTTTGTGCATGGACTGACCGGCCGCAGTAGTAGCCATTCTTGTTATTGAACAAGTGCAATTTATTATACAAGCCAAACTAATTTACAACATTCCATGCGGTGACCAACATCAACAGCATGTAATTGCAGTTGTATGGGCGCTAATAAACAAATCACTCGCCATAAACATAAATATTGCGAGCACGTTAAAGGTTGTAAATGTCAATTTGTGTAAAATATACATTAATTGTGATTAGAAAGATAATGGCAAATGGAATTCAAAATATCAAAATTTTTACTGCACATTGTTGATGAGTTACTACCTATTGATTTAGTTATTTATTTATAGCAGAATACTTCTCTAACGATCGTCCATGACAACCACTTAGTACGCCAACAAGCGAACTCGAACGACAGATTTGGTTGCCATCGGCGAAAAAGAAGCGTTCTTTAACGTTCCACGTTCGTCGCCCACTTTTCTACTTCGTTCTATTCGGCCGGATTAGTGGCTGTATGTCTCTCGGGATGTATGCCCCACATAGATGTATAAATTACACATCACCCATCATCCCGATGCACGAACCAAACGAGCTAATTCGCTCCATCAGTCAGTTTGGACACGTTTCTGCCGAAAAGATTTCATCTGTTTTCTGTTGCCGCGAGGTCTGACAGACGGAGCACAGACAGAAGAGCGACAGCACAGTGTGATCCCTATACTACTTTTTCCCACCACATACACGAACGTTCGGAATAGTTTAAAACGATGACGCTCGGACATCGCATACAGTTTCGCATCCTCAGTCACCGCATCGCTCCCCACTCTGCTGCTTCAAGATTAAGTGGCGGAAAGAGGAAGAGTTTTTCCGTTGGTTCAACGTGGGTTTTTTTTTCTCATGAGAATCCGTAGAATCTGTAAAACAAAGAAGAGATGGGACGATCCATCTCTTCGCAGGGAATTCCACCGGGTGAAAAATTAGTCCATTTACACTTTTTCTCGTGCTTTCTGATTATGCAACAAAATTAAATTTTACGGTTGTAAGGAAAAAAAAGGATCCACATCAGCTGTCATCGTTACTTCTAGGAATAAATCACACCGCTGCCGGAGAGGAAACCGGTAACCGTTCAATTTCGGCGAATAAGGCCTTTCCGGTGGAAATTATACGCTTGCGCCAGCACAGCGGAATTGTATCAATAACAGTTTCGTTCCAAAAGGCAGTCAACAAAAAAATTATCGAAACTACAATTCCAGCCGCGCACATCCGCAATTGTCCACTGTAGAGAACCGGTAGAATCCTTGAACAAACGGACGCCGAACTCTGCAGCAGACCACGTTCGGCACGTTCGGAAAACATTACTTGCAATATTTCTTGATTAAAACCTAATTGAAATTGTTGGTTCGCCAACCGTTTCGAGAAGACCGGTCCACAGTGACCCCAACGTCGTCGCGTTCGGTCCGTTTCAGGAAGAAGTGTAATTAAATGTTGGTCCGCTAGTAGCTATCGGCACATATGCCGTGATGCTAGTGGCCAATCTCGCAAGTCATCAAAAAGCCGTTCCGTTTCCCGCCGTCCACAGTGGAAGCTGCTCGAACGCATCAAATTAGCAGTCTCGAACAACATTACGATGCGTCGACGTCGTTGTCACCGTTCGGGGTCCATCTATTTCCACACATTACCTATACAACTATTAGATGTCACCGCTCTTGCTGGACTGGACCGAAGGTGGAGGTGTGACAAATTGCATTTCATTAATTATGCGCTTGCCGATGCCAAACGGGCATCGCGCAGATGTTGCTATTAAGCGACGACAACAACGGTGGCGGTTTCAATTAAAATCACGATTGATGGAACGGCGCGAACGAGACAGCGAGATGGCAGCCGGAAGACGGTCGCCGCATTCTGCTTGGCAGAACACCAACCGGCACCGATTGTATCATCGACAGCACTTTCCGCTAGTTGTGGACTCGGTGTGTCTGCCAATGTTCGGAGTGATGAAAAATAACCACATCCATCATCTGAAGACGTCAAAACTGAAAAACATGCCTGTTGCTGTGTTTATCTAGAATTAATCTCAGTCACGGGTGGCGCAACGGAACCGCCGGAGAAGATTTTAGCTGATTGGTTAATTAGCATTGTTGGTCAATTATGTGGAAAAAATTATTATGGAAAATTCCTCTTTGCTGTTATTTGTTCGGTTTACTACGGCCTTCGTATAGCATCGTAGAGGGCTAATAAAGACAGCATTGGAATCAGTAAATTCAATAACATGGTAGATAAAAAAAATTCAGTTGATATACTCAAGCCAAAAAGAGCATCTGCCGAAAAGTAAAAAAAAGGAAAAGAAATGCAAGAACAATGTCCCAGTTTCAAATTTTTTTTTAATTGTCATTTTTGATTTGGCTGAAACTTTGCATAGATGTTTCTATAGGCAAGAGATGCTATTTTGTGCTATTTGTTTAATTGTTTGGAACACGACTCATTTTTGGGAGGCTATTGAAAAATGCTATTTTGGGAAGATATTGATGATTACAAATATTTTTAGGGTTAAACTGTTTGTTTGATCATCATGACGTCTTCGACGAAGATCTATAACTATAATTTTTATTTAATCTTTTTTTCACAAAAAAATAAGTTTTTAGAGTGTATATTTTTTTCGGAAAGACAAAATTATTATCTACAACTTTGCCGAAAACGTCATAACGATCTAACAAACAGTTTAAGCCCCAAAAATATTTGTAATCAGCAATACCTTCCCAAAATAGCATTTTTCAATAGCTTCTCAAAAATGAGTCGGGTTCCAAAAAATTAAACAAATAGCACAAAATGGCATCTCTTGCCTATAGAATGGTCGTTTAAATTGGTTGCCCGGTTTTTTTTTTGGAATCGCTCAATATATAAAATTAAAAACGAAAAAAATGAAAAAGTAAAAACAAATCGCCTCAACAAGCAAACAATAAAGTTAAAAAAATAATTAGTTAGTAATAAAATCGCTACAAAATTATAATGAAGGAGAAAATACTGAATCAGTGAGTACAAAGGATGAAGAACATGATAGTAAATCTAAAGCAAGCAATGAAATAATTAATTGGGTAATCATGAGTAAAAATATTCTAAATAGCAGGATAAAAAATTAAAGGTGTTAATTGGATTAGAATGAAAAAGAAGAATAAATAAATTACGAGAAAAAACATTAAACATATCATAAGTGAATTAGAAACAGGAAATAAAGCAAAAAAAAAACAGAGTGAAACTTCCATAAAAAGTGTGAGTGAATGAATAAGCAAAACGTGTAAAAAATGTATTTAACAAAACTGTTAATAAGAAAAATAAAGCAAAACTAACCACAAAAACATAAAAACAAAGATGAAAAAAAACTATATTTTACTAACATTAGAAAAGGTAAACAAAAACATATCGTACTATATGAAAATAAGAACTTATAAAAGTGAGCAAAACAATAGTAAAAGCAGAGATATTTTAGAAACTATGAGCAAGTTTGAACAACAAAAATGGTGTATATATCTATAGTAAAAATGAATAAAAAATTAAAAAGATTATACAAAAAAAATGCAAAATAAAGCGGAAGAACTATGAACGAATCATACACTAGAATAAAATTAAAGAATTCAGAAATATTTGAGAAAATCAACAGACAATGAATGAAGAATTAAAACTAGATGGATTGATTAGAAATTAAATTAGAAATTAAGATAGGAAGAAGATATCATGATAAAATCTGAAAAATAACAGAATTAAGTGAATGGATAAATTAAGAGAAAGAAAATAAATCAATAGAAAAAATTAAGATGCTACATTAAATACAATGAAGTTAAGATAATAATTGAGTTAAGATGTTATCGAATTCAACAAGAGGTACTAAATACTGAATAATGAGTGAAACAACATAGATATCGGAATTGAGTAAGATAGTTAACATATAATAACAAAAATCACATAGCAATTTATTGCAAAAAAGGTTAAAAAATGTGAAGAAAAGAGCAAAGGATCAAAAGAGTAGGAGCCAGAAAATATTTGTAATTAAAAAAAAGTTATAAAAACATGTTTTTAATGATAGAATAAAAACATAATTATAATTAAATGAAGAGAATGGAAGGGAGAAATAAATAACCATGCGTAGGGTTATTAAGTATTATTAGTGCATATTACGAAAGTTTTCCTACCAAGACGCGAGTGTCAAATAAAGACTCACCTTGGTGGAATAAGGCCCTAGAAGGACTTAGAAAGTCCTCTAGGAAACTGTTCAATAAAGCGAAACTAACAGGTAATTGGGAACTGTATAGAACATCACTAACAAAATACAACAAGGAAATAGGAAAATCCAGAAGAATCAGTTGGAAATTAATGTGTGAACGTATTGAAAACACATCCATTGCAGCCAGGTTGCAAAAAGCCCTGTCTAAAGAACATTCCAACGGTTTGGGTAGATTGAGAAAAAGTGACGGTACTTACACCACAGATTCTCAGGAAACACTGGAAATTATGATGGAAAATCACTTTCCAGGATCATATTCGGATACTGATGTAGTGCATGAACAAACTGGAGAGCAGCTAAGCTCACATGCGACTTGGACTGAATCCCAGGAACTTGCCTGTTCTATATGCAGTAGACTCTTTCCAACCATACAAGTCTCCGGGAATGGATGGAATACAGCCAGTTATGCTCCAAAAGAGCAAGCAACTGTTTTTTAAAATTATTACGGAGATGTGTAAGGTGAGCCTAATACTAAATTACATTCCATCTAGTTGGAGACAAACTAGAGTTATTTTCATACCAAAAGCCGGAAAACGAGATAGGACAATCCCGAAAGCGTTTAGGCCAATTAGTTTACCTTCCATCTTTTTTAAAAATAAGGAAAAATTAATCGACTATCAGATCAAAACAGTATATATGAAATCCAATCCATTAAGCAAATTTCAATTTGCTTACAAAAACAACTGACGCGCTACATATGTTAGTGGGAAAAATCGAAAAATCCATCCATGCCAAGGAAATTTCCCTGGGAGCCTTTCTTGATATTGAGGGAGCATTTGATAATGCGTCTCACAACTCTATGAAAATAGCCATGGAAGGGCATGGCATAGACAGGAACGCAATAAAGTGGATTCATGCCATGCTAATAAGTCGCGAAATAACAGCTACACTCGGTGGGACGTCCCTAACAAGAAAAACTACAAAAGGATGCCCTCAAGGAGGGATATTGTCTCCCCTGTTATGGTCATTAAGAGTAGACCATCTTCTTCGGAGCCTATCGGAAAACGGCTTCCAAGTGATAGGTTTTGCAGACGACGTAGTGATTTTAGTTAGGAGGGAGCACGACTGCGTTATTTCTAATAGAATACAAACTGCACAGCTCAATGGTACAGGAGAGAGGGGTTGAGTGTAAATCCATCCAAAACAACTATTGTTCCTTTCACTCGAAAAAGGAAATACATTATTCCTAACTTGCGATTGGAAGGCACCAATATAAAGCCTTCCACTGAAGGCAGATATTTAGAAATCATACTTGACCAGAAACTAACCCAGCATGATACATTGGATATAAAAAACAATTAATGGGTTCAATGATGGCAATTTCGGTCACGGGTTACTTTAAAACACGTTATATTATGTCAAAGCCGACGTTTCAAGGATATATTTCCTCGTCCTCAGGGAAATATATCCTTGAAACGTCGGCTTTGACATGATATAACGTGTTTTAAAGTAACCCGTGACCGAAATTGCCATCATTGAACCCATTAACTATTTATTGGTCAAACAACGCTTAACATAAGAAAACAATATTCATACCGAGAATAACCTACGCCTCGTGGCCCAAAACCACTGAAACATCCACTCAAGCAAAGCTAGGTAAAATCCAAAGATTGACCTGTGCATCGATTTGTGGAGCTATGAGAAGCACTCCATTAAAGGCCCTAAACGCAATACTTCACCTTCTTCCACTTCATCAGGTGGTTCAACTAGAAGCGGAAAAAAATGCTCTAAGGCGAAATCGACAGTGCAACCTAAAAGAAGGAGATCTAACAGGACACCTGAGATGAGAAAGATTTCCAAATAAATAATCTAATAAAAAGTAAGGAGGATTGGCTGGGAGGAAACCAAATTTCGAAATTCCTTACAGAATATTAGAGATAGAACGAGAAAGTTGGCAACAAGGTGGGCCCAAAATTCGGGACGGTTCACTTTGCTTCTACACAGACGGTTCTAAAATGAATGGTTCCGCGGGTGCGGGATTCACAGGACCAGGAATTAATACAGTTTTTCTCATGGGACACTGGCCAACAGTATTCCAGGCGGAAATATACGCGATAAAAGAATGCACGAATACGTGTCTGCATTTTCTGTGATAGTCAGGCAGCACTAAAAGCCCTGAATTCTCCTTACTGTCACTCTAAACTAATGAGGGAATGCATTCTGTCGCTCCGAAATTTAGCTATGAAAAACCATGTTAACTTATACTGGGTTCCTGGTCATTGTGGAATCGAAGGAAACGAGAAGGCCGACTTACTAGCCAGACAAGGGTCATCTACCAACTTTGTTGGCCCAGAACCTTTCTGTGGAGTCTCCCCGAGCGCTCTAAAAGCTGAACTCGGTGAATGGGAGAAAGCGACCATCAAAGCAAACTGGGATGTCATAAGCGGATTACGACAATCGAAAAGATTCATAAAGCCAAATCGCGAGAAGAGCCTCGTGCTGCTCAGGTTAAATAAGAAAGACTTGAGGACATTCACAGGTCTTATTACAGGGCACTGTCCGAGTAAGTATCATCTCAAGAAGACCGGCAAACTTGATGACGATGAATGTCGCCTATGTAGCATCGAAAGCGAAACTTCAGAACATCTACTCTGCGAATGCCGAGTATTAATACAACGCAGATTGCGTATCTTCGGTAAAGGACACATAGAACCTACCGAAATTTGGAGGGAAAATCCTGGTGAGGTAATAATCTTTATACGAAGTGCGTTGCCCAACTGGGATAAATGTGCAATGTAACAAGGACATCAACTCGCCAAATAGTGATGTACCTGCTCATACGCACTCAGAGTAAGGTGAAGCATACCACAATAGATCAAACAATGGTCGCAGTGGTTCAGTCTTCTACAAGGGAAAAAAAGGTTATTAAGTATGAAAACATAATTCGCATATACAAACCGGCTATGAATATAATATAAAACAATATAAATAAACAATATAAACAATAAATTGAATATAAAACAGAGGATGAAAACAAGGGCAGAACTGCAAGTAATGAAAAATACATGAAAAAAATAAAAACTAAAAAAAACCAAAGAAAAATGAATACCGAAAATGTAATTGTATTAAAGACAAATAAAGTATAATAAATAAAGAATTCGTAGAAAAAATAGTGTAATTTTGTAAAAAAACTCACAAAACTGTTGAACAGTTATGAGAAAGCGATAATGAAAAACAGAGATCCTAACCATGGAGAAAAGAAAAATAATAAAAAATTGAGCAGAAAATTTTGCAAAAAAAAGTAGCAAGTACAAAAATGAGTGCACAGAAAACGTAACTATAGAAAAAATAAATAAAAAAAATCAAATCAAAATGAATCCAAGTGAACTATAGGAAAGAAATGGGTAAGTATAACAACAGCCATATAAAACAAAAATAAAATTGGAAATGAAATATCGTAAATGTGAAAAATAGTGTAATTAAACAGAAAAAAAGAAAAGCATAAAACAGAACTAAGAAAGCAATAAGTAATAGAAGTTAGTAGAAAAAAATATCCAAAAAAAATGAAATAAACAAGAATGAGGAAACCCTAAACGTAATAATATATTGGAACGAACGATGGCGTAAAAAGACCATTATGAAATAATTCAATTAAAGTGAACTAAAAGAAAGAAATGCAGAAAAATCTTACACTACAATAATGTGGAGATAAAATACCGTAGATTGAAAAAAAATAAAAAAAATCAGAATGAAGTGAAAAATTAAATAATATTCCAAAGTATAATCAAAAGGTACAGAAATAGTTGAAAAAAAAAGATATAAATGAAACCAAGGTATGATGCAGAAATATAAAAAGGGAAAAAAGTGAACAGTAAAAATATTAAAAATAGGTAGAGAAACAGTAATCGAATCAATAATAGTAGGAATACTAACGAAAATAAAAACTAACAAAACAAGAACAAACCAAAAATGAATGAATAGATAAAGATTAACACAAACGAAATGAGTTAAAGTAAGAAGATACGTAAATCAATGAGAATGTACAAGGAGTAAAATATTTAACAAAAAAAAATAATAATAAAAAAAAGTTCATGAGATTGAAAGTAAACATAAAAAAACAATAATAAAAACCAAGAAAGAAACCACAGTTAAGCTGTTGCAATCTAGGTGAACTGAAATGGATAAACAATAATTGACAAAGTGCAAGGAAAATACGTTAAAAAAATGAAAATCGATTGAAATAAACAAATTTAAAATTTAAAGAAAAAAAAAATTAATTCAATAGAATTGAGCTGAAAAAAAAAAGAGTAGAAGCATTTAAGAAACCATAACTTCAAAAATGGTTTTATATAACAACAAACATACGATAAATTCGGCCCCGTTATGCTTTTTGCGATTGGGCCTTCTATTATTATTGATATCAAGAATAAAAAAAAAGTGGAAGAGGTTGTTTATACGAAACGACCGCAAGGTTAACGTAGAATTACGACAGCCTGTCTTATGTCAATGAATTTTTGCAATAGCTTTGGAAATTCACTCGATTAGGGTTAATCATTTTAATGGTGTGAAGCGTGAAGTTTTACAGTTTGTACCCCTATATATGTTGCCGTAAGACATAATTCTACGTCGAAAACGCACTAATACTTTTCTTGAAATCATGCGGCGAAGACGTATAATCGAGGGCAAGGAAACGAGGCGGCACTAAGCCGCCGTAGTTTCCGCAGTCCGAGCCGGCTGCCGACCCGCCGTCGGAAGCGGCGGCCTCTCGCACCCAAACGACTGATCTACTGGTTTACTAGGTCTACTCAAACAGAGTTTTCTTACCTTAGTTAAGTCCGAACGAGCGGTAGCGAGTAAGGACAGCATTCGCTCGAACAGCGAGTCGGCCGAAGGCCGCGAGTGTATTGCTTTTCAAATGACACTTTGAAGCGAAATACATGTTGCTGAATGCTGTGATGATGATGACGATAATAACATATTCCGCATCACTCCCCCTTGACCTTGTGTCCTTTCGGCTTTGTATCCGTAGGGCCTCGCGACCATTCGGCCTCGCGTCCATTCGGCCTCGCGTCCATTCGGCCTCGCGTCCATTCGTCTCGCGTCCATTCGTCCTCGCGTCCATTCGTCCTCGCGTCCATTCGGCCTCGCGTCTATTCGGCCTCGCGTCCATTCGGCCTCGCGTTCATTCGGCCTCGCGTCCATTCGGCCTCGCGTCCATTCGGCCTCGCGTTCATTCGGACTCGCGTCCATATGCCTCGTGTCCGTATGCCTGCCGTCCATTATGCCTAGCGTACTATGCCTCGCGTCCATATGCCTCGCGTCTGTATGCCTAACGGGGTGTCATCGTATTTACCAGACAATTGAACTGTGCAGTAACAGTTAATAATTCCATTATGTCAATGTTAATAATAATAATTAATAATTTATAATTTTCATTATGCTCTTCCAAATATATTTAGCAGCCTTGAAAAAGACTGGTTGCTGCAGTTGCAAATTTCATTCAATTATCGCATATACGCTTCATGGTCCAGATAGCGCGCGATATCCGCTCTGACAAAGATTTTTTACGCACGTTGTGGAATGAGATAACTGGAAAAAAATTTTCCAGTTGTATCATTCTACTACGTTCGTAAAAAAGAGGATGGGCTACGCTGCTCACAGTTTGTCGGTATATAAGCCAAATTTGAGCGTGAAAGCGCATTATTTTATCGTCAACTGTGTATCTGCCAACAAATGTGTCATCATTGAGATGGCACCAGAGACAAGCGACAAAGGAGCCAGGAAATTTGTCACAACAGGTCAAACCTCGTTGTAAGGAGAAACATTTTCGGTTGCTTCCCGGTTGGTGGATTACAACAAACGTTCTACTATTACACTTGCCGCAAGGTTCAGACCGCCGTACGTTTGCTGCTCCAAGTAATTGTTACATTCCTCTTGTCAACCTATTGTTGCCTTATAAAGGCAACAATATAACATGTATCGTGTGTTGCACGGCTTGAAGGAAGAAGATGTTCCCGTTCTCGTATCGGATATAAGGGTCGTAATTATGCTGTGATGTCAAGTAACAACCGTCTTCTTAAAGACGTTACATATTTGTTAATGAAGTGTTATGAATTTTCTAAAACGAACTCAGTGCCGTGAGCAGAACTTGCTGAACTTTTCTGTTTGGAATCGGATTTGTTTCGCATATACCGCTTGTGATGCACAGTGTTAATGAATCGTAATATACATCACACTGCTGCGCAATTGCAGCAGCATCAAACTGCAATCAAAGTTGCAATTTAGTAATAACCATTCATTATGCTCTTCCAAATATATTTAGCAGCCTTGAAAAAGACTGGTTGCTGCAGTCGCAAATTTTATTCAATTATCGCATAAATGCTTCATGGTCCAGATAGCGCGCGATATCCGCCCTGACAAAGATTGAAACCCGGCTTTTATTTCTTCTTCACGATCAGCAACCAACGTCCGTGTGGTATCGGCACAATCATGGAATGAATTATACATAAAACACAAAGCGCACATTCTTAGTCAACTAGGTATATTCTGTCGACCTTGTTAGGGAAAGAAGCATTGTGCGACCAATCAGAGGTCGACATTTGCGTTTCGACAAGGCTTGACAATTTTCAATAGTACAATCGTTCGAACAATCAGATTACAACTTTCTGCATTTGGACGGGTGCTTGCTTGATCTTCCAATCGATTACTGCAAAAATGACGAAAATCGGTTGGAAACTGACTGAGCTTAAAACGGTTGAAAATGGACAATTTTTGTGACGCTGCCGATGTTTTTGGTTTTTGAAATTGGATCCCTGTAATGAAACTGGTCCCCTGTATATGTTGCCGAAAGACGTAATTCTACGTCAAAAAAAAAAAACATACGAAAACAGTAAAAATGAATAATAAATGTTATATGTTTAGAATGAATAATAAATGTTAAATGTTTAGAAGAAACGAACAATCCAAAAAGGATACTGCAAAATAGAGTGGAAAATATAAGTGAGCCATAGATTATAAATGTTTTACAAATATTTGAAAGATGGTTACAAAAATAAATAATAATCTGTGACACAATACGGATGACAAAGTACCGAGTAATATGAGATGAAAAATTGAAAAAAGAGCAATGAAACAAATTTCTGAAATGGGAAGAAAAAAAGTACGTCGTAGTAACGAAGAGTGAGTAAACTCAAATAGCAAAAGAAAAACAAGATACAGTCATACCTCGATATAAGGCAACTTTATTTTTATTTCCGTTACGTTATATCGAGTTACGTTGTATCGAAGCAAAAAAAAAATTTTTTTTTTTTCAATTTATGCAAGAATGTTAGTGGTTACTCAAAGATGCGCGAAAGTTTGTTTTCCATGACCTATCAGTAATTTTAATCCTTTCTTATGCCCATTTAGAAATATTTTCAGAAGCAAATAAAAGCATTTTTTTCAATTAATACAAGAAGTTACTCAAAGATGCGTGAAAACCTATTTCCCATCACCTATCAGTGTTTTTAAACCTTTTTTATGCCCATTTAAAGAAAATTTCAACAAGCAGAAAACATTTTTTTTTAATCTATGCAAGACTGTGAATTGTTACTGAAGGATGCGTGAAAACCTGTTTCCCATCACCTATTAGTATTTTTAAACCTTCCTTATGCACATTTTTGACAATTTTAGCATTGGTTTCAAAACTTACTACAAATATTTTTTTGAAGCAATTTATAGCCCAAAAACAGTTGCTTTTTCATTTGTTTTCAATTTCAATGCATTTTAAAAAGTTACGTTATATCGAGGTAAAAGTTACGTTATATCGAGTTACGTTATATCGAGGTTGCCTTATATCGAGGTATTACTGCACAGGAAAAATTATTCAGAGTTGAAAAAGAGCATAATAAAAACGGTTGCTTAAAATAAGAGCGAACTCAAAAAAATAGTTAGGTAAAGGTGTAGTTGAAATGAAACAAAAAGCAGGTACAACATACTGAATAATGATGAAAATGAGAATTCCAAAAAAATTAGGCAAAGGCTGAAAGAGAAAACGGACAAAAGGGTAAAAAATATAATGATAGCGATTGGCACTGAATCAAAATAAGTAAGGTGGAGAAAAGTTTAAAAAATAGGAAACCACGAATTATTTTAAACAACAAAAACATACAAGACCAGCAAAAATAGTGCACAGGCAATATATCCTAGATGTAATAACAAAAAGGATGAATTATAAACCAAAAAAACATATACAGAAGCGTTTGAAAAAGTGGTCACCATAAAGTAAATATGCATTAATAACATGTGACGATTATTTAATTAAAATCTATGTAGAAAACAAATTGAGACAAGATGAAAACTATAAAAATTATGAAAATTTACCTTGTTTATTCGAAAAATAAATAAATTCAAACAACAGTGGAAAAACAGGAAACTCAAAACAATCATAGCTAAAAATAGAAGAAAATAGTACAGAATAATGGATAAATTATAAAAAAGAAAGAAAATCTAAAGGTAAATAAAGTCGCTACGGAAAATAAAAGTGACATGTATTACAATTACCAAAGTGAAAAGTGAGCAATTGAGATGCAACAAAAGCAGAAAAAAAGAGAAAAACCAAATTTACTGCGAAAAATGAATTAACTACTATCTAAAATCAAATCTTGAAGTAGAGATAAATTAACCCTCTAGTGCCGAGTGCTGCCTTTAGACGGTCTTCAGTTGAACCTCTAAAAAGCTTCAATAAGAACTTAAAAATGTTTATAAGGCTTCAAAGTGATTTTTTCGGAGTCCGTCTAAAAATTAATTTGGGCACTAGAGGGTTAAGTGAAAAATCAGAAAGAGTAGTTCAATCTAGCCAGCAATAATTCAAGAGTATTGGGAATCAATAAAGAAAACTGAACAAAAATGAGAAAAGAAAAATTTGTAAAGGCTAAAATACATATATAGAAACATAAGAAGAAAACTGCAGCGTGAATTAACCCAAATTGACCCTGTGATGTCATAGGGCATTGTTAGACACATTGTATATTTCTCGATTCATAAAGAAACGATATAACATTCCGATCATTTGGCAACACTTTTATGAATGTCAGTTTAGTTTTGTACGCTTTCCAAAGTTGAGAAATATAAAATATTCACAGGGCATTCTGGGCTAGTTCGGGCTAAGTACAAGTTGCCTAAGAGGTCAGAGAAGAAATAAAGATTTTTTATCAACGTTAAAATATGATGGAAAAAATATGGTGTATGTAAAAAAAGTAACTGAAAAGAATATATAGAATGAAATATTGCAGAATGGAATTAAGTAGAAAAATAAATAAAAACACCAATTATAAACCAAAATAAAATTGAGGTGTACTTTCTAGAAACGATTAAGAGTAGAAACAGAGGTTTTATGCGATGATTAAATAATAATCAAAGAAATGAAGATATTGAGTTTAAGACAAAATAAATTTGTACAAAGAACACAGTAAAAAAAATTGAATGAGTAGATAAATATAAAATTAAAAGCGATAATCAAAAGCCTAAATATTGAAAACAAAAACCTAAGATCTAGAAAATAAAAATATATAATAAATGAGACGGAAAGCTCAAAAAGTAGTGATGAGTTGTGATGGCTAAAAGTATGGTAGAAAGATGAGTATAAAAACTCAAAAAAAGTGAGAAGAAAAGAAAAAAACGTTGCGAAGATAAAAATGTAACAAGGCAAATGAGAAGTATGAAAAGAGCTTTAATGAAACTAAAGAAATGGGGACAAGTAGAGTAAACATAGGGATAAGAGGTAAACAATGCGCAACAAGACCAAGGAAAAATAATTAAAATAAGTACAAAACATAAACAGTTAATCAGAAAAACTACATAGTGAAAAAAAGAAAAAAAGGTATGAAATACGCAATGACATGAATATTGAATAGCATGTTATAGAAATAATAAACAATAAGAAAGGTTGAAAACAGTTAGGGTAAAAAAATAGAACGAAAAAGAAAAAAAAATCTCGTAAGAAAACTAAAGGAAAAAGTTAAACAAGTAGTAGATTGAAGTTTAAAAAGAAAAAAACTAACGAAAGCAATTTTAAACCGGATGGAAGTGTATTGAAAAGAATAATGAAAAAATCAGCAAGTGATAAACTACATGTTATAAATGATAAAGGTAAAAATACGGAGGAAAACATCTTTTCAAATGGTAAAGCTGGAAATAGAAAATCAAACTTATGTTCCAGTTCAATTCTAGAACATTTTTATTAGTTCAAAGTTCAACGTAATTTTTCATAGCTTCAAGTTAAATTTTCATTTTGGTTAATTTTAATCATTTTAAAGTGCTTTTTTCAATTAATATGGTAAACCAATAATACAAGTATTCTTAATGTAAAGTTTCGTATAATTTTGCATTGAAAAATTTATTTCCCTTAAATTGTGAAGAAATGTGGGAATGATCACTGTCTTTCTTGTCTTTACAAGACCACTTTAGTTTTGCGAGTAACCTACAAAATATGTTTCCCAGCAACACTTTCAAGCTGGTTTCGTTGAACTGCAGTGGATCTCAGCAACATCGTTAGCACCGGTTTACTGCAGCTGGAATGAACAGTCGGTAGCGAAAAGTTCATCGAACAAAGAAGGTCAAGTCCCCTCTCGGTTCTCAATATTGTTAGTTGTTTGTTCGTGTGCTTTACGTTGCTCCTTTCGGCAAAATCCTTGCAAGAAACTTTTAGCACATCGGCTGAGTAAAGTGCATCAGCTGGGTGTGGAAGTAGTGCATCGAATAAACTTTTTTGACAGTACATTGACATTTGAAAAAAAAATGTCTATTTCATAACTTGATCCAAAAAGTCAAGACTAAGTCTTTCCGTTCACCGAAATGTGAACAAAGAAACGCGCTCGTAGTTAGTATATCGATCGGCACGGAACGGTAATCATTGCGACGAACGTCATTCTTCGAGCAGCGGCTTCCAGGTGAAGTATTCCATTTGTATGAATCATTAATTTGGCACGGATAAGTGGAAAGCACTCAGCGGGGATTAATTTCTACTGGGTTGTGGCCGCAGCTCGTGAACGCGTCTTGGGCAGGCGGGAGGGCTAGCGTCGTCGTCGTCGCAGGATGAGGCTGCAATGAAATCGAACCTTCCATTCGGTAGCATTCGATGATTACGAAACAGTGCAATGCGTTCGGTCTGCGCTGTTTTGTTATTCATGGCTCCAAGGGTGAGGAGCAAAACACTCGCAATCGCTCCAGATTGAGTGGAGTGTCCGCTGCCGTGGTGATAAATTTAATTGTTACACAAAAATAAAATGAATTAAGAACAATTAAAATATCTAAATTAACAATCAAACTTGAGTGCATTGCTTTACTGTCTCCACCAGATTCGTTTGGTTTTCGGTTAAAAATACTCAGCAGTTTTTATGTTTATAAAATCAAATCGAAAAAACATTTTTCATCATCCTGTTCGGAGCCACACTGTCTGGGGCAAAACAGAAACTCATCTGTCGTAGCCAGTACCGGCATCCCCGGCCGTGTTTGTTCAAATAAAATTAAAAAATTATAAATAATTGCCTCATCATCGTCATCATCATTTTCATCGTTTTTGTTTACGCTTTTGTGCTTTCATCATCGATGCCAACACTTCTTTTGGCTTCATCTGAGCACGCTTGCGGGTGGCAATAATTGAAAGAATAACTCTTTGTTTAATGTCCGTAATCAAAATAAACAGTCCCAGTGAAACCGGGCCCGTTAGTCTCTATCGTACCCAATCAATAGATTTTAATCCGAAAAGTGTGGTTCAGTTTTCGTTTGCTGTGAAATTTATTGTGCTATATTAGAACACAATGCGTCTCCATTGTACTGCAATGTATGGAAACGCGTGGTAGAGTATTGAACCTTAACTAACAATTTTGAATATTGAACGACTAGTATATTGTGACGGAAAACCAGTTTTTAATATGTAATCAGCACCAATTCTATTAAACGTGCAAAGAAAAACAAAAAAAAAACACACAAACTCATTTATCAATATCTGTCAATGTTTGATTTTTGTTTTGCTCATTGCTCCACAGTGGAAAATTCCGCAATCTCTAGGAACCTAAAAAAGCTTCGAATCGTACAAAACATTAGTCGAACAGTGACAAGAGATAAATTTCAGGCGGGTAGCTATTGCCATTGCGCTAGCAGATAGCATAGTACTAAGTTGGTATTTTCTCCGCCAGAGCCAACGCAAACAAAGCCAAAGAGACTGGTGGTGACTCCGTGTGTCAACAATCAGTTTAATTCATTCCTCAATATGTTGATTCACGTGCTGGTTTACTGACTGACTGAACTGATACTTACGTACTTCTACCAACCATCACCCCCGATGAGTTCCGATCCGACCGTAATGCGACGGGGCTGGTTTTTGTCCCGGAGGACTGCTTAGTCGAAACAGCTTCCGGTAAATATTAATTTAGCATCGCTTTCGCATACACTTCGGCTCGAAATGGTGAGCGTGTAGAGATTCGCCGTTTGAGATGTTTGGAGCAGCCAGAAAAACACAGGCTGGTGTGTTTTCAATAACGTCGATGAGCACTGGGGGGATTGTTTGCGGGATTAATAATTGATCAGCTTCACTGCGCTGCGGTGGACTTCACGCCCAGCAGCACTGAGGGGCTCGCACATCATGTTTTGTTGCTGTTGTCAGCGAATTGAAAAAAAAGTTGAAAAAAATGTACACCTCATCAAAATGAACCTTGATTGGTTATACCAGTCGACTTGGCGAAAGTTATTACCCCGAGGAATTGTTTCATTTTGTGAAAGCCAATACCGTGCAAATAACCAAGAACCCGCAAGTTTACCGATGGAACAGAAAATCAACACACCAATAAGTACAATTTCATCAACATCACGTTCGTGGAGAATGAGTTGTTTAACAACAGCGAAAAAGAGGGGTATTTCGTTTTGCAGTGGAATGAACTCAATAAACAGTTAACAAATCATGTTGATGATAGAGTACATAATGTTTAGGAAGAAATATTTATTTTATCTAATGCTTAATATTACATTTCACTATTGTTTCAATTGAATTTATACTAAGTTGAATGACAGGACGAGAACGTTGATCATCTCAGATTTGACTTTAAGCTGGGGAAATTGTTCATATGAAGTAATTATGCACTATCCCTATTTCGGTGCCAGTTGGACCATCCCTTGCTCAGGGAGATCATCACCTTCTTTGATAGAAGTACCATAAGTTGCGTTTTTCGATAAATGAGTATATTTTAATTTCAAATTTGAAAATTGAAAAACACTCATCATTCAGAGGTATTATGAACAAAACTTGAGTTACAGCATTTTTACGGTATAAAGTCAAGTTTACTCTTGTTTGCTTTTTATTATTTTTTTATCTTCATTACAATATTTTGTTTCAATCTGTGGTAAAATGAAAAAAAAATTATTCATAGGCAAGAAACTATACTTAGAGAAAATTTCATAAATTAAAAAAGTGAAGTTTAAGTTAGAACTTAAAAGTTAGTTATATGTTAGAACTTTCAAAAATATAATAATAAATCTTTTTTAATAGATATCCAAGAAACTGGCAACATTTCCGGTAAAAATAAAATATTTTCTAAATACCTTGGCTAAACATGGTTAATATTGCATCATTCAGAATTATATTAATTATAATTAATAATTATAAGCAATTCAGAGTAAATTTAACTTTGTTCCTTTAATAAGCTGTAACTCGAGTTTGACTCATGATACCCATGAAAGATAAATGTTTTTCATGTAAAATTTTCTCAGAAACACGATGGCATTGTCGAATTTGAAATCCGAATATGCTCATTCGCCTAAACGCGCTACTTAATTTTTCAAAAGCATAAAAAGCATATCTGGCAACACTGTCGATCGAAGTTGATAAATTTTTGGATTTCTTGAGTACTTCTTTTAAACACTGTAACTCGTGTTTTGCTCTTAATACCTCTACCTTTGTAGCTATTATAAAAAAAGAATAAGGGTTCTAAAAAGAAGTGGCACTTTTATCCAACAAGGGGCGGCGCAATCGGTATCAGAGTTGGGACTTTTGCATAGTGACCTTATATGAACGATTCCCTAAAGCCAAATCTGATAAAGTCTTTAACATGAGTTATGCATACTTGAGATAGAATGACCAATATGCATTTTAAAATTTAATCTGAAATTGCTGAAAACGCCAGCAATGATAGATAAATCTAAATTTGCCTTGAATCACTATCTTCGTTTCTCATTGTGAATTCGTTTAGGAAGTTGTTATGACGGTGCCGCCCTAACAATCACTAACAAACAAATAACTCATCATTAGGGTGTCCCAAAAAAAAATCGATGTTGAAAAAATCAAGGTGCTCAGCCCTAAATTGAAAGATAATGTTATTTCTAGCATTTTTGTAGAACATTTCGACTTTCTAGAAAATTGTTTTCAGGTTCAGGCAACCTGGTTGTTCGTTTTTAGGCAACCTGAAAACGACCTTTTAGAAAGTCGAAAAGTTCTACGAAAATGCTATAAATAACATTATCTTTCAATTTAGGGCTGAGCACTTTGACTTTTTCACCATCGATTTTTTTGGGACAGCCTACTAATCATGAAAAGGGATGTGTTTTTTGGAGCTTATATGCATTTGAAATAAGTCAATTTTCGCGTGCTCCCAGTGTTTGGAAATTCATTTTTCACCCTCTCTTTAAATGTCAAAACACTGCTGGAAATAAAAGACAGAAAACATTAGGAAAAATAAAAATGATAAACAACCCCGAAATTATATTTCTGGATGGTTTTTTTTTTTCGTTGCATTTTTATCGCTGTCAAGAATAAAATAAGTGCACAGTATTCCAAATGTACTACAATTATGAGGATGCTTATTGATTTTGACCTAAGGTCCACGTTCATTCTGATAGTATATTTGCAACATGTTGTTCAACAGTAAAGTTTATGGTTATAATTAGAGGTGGGAAATCTGCTCATGCACTGATCTAAAGAGCTGGTTCTTCGAAGTGAGTGAGTGATCTACCGCTTTTTAAAGAGCGGTAACTCACCATTTACTTCAAGCAAAAAGCTAATTGCTAATTTTGTTGATCAGACACCGCAAGCGAGAGCTACGTGAAAGCTTTACACCCCCATACCTTGCGCAAAACCGCTGCCACCGGCTGTCTGCTACGCTATACATAACCCATCCACCAGCCGCGAGAGCAAGCAAAAATTAACTCGCCACAGTTCACCCTCAGGTACAGGGGCTGGCCAACGCCGAGTACGCACCCGAATGGAGAGCGAAAGTGAAACAAGAAGAGCGAAAGGACTAGTTCACTGATCTTCTGAATCTATATAGATACAGGCTCGCAAGATGGTCAGAGAAGTCAGTTCTTTAAAAGAACAAAATCTTCTGATCGCGAGCCTTACCTGCAACCTCGTTTGATCAGAGCTAGTTCAAAGGAAGAATCAGTTCTTATTTGTTATGTTCCGTTACATATAAATAAAAATTCCATCTGACAATTTTTGTGCTAACCCTCTAGTGCCCAGTGCCGCCTTTGGACGGTCCTCAGTGTTGATGGGTTCGTTGAAGTTTGAACAGTTCTGCAACCTGGTTGAACCTCGTTAACATGAACCTACATGCATCATGCTGGCCGTACCATACCTCATTTTTCAGAACCTTCACAACGAAGATAATTTGTACGTTAGATCTCCTTCTCTCCAACGATCCCGAATAACATTCAGCTGTGCTCATGAGGAGGCAGCCTCGTAGCATCGGCTCAAGGAAGATGCCTTAGTGCCATACGCATGATTTTTTTCTGAACAGCTTTCATGCGATCAATCCAGACCTTGTTGAACGGACACCAAGTGGCAATCGCTTGGCAACTAGGGTGCAGTTCAAAGCTTTCATGTGCAGTGCATTGCGGAATCCATCGGCAATTCGAAAAATAAATTCCAGCTGCTCGTTGGCTCTTGAAATGACATCTTCGTAGTGCCCGGAGTGTAAGCTGGCTATCCAAAATTACGCCTGAATATTTAACTTGGCTTACACAATGAAGAGCTTGACTAGACAAGCTGTATGGAAAGCAAATTGATTGAAGCTTTTTGCTGAAGGTAATTACATTACCTTTTTCTACACACAGGGTAAGAAGATTACGGTTGCTCCAATCACTGAAAGCATCAAGTAACTTTTGTAGTTCCATACAGTCTCCAGGACAGGCAATAATCTAAAAGATTTTTACATCGTCCACGAAAAGGACTAGTAGTAGCAACGTCGTTAAAAACAGTGAGAATAAAAGTGGAACCAGATTGCTTCCTTGTGGCACTCCAGAAGAAGTAGTAAATGGCTCAAAATGTAACGACCTATGATTGACACATACAACTCTGCCGGTCAGGTATGAATGAAACCATCTCAAAAGAATGGCAGAAAGCCCTAGTTTATCCAGCTTTCCTAGAAGGATGTCGTGATTTACACGATCAAATGCAGCCTTGAAGTCCGTGTACCCAGCATCCACTTGCAATCCCGCATCCATTGAGCGAGAACACAAAGAAAAGAACTGCGACAGATTGGTTGTGACGGATCTCTCTTAAAACTTGAGTTAAATAATTAAAAAATAGCGGATTTCCAAAATATTTATGTACGATATTTTTTCAGCTGTCCATGATTCTGAAAGATATACAGGAATAGGGTAAGGAACAACCTAAGTCAATCTCCTGAATTTTGATCAATATCGACAATAGCAATGATGAGAACGGAAACTCTGATTAACTAGCTGTCTTACAAATACAGAAAATACCGTTCAACACAGAAAAATCTTTGGAAAAACATCAAACGAAAAAGGTCAACCAAAATTACAGCTATTCAGGTGCTATTTGAATGCTGAAGAAAATTCCCTGCAAACAGATGCAAACTGCTCGGGGTGATTAGAATATTGGCCCTCGATAGGAAACTTCGATTGATTATTGTTAAAGTTTGCTAAATCGGTTTTAGGATCTGAAAACAAGTGCTGACAGAGAAAAATATAGAGAACAAATTGATATAATTATGTTTGTATTGCACCTTACAGATTTCGAGTATTTCTTCTTAATACCACAGGCCGCGCCCAAAGCTGCTTCAAACATGTTCCCTACCCTAAATTCGTAATAAGTTTCTCTTTCGTCGATCAAGCGACAGAAGTATTGTGGCAATAAAATCATTCGAACGAAAACCTCAACTGGTACTTTTTAATATCAATCACTAACAATTGTTGCGAGAAAATTTTTGTAGTCGGATACTGAAACAGTGAAATCAAATAGCAGGATATCTCTGCCAATTAAGTGATTTTTTCAAAGGGGGAATGCCCCATCGAAAGATTATTGAAAAAAGATTTTTAAGGTTGTTTCTCTATATCAAAAGCAAACAATACCTAAAATATAGGGGTGGGGAGAGCAGCATAATAATTTTTCCTGACTCTAAAAACCCCTGCATGCAAACCCTGCAATACGGTCAGCGTTGCATTTTTATTGTATAGGGTATTTGTTCCATTATTCATCTCATTAAGCCGATATTCACGAAGAATACACAGACTAAACTCCAAAATTCCACGAAATCATTGAACAAATGAACAAAATACGCTTACATGCTCTTATGGAATCGCCCAACATTTGAAATTTAAGAAACTTAGCTTGATTTATCCTGAATTTTGTAAAACAAACCATTTTTTACAACGCTTTCATATTCATCTCAAAAATTAAATCACTGCTCAATTATTCATCTCACGACGCCCCTATATTCATCGCCCTGTTAATCATGAATGAATTACACTTTCATGAATGAACGTAGCCGCAAACTGTCGTAGAAGGTTACCTAGGTCTCTGCTGTAGTTGTTTACGTGCAAAATTAGTAAGCTAGGTAACCACTGCAGTGCTGTCGATTTATGTCAACTATGTCGGAATAATTCAACATTTTCAGTATGATTTTTTCGTATTAACTGAAACTTGACACAACTCTTGACTATCTTCAACGCAGTGAATACAGATGATAATACATACAGTTGAAATTTAGGATTTGCAAAAATTCATCTCATATATTTCTGCTAATTAACGCTTGTTTTTGAAAATTTGAGGTGAACATTTTAAAGATTTAGGTATCCTTAGTGTAGTGAGTGATTTTGTGATTAAAATAAAGAGTGGTCAATGATGAAAAAAAACTTTGGTTGGCTGCTAAACGAGTCCCGTTGTAACCGTAGAGAGCAATCTTGTTTTCCGAGCTAGGTGATTGAAATAAAAGAGTGCTCCAGTGCAGATACCCGACTATAATATCAAATTTAAAGCTTTTAAGTGAGTTTTTGAGGATTATACTTTATGAGGAATCTAAAGTGAACTAAGAAGAATCCATTCCATGGATTAGTAGTTTGGTTTAGCTAGGAAATATGCGTTTTTTCCTGTTTTCGTTGTATGAGATAAATATATGGGCTGAGATGATTAATGGATCAGTTCCTTTAGAATGGATGATTTTCAGTGCTGTTTCACACAAAAAGCATCATCTTTACTGATCAAAACGGTTTTGATTCTGATCGTTCTGTGGCAACTGCTTTAATTCACTTCGGTCTGTATCGCTCATATTGAAAACGGAAAGCAGGTTGGTTGCTGTATAGACAGTCTTGAAAGTTGCATTTGATAAAATTAAACATGCTTTACAAACTGGCTAAAATGGGTGTCTCCGAAGACCTGGTTAAATGGTAGCAATCGTACCTAAATTATAGAAGTCTAAAACGATTTACAAACATCTCCGGCGTTCCCCAAGGAAGTAATCTTAGACCGGTCCTTTTCGTTTTGTTTATAAACGATGTCGCAGCCCGTCTTGGAAATGGATGTAAGCTATTTTATACAGACGATCTCAGAATTTTTATGGTCGTTGACAAAACTCTAATGACTATCAGTGTCCAGAAATGTGTCGTAATTTCATTTTATCGATGTGGCCGGACGTACACCTCTATCTTGTGCCAATGAAATTATTGACGTTGGGGTACTACTTGATGGTAAATTGACTTTTTGGCCGCAATTGAGCCAATATGCAAGTTGTTAGCTAGGATTTCTTATGTAGGTGTTCTAAAGATTTCACATATCTTAATAAGCTGAAATCGTAATATCCAGTGTAGTAAGATCGATTGTGGAATCGTAAGCTGTAGTGTGGGCGCCATATCAGACAACTTGGAATGATAGGATTGAAAGGCTGCAAAAGCGCTTTGTTCGTTTCGCCTACTACCAAAGCTATTATTGTAGAAATCGACTGTCCTGTTCTAAAAAAAAACTTGCTAAAAACAAGTTTTATTTAAAAACTCTTACTTGAGTTCAACGCAGATCACTGGAGGTAATTATTTTAACACCGTTCCATCGCTCCGTTTGTGGATATTTTGAACCACACTTCAGAATAATCCGTACCTTCAACACTAACTACCCAATTCACACTGTTTCCAAAGCTGCAAAAACGTGATCAAATTATTTTGACCCAAAAACATTGATTCTAGAGCCGTAACGTCTTCAGCATAGTTTAATCCACTCAACAGTGAAAAACGAGTTTTACTTTTCTCATTTTGGAATATAAAAATCCACTTTATTCAGCAAAGTTGTAGCAAATTTTTAAAGAAACTACTTTGTTGAAGACATCATACTTTTATCTATTAATTTAAATGGACTTTTGTGGAGTTTTCTATAAATTGCTATTGAAAATCTGTTTTCGCTATTTAACTTTTTATAGTTATTTTCTACAATTTTCGAATGTTCTACAAAATTATTTGCTACAATAAAACAAACAATATCTCCGAAGAAAGCTTATTTTTATTTCACATATAAATTTTGGTTGTTGACGATTTTTACTAGAATAATGCGCTAATTTAAACTAATTACTCTTAACTCAAAAAATTATAATTTTGGAGTAATAGAGTCTTCAGTAAAGTTGTTCTATTAATTATTCTCCATTTTGTAGAAGTTAGAATTTTGTGATTAATCTACCTAAAAGTGAGAAATGAGTTTTATTTTTCTCATTATTGTATATAAAAATCCACTTTGCTGAGTAAAGTTCTAGCACATTGCGTAAGAACAACTTTGTCGAGAACACCATACTTGTATCTGGTCATTTAAATGAACTATTGTGAAGTTTTCTCTAGAATGCCCCCTAAAATCTTTTTTTTTTATAGTATAACTTTTGGTAGTGATTTTCTAAAATTTTTCAATGTTTCACAATGTTTTAACTACAATAAAACACACAAGTTCACCGAAGAAAGTTTATTTTTATCTCTCAAGTTTATTTAGTTATTAAAGATTTTTATTAAAATAATGCACTTATTTATTTACAAATATCTGCACAGGAGACAGCGAGAGACCTATAACTGGACTAATTGACGTTTTTCTTATTCCTCAACTTAAAAAAGGTTTAATCTGCAGATATTTGCAGATTTTAAAGATATTTGTAAGTAAATTAGTGCATTGTCTCAATAAAAATCGTCAATAACCGATGAAATATGAGAGATAAAAATTAATGGAGATAAAAATTAACTTACTTGGATGAATTTGTGTGTTTTGTGATAGTAAACAACAATGTAGAACATTGGAAAATTGTAGAAAAACCACCAATAAATGTTATATTAAAAAAAAACATTTTTAATGGCCATCTGTAGAAACCTGCATTAAAGTCCATTAAAAAGGCAGATAGAAGTATGGTACCTTTGAGAATATTGTTTTTATAAAATGTGCAACAGTTTTGCTGAACAAAGTGAATTTTTATATGCAAAAATTTAAAAGTAAAATTCGCTTCGCACTGTTAAGTGGATTAATCACAAAATTTCAACTTCTATAAAATGGAGAATAATTAATGGATCAACTTTCCTGGAAGCACTATGGCTCTAAAATCTAGGTTTTTCGGGTCAAAATAATTTCGATCACGTTTTTACAGCTTTGGAAACAGTGTGCAACTGTTCGATTTTTCTGCATCTCTGACAACTGTTACAGAAAGGCAGGTACTTGTCATCCTGGTAAGTGACGGTTTTTTTCATAATTTTACCCTCCGCTCTGCGCTTAACTCTTGTGCTCTTCTATACCGAGCCTCACCGAAAAGTGTGTAACTTTTTTGGAATTATGCGTGAAATAAGGGTCAAAGAGGAGGAATATGGGGAGCCTAAGAATGCGTAAAAGTCCTTCTGACACTACTAAGTTTCGAATTCAAGACCATTCGCTTGTCAAAGCGAACTTTGTACCCTTGAGGCTAAGAGCTCTCCTGAATTGAAAAAAAAAATTCTTGAGTTACCTGCTGATGATTATATGAAAACGTGTTGAATTATATTTTATTTGAATTAATTTTATAATTGCATTTGATTTGAAATTGGATTTTGTTCGCATGTACTTTAGATTTGGTTGAAATTCAGTTTGATATGGATTTATTCTGGGTTAAATTTGGGTTAGAATTGCATTGGAATCTATTTAAAATTTGTTTTTCATTTGGTTTAAATTTTGTTTCAATTTAGAACGGTTCGAATTTAGGTTTGATTTGGTACTAATTCAATTAAAATATAAAAATTGCAATGGTTTGTGGGATCTTCCGAGTATTTGAGTTTAAACTCGAATACGTTGTTTATCTCAGAACTTTTTGTATTTCTGATCGTGTATATTGAAATTTCACGGATTAGTTATGTGAATTGTGCTAGTTAATTTATAATTATTTGTTTTCTTATAGGTTTCCATGCCTGGCAAAATTAGCAAAGTTCAGTTTTCTCTTTCTATACTGATTTAGAAAATAAATGATTCCAAATGACTTCCTAGAGCACCAACAGATACGGGAACTGCTCCATTATTCATTTCAGCTCATATAATCATCTTATACAACATGAAACCACAATTGAAAACAGGAAAAAACGCATATTTTCTTACTAAACCAATTCGCTAATCCATGGAATGGATTCTTCTTGGTTCACGTTAGATTTCTCATGAAGTAGAATCCTCAAACACTCACTTAAAAGCTCTAAATTTGATATTATGGTCGGGCATCTGCACTCTAAAACTCATTAATCACCTACCTCAGAAAACAGACTCGTTCAGCAGCTTTTTTCATCACTAGCGGACCACTTTTTATTTTAATCACTAAACAAAGGCACTCACTACACTAAGAATACTTTAATCTTTAAAATGTTTTCCTTAAATTTTCAAAAACAAGCTTGAATTAGTAGAAATATATGAGTTGAATTTCTACAATTCCTAAATTTCAACTGTGTGTATTTTCATTTGTTTTCACGGCGTTGAAGAAAATCAAAAGTTGCCAAATCAGTTTCTGTTAATACGAAAAAATCATACAGAAAAAGTTGAATTATTCGACATAATTGACAGAAGTCGACAGCACTGCAGTGGTTACCTAGGTTACCAATTTTTCACGTAAACAACTACAGCGGATATCTAGGTAACCTACTACGACGCGCTGTGGCGTTCATTCATGATGATGCGATTCATTCATGATTAACAGTGTGATGAATATGGGGGCGTCGTGAGATGAATAATTGAGCAGTGATTCCAGGTTTGAGATGGATATGGAATCTTTGTGAAAAATGGTTTGTTTTACAAAATTCAGGATAAATATAGCTAAGTTTACTAAATATACAATGCTGAACGATTTTGTTTATTTGTTCAATAATTTCGTGAAAATTCAGTGTTTATACGATGGTTGGTTATAATTTCGGCTGAGCAGTCTTGAATAAGTAGAACGATCTGGTTTTTTACTGTCCGACGTTTCGTCACTGATCAGTGACATTTTCAGGGGAAACTGTTGGTGTTTATTAGCGATTAGTGTCTGTTTTAATTCTTAAATTTGTTAACAATTGGTAAGAGTTTAGCTAGTTGTCTGTGACTTACATAATTCTTGTTCGTTCCTTGTCTGGATGCTTTTTAGAGCTTATCGTCAACATTAATTGGGGCGATTCGGGGTACATTCTATAAAATTGGTGTTCATGAATGTCTATGGTACAATTTTCCTCTTATAAATATTTTAAACAAACTTACAAATCTTTTTGCTGTGGACCTATTGCGATGGCGGATGGTAACGTTATGAAGAGTAGTTGGGATTCGGGGGGGGGTGGGGGGGTTGGGGGATTTGGTTACTTGTGGTGAGATTCGAAAGACAGGGACAGAGAAGGAACTAATTGGCTGGTGCATTGGTTTTCGGTATGAGACTCGACAGCACAGCTGCGTAAGCTGTGTTGAGTCCATCGAGATTGACCCGCTTGTTGACAGTATTGGGCGTGTTGTGTATATGACACATGTCTAAGAATGGTAGAGTATGGGTGCGGTTGCTATGGTCGATAATAGTGGTTCGACTGAAGTCAAAACTGTGTTTGTGTTGTATACAGTGGTTAATGAGTGCCGTTTTCTCTTTTAACTCGTCCAGCTCTCGTTTTGTGTTAGTGCTGGCACTGAATATCTGCTGTAGCTTGTTTACGTTAGATTTGTGTCCTGCCAATCGCATATTAAGTCTGTTCTGAGTCATTCCGATGTAGCAACTATTGCAGTCGCTACAGGGAATTTTGTAAATGTGGTCCACAGCAAAAAGATTTGTAAGTTTGTTTAAAATATTCATAAGAGAAAAATTGTACCATAGACTTTCATGAACTCCAATATTATAGAATGTACCCCGAATCGCCCCAATTAATGTTGACGATAAGCTCTGAAAAAGCATCCAGACAAGGAACGAACAAGAATTATGTAAGTCACAGACAACTCAACCACAGACAACTAGCAGAACTCTTACCAATTGTTAACAAATTTAAGAATTAAAACAGACACTAATCGCAAATAAACACCAACAGTTTCTCCTGAAGATGTCACTGATCAGTGACGAAACGTCGGACAGTAAAAAACCAGATCGTTCTACTTATTCAAGACTGCTCAGCCGAAATTATAACCAACCATCGTACAATTCCCAACAGTCGAACTCTCATACAACAATCATGGATTTAGTGTTTAATCCGTGCATTCTTCGTGAATATCGGCTCAATGAGATGAATAATGGAGATTTATGGTTTTTGCCTCGTTCAAAGCAATTTTAACAGATAAATTTCAGGCCGTTTACATTCAGTTATTCGGGTTAGTTGTTTTATAACATCTCGAACATAGAATATTAATGAATGAATGTACTCTTGATTACTTCTTTCTGCCATGTTCTGAAGAAAAACAACTATTTTGTGTCATGGCGGTGCAACGAAGTGATTTATAAACTGTTGGAGCGTTTTAAATAGCTCTACTTCTTGCGAATTGCCGTTTGCTGCGGCTTCACATAAACAAGTTTTGTTGCCTGATACGTAAGTGGATAATTCTCATAACCCGTTTCTGTTTGCGTTGGTTAGTTTATTCTAGAAATTTACTAATAATAAGCAATGAAAAACTTTGTCCGAGTCCACCAGAGGAATATCTCGAAAAGGCTTTAGTTATTAATTTGCCAGTTGACGGTTGCCGTAATTGTTAATGCCAGCTTTATTTATTCCAAACTTTTCAACTGTTGCCTGCACGTAGAAACACTATGGATCGTGTTTCTCTGCTTCTTGCAATAAAATAGAAAATGACTTCTGAGGCATTCGTGAGTTTTCGAAGAAACCGTCGGTACAACAGTCCTCCTAGAGCAGGCGCTTTTGGGGGATTTGCCCAGCCGGAAAATGCAACTGCGGCAGACATTTCAGAAATTATGGCTTTTATTCCTGTGATAAAACTTAACGTGAGTCATATGTTCGCTATGAGACGAGTTATTTTATAATAAAAAAAACTATCGCTTTTGCTTTGCACTCGGTTCCAGCATGTATAATTAAATAAGAGCAATTAGAGCTAGCAAGCATCAAAACATATCATGCTGGTCATGTCATGTTATAATTTTATTGTCTTTTTCGGTAAATAAAATTACGCCTCAAATATCATTTGATCATTCCCAAAGGTGGTTCGAGCGTAACGCTTCCGCTGTTTGTCACTCTATTTCGTACTGATTACAGTGACAGTACAGCTAGTGGACGCTCATATCCGGTTGAAGGATACTGTTATAGAGAAAAAAGTTCAAATATTAATGCCTGCAAGCTGCTGAGCCAAATAGTTTGAAGGTTTCAGAGCGTCCGTACCGAAATATGACGCTCACGAATAACACCCGGAGCGGCACTAATCTGATTTTTGATTGCGTCAAACGAGCCGAACGATTCCGTCCCGTAAGGACAGTGTCAAATGCTACATGTTGTGCGAGTCCCGGCTACGAGATCCGTAGTCCGTTAGGTGACCGTCAAACTACAGCACGATGGTGTTACAATCCTAACTGACGTCTGACCTTGTTGTGGATGGAGCTTTTGGGCAAATGCGTGACCATGCGAGCGTTGTGTCACAGAATCCCTCCTGTGTCATGTTTTATGCCAAAAAATAGAGACCGCACGAATATCAGGACGCCACCAGCCAATTTCGATGCTTGCTGGAATGACAAACTTTAATTGCCAGCAGTGGGTATTTAGCTGCGAATGTTAATTTCCGCTTGGCATGCCAAACGGAACAGCGTTAACAGTTGGAAATCGTGCTCGCAGTCATGAATTGATGACGGTAACTAGAACTCCTGTGAAGGAAGAAACGGAAAGACAAATTTCCATCAAGGGACAAGAATTTCTCTACAGCTCGCCGGTAGTGAATCAAACAACTACACGTACTTAATTCAACTGTGCCACTAAAGTCGTTTTGTTCTGCTTACGGGGTCATTTCTCAGCAGCGTGCGAGCGAAATGGCCATCATAAGCTCTGAAACGAGAGTCGACCGTTTGTCTCGATAGCCAATGGTTCTGGAATAGAAGCAAACTGTGGACGGGAAGCATAACGTTTTTTTTCTGCACGGTACAATGCTTAGCCAACCCAAAAAAATAAAAAAAACGCACACACACAGCAAGGGACAAACAAGTCCCCGGAAACTAAATTTTGTAGCCCGCTACTGGACGGTGAATTAAATGTTGAACCAAAAAAATAAAAGAAACCACGCTGCTGCTTGCTACGGAGCACGTTTTATTTACGTTCAGCTTGTCCTTTAACTACACAATAAATTCGGTCGAAACAAGCCGTGTCGTCGTCGTCGTAAAATTTCAGCATCACCACCGAAAAATAAAACAACCATCGAGCGAGCAGAATGACGTGACTGAAAGTTATCTTTTGTCTTTCGCATTTATCCTTTACCAGAGGTGCATTGTTAGTGGAGGTCCCAGTTTCTTTATGGTGGCTCTATAAAAGCCATTTATACACATCTGTTCCGTCACCTTCTCTCGGTTCCTGATTAAGTAGCCAGACCAGAGCCGATTCAATTCGGTGGATGAAATCAACACATATTCAGGATGAAGTAATAATCCTTCGCCAACCACGTCAATTGCAATACATATACTTTTTTTATGTGGACACTGCTGTAATTTTTATTCATTGGTAGTCCTGTCGGTCCTTTCTTGTCACGCTTTTTTTTGCCGATGGACCGACCATCTGACCTGACAAGTTTGTTGTCTCCTGCACGCCGACGGCCACATTAGAGCGTAAGAAGATTGTAAATATTCATGACGAGTGGAGCCAATTACCGGGACCGAAAGAGAGAACGGTAATGACGGTTTGATTGGGGATGAGCTTCCGGTTGCCCCGGGCAGTATTAGCATGAATGGAGTGAACACAAACGGGAGGAATGGGAAATAGGAGGAAAACGAGACGAATGTCCTTGGCAGTAAGTGCTTGCTAGGAGGACACAATTGAAACATTCGTTCGTTTTGGTTGCCGGTTCCGTCCGAGGCTGACGTAAATACACTTTAAAAGTATGTTGTTATTTCCAAGACGTACACGTTAGTAGAAGGTTTTTTGCTCTGGTGCTGTATTTTCATTGATAGTTTTGTTGAATTTTGTTTTAGGCTCGGCAGTGTGCGTCACAAATTCTTCAGTTTGTGCCCGCAAACCTAATAGCGAAGTTCTTTATTCCATCAGATCACCTCGTTTTGACCTGGAAGCGCACTAACTGCTGTCAAAACCCTTCTTTATTCGCTCGATTTTAACGCAGTTTTGACCTGCCGTGCTGCCCGAAGCACACTGTAAAATTTGTCACTTTCAACCCACCACCGCACGTGCTAAGTTCGTTGGCATCTCTTTCTTACTTGCGTCTTAAATGGCGATGACGTTTCATTATTCCTCGACAGTTTTGCCCGGACACAGTGGAACAAAGAAATTCGCTATAAGCGTGAACGCAAAAACGAAGCGAAGTGTCAGAAAAGATTTATTTTAATTTGCTACCATTCAGTCTATTGCTATCACCAGAGGCCTGTTGGCACTGAAACTTACTAGAGTGAGCCCTTGAAAACCGTTGTGCTTGTGGAATTCATACCTGAGAATGAGAAAAAATTGCACTCATTAAAATGGTGTAATGATTTTATTTGTGAGAGGTTTTCACGGATAGCAAACAGAAGTTCTCTATTCAAAGTATAAGGGTAGATAGTTCGAAACGAACCTTATTTTCATGAAGACTGGCACCTCTGACACTCGTGGAAAATAGCTACTTTCATAGAATGCAGTGTAAAATAGTAAAAAAGAGACAGAATAGTCCCAAAAACTGTAATAAAAAACCAATCGAAATAGTATGTAGAGAATTAATGCAGAAAGCATAAAAAAACGGAGATAAACAGGAAAAGATGCAAAGGACGTCAACGCGTGTACAGACTTAAAGTAGTGGGTAAACATAGAAAAACCTTCGAGAGAACAGAAAGGAAACAGAGAAAATACCTGACGAAAACCGTGTCAAAATAATAGAAATACATAATAAACATTAGACGAATTAGAGCGGGTAACGATGGGAGAATAGTAAAAAAACAACAAAAAGAGATCAGACAGTAGACAAATCAGGTGAAAAACTGAAAAAAACAGTTAGAAAAATATACAAACCGAACAGAAAATGATAAAAAAAATTGAAAATGAACAATGCAGAGAGAGAGAAAAAAGGAGAAAACTAACAACAACAACAGCAACGAAAAAAACAGAAAAGCTAAAACATAGCGAAGAAAATGAGAGAAAAGTTCGAACAAACAGATGAAAAACTGGCCAGTGTAATAGGCGAGTGGTAGTGAAAAAACAAAATCTGTTAATCAGGCAGTGATAAAAAAGCCAACTGTGAAAACAAAAACAGAAAGCTATGACAAAGAATATAATATTTTCAAAAATAAGACCCAAAAAAAACATGAAAAAATGGAAACAATAACAAAGCAAGTATAGAAAGACTAGTAAAATAATAAAATAAAAGAGAACAGAAAACAAAGAAATAATGAGAATCAAAAAATCAACAATTCACGAGAAAATATTTAGAATATTGTAAATAAACAAAGTAAAAACCGATAGCAAATAGAAAGTGTACAGAGTATAATAGGGTGCCCGCAAAAAAAAATTACATCACAAAAATCTTAAAAGTTACTGTAATTGTACATAGTTTTACCATGATTTAACTAGGGTAATCGCTCCATTATTGATCTCATCAGCTTGGGGCACCTATATTCATCTTATTTCTTTCATTTGTCCAGTTTACCGTCAAATTTCTACAAATTTTTGAAAGTAAATCTATTCGCTTCTCGATTTTCTCAAGTGGCTGAAAGTTTAACGTTATAGTATGGTAAAATTTGACGATTAATTGATCAAAAAGGCGTGATGAGATGAATATAGGTACTGAGATGAATATAGGAGCGGTTACCCTATGTTTTTCATTTTAAATACATCAATTTTACATTAAACATTATCGTCCAGAACAATAAAAAAGATTGTTTTTGCCATATTTACCATGAAAAAGGGGGGTTGTAATGTATCTTAATAGCAATTTTTCAGGCACTTTTCCCATACATTAAAAGTCACTGAGAATGTTTTTCATCGTAAAATTATTTTCGGTGGTAGATTCAAACAACAAAAAACGTTGTTAAAACATGGTAATAACAAAAAACGTGTGCAAGCTTACAGTAAAAATACCATGTTTTTTATGGTTACAATAAAAAACATTGTCTTACTGTTCTCACCGCAAAATACATCGTAAATTTTTTTTCGGGTGGCAATACTTGCATTAAAAAAATCCATCATCGAATTTCAAATACCGACCATGCACATTTTGTTCATTGGCTCAAAAAAACGATCGTTGTCAGATTTCAGCTCACTTGGACATGATTTAGGGGTGCCTCAAAGCGCTCAAAGTTGTGGTTTTCGACCTTCGAAAAACAACCAAGGGGGAGTACAGGAAATAGGGAAAACCGAAATATTTTTTTCAATGCCAAGTGCCTTGAAAATGCATACAACGTCGAGATCTGGTGTCATCTCGGAAAATGTTTGCTTTTTCCTATTCAATAACCAAGAATTTCATTTTAATTGTTTATGGAACCCCCCTAGTAAAAAATAAATGAACCACCCTAATGAAAATCTAGTTTGAGATAACCAATGAACATTGAAATAATTAACATCTGGTTTAAACCGAGCTGTGAATCATTTTAGAAACCCGTTTTAAAATATTCCATATTAAGCCTTCGGATCATAGGTGAAGAAAAAAAATCCTTTGGTTGCTCAGAAAACGGCTAAGTCCCAGAAGGTCGATTTTCGGTCAACAATTTTTTTTTCGAGATAACACCAGATCTCGACGTTTCATGCATTTTGAAAACATTTGGCATCGAAAAAAAAAAAGATTTTCCCAATTTCCTGTACTCCCCCTTGGTTGTTTTTCGAAGGTCGAAAATCACAACTTTGAGCGCTTTGAGGCACCCCTAAATCATGTCCGATTGAGCTAAAATTTTGCGCAGATCATTTTTTTTATACAATGAACAAAACGTACATGGTCGGTTTTAGAAATTCGACATGACCCTTTTCGTTGCCACCCTAGTGTATGAGAATAAAAAAAAGAAATAATAAAAAAGGGAAAATATTGAAATAATTAAGAATACTAGAATATATTATTAAGTTTAGCAAAAACAAAAACAACAACATGAAATAATAAAAAAATGAAGAAAAATCATTAAAAAACAGAGAAGAAAAAAGAGCTAAGTACAAAGTAAACATAACAATATAAAAAAAATATGAAAGAACTGAAAAAAAAACAACTATACGAGTAATGAGAAAGCAGTATAAAATCTGTAAGAACGCTTCGAGTAACTAATGAAAAAACAGAGAAACATTAATCAAAACAAAAGCAGACACGAAAAGAAAGGAAACCTTCAGAAAATAATTGCTCAACATTTAAGAACACAAATTGAAAACAAGTAGAAATCAGAACGACGAGAAAATTGCGAAAAAAAATAGATAAGACATTCACTAGTGAAAACAATGAACTAGAAAAACAGTGATAGAAAATTATAAACAAATGGAGAATATTGAGAAAAAATCCACTTTTAAAAAAAGGGTTGAAACAGGTAGATAGCAGAACGACAACAGAATTACAGCTAGGAAAAAAGCTGATAAGACATTCACTTGAGCTAAAGCTAGGAAAAAAAAACTGATAAGACATTCACTAGAGAAAAAAAAATGAGAAAAGTGAGAACACAGTGACAAAAAAATGAACTAATAGAACACAGTGCAATGAAAACTGGAAAACAGCGCAGAAATCAACAGCAACAGAATTACGAAGATGAAGAGAAAGCAACAAATAAGCAAGGAAACAAGAAAGTCACACAATGAAATCACACAGCAAACGGTAGGAAAATAAAAAGAAAAAAAAAAACAAGAAATCAATAATAAGATAAAAAACAAAAAAATAATCCTCTTTTTTAGTAGAAAATAAAAAAAAATAAAAGCAAATTTTTAGTTTTTTTGTATTCTTGACAATTTTTATGTAAATGAAAATGTACATTAAAGCTGGGTTTAGGAAGTAAACAGGTTTTTTTTTGCTCACACACCATTCATCAGTTAAAACACGAAGACGCGATAGTAAGATAACAAAGAGCAAACGGAGAAAGATTAGCAAAATAGTACAATTGAAAAAAAGAAAGAAATGAAAAAAGCACATATAGCGTAAAACCAAAAAAAAAGTAAAGTTACAGCGGAAAAACATGAGTGATCCTGCGAAAAAAGTATGTGTAAATAAAGTGAAAAGCGATAGCAGACAGAAAGAGTGCAAAAAAAATACGAATCAGGAAACATGAACAGAAACCTTGTTAATGATCAAAATTAGAAAACTAAAATATAGAGAAGGATGCTGAAGTGAAAAATTAAAATAAAAAAACAATTTGAAACTAGAGGTGAAATAATGAGATAAAAAAGAAAACGACGATAAAAGTAAAATGATAAAAAAAAGGGTTTAAATCAGTGAGAAACGAGTTAATAAAAACCGTAAGACAACCATCAAAATAAAAAACAGAAATGAAAAAAACTATAAACAATGAACGGAGAGAGAAAAACAAACATAAAAAAGAAATCAGACTTTAAATAGAGAAGACTGTAGAAACTGTGGTGAAAAATTATTTTTTTTATGATTATGATTATGATAATCAAAAATAAAAAAAATCAGAAAAAGTAACCAGAAAGTAAACAGAAAAATCACACAATAGAAAAGAGCACGAAAAGTAAAGGAGACGAAAGCAAAATGAGAGCAAACAGCAAATGGTCAGAAAATTAAGTTAGAATTCAATAATGAGATAAATAACGGAAGAAGGAGGAATTAGCGAGACACGGCAAAAATTGTGAGTAAACAAAGCAAAAATCGATAGTAAACGAAAAAATACAGTAAATAACATAAAATGAAGAATAAAGAGAAAACGTTGAAGAAAATTAAAACAAAAACAATTAGAACCCAAGATACAGAGAAAAAACCAAGACTATGGGAAAACCGCTAGAAAATAAAGGGATAAAAAAAAATGTAAAAAACGAGAAAATAATACAGAAGATAACCAAGAAACATAACAAAAACAAAATCATCAATGAGAAACTAGATAATTGAACAATATGAAACAAATTAAATAACGTAATGTTATACAGCAGATAGAAAAGAGTTAAGAGGAGAAGGGAAACACGAGGAACACTAAGAAAATGAAAAAAAAAGCTAAAAGAATACGTAAAAACACATCAATAAGACGAATGCAAAAAAGATGAGTGAACAATGTGAAATCAGTGAGAATACAGTGGAAATTTTGTGAGAAACAGGTAAAGATAAAGCATTAAACTTAAATCGAAACAGAAACGAGAGAAAACAACTGGAAAACTATGAACGAAAAGAGTATAGTAAGCAAAGAAAAACATATTAGACTTTAACTAGAGGAAACTGAGAAAATATCAATTATACGAATATAAGAGCAAAATGATGAGACCACAGTATGGAATCAGTGAGAATACAGTGAAAATGCGGAGACAGACAAGTGAAAAAAGCGTTAAGCAACAATCAAAATAAAAACAGAAACAAGTAGAAACAACCAAAAAACAATTTTCGAATATGGTAAACAAAGAGAAACAAATCAAACGTTTAATATAGAAAACTGGATAAACAATAGTGGACATAAAAAAATAAAAGAACAAAAAATATGAAATTTGAAATAGAAAAAAATTAATCAGTGACAGTAAAGTAACTAGCGAGAAAAGATTTTTTGAGTATAACAAGGAAACAGAAAAACCTACAAAAATGAGATAAAATGAACACCGAGCAAAATTAGAGTAAACAGCCATTAGTGAAACAACAATAAAGAAAAAGAAAAAACATTCTGAATGAAAATACAAAACAAAATGCCGATAATACTGTAATAGAGGGAAATTAAAAGAAAAATGCAACAAAAATCAACTATCATTATCCAACATGATGAGTTATTCGAAAATAAAAATTAAGTAAAAATAAAAACTGACACGAAAACTGTGAGTAAATTAAGTGAAATAATTAAGCAAACAGTGTGTAACCCAAAAAGCAAGGCAGTGGGAAATAAAAAAAAGAATGCATGAAGAACAGAAAACAGTTGAAAGATGGCGCGAAAAACGAGACAATAAAAATAAGTAAACATATATATATTTTTCCAAATCTGTATCATATTTCCAGTCCGCTTAGTTTTCGCTCTCCCTACTGCTCATACTGTCTGCTGAATGAACTTGTGTGTTTACGGGTAAAAGCCGTTGTTAAAAATAAAAATTCATTTCGAAAAAAAAAAATATTTTTTAGTTAGTTAACACAGAAATAGGAAGTATGAAGCAATAAGAAAAAAGATAGAAATAAAGAAAGCCAGAAAGTGCAAATGTTCACAAAAATTTGATGAAAACGAATCCGAAGATACAACACTAGAACAATTAAAACGAGAATCGATGTCAAGACAGTATGGAATCAGTGGAGAAACAGTAAGCAATAGGTGAAATAAATAACAAAACCAGTGAGAAGACGAAACAAAGCTTGTAAAAGCAAAGCCTTGGTTTATTTATACATACACAGACTTCGCCGCCAACTGTTAAGTGTACAGGACAATTGCGGGGCTAGTGCTACGATCCTACTGACACTAACAGTCTCTCCCAAGCCGAGACTCGAACCTACGACGACTGGTTTGTTAGACCAGCATCGTACCTCGAGACCATCAGGAAGAAGCCTGTATTTAGAATAAAATGCAAATAATAAGCAAACAGCAAACTGAGAAAGTAATGTTAATTCCAGAGGTTAGGGAAAAATGGTCAGTAAAACAAAAAAGTGCAGTAGATATATCAAAATTGTGAGTAAACAATCATTAAATGTAGTAAATTGTGAGTAAGCTAAGCAAAAACGAAGGCAAACAGGAAGACTACAGTAAATAAAAATAGGAATGATTAATAGGAAACAAAACATTGATAATAAAGACGACTAGAAAACATGAACAAAAAAAAAACAGCTAGAAAACAAAAGAGCAATGACGAGATAAACAGGAAAGAATGTGAAAAAAGAGAATGAGTGTAAAAAAATAAAGGAAAAACAAAACGAAAACCAAAACAACCAATGGAAAATCGGAGAGTAAAATGATATCAACAAATGATAGAAACATAGAAAACTAAAAAGTGAAAACAATGATAGAACATACAAAATAAAAGAATCCGTGAGAACTGAGAATACATCTACTATGCGAAAATAAGGGCAAAATGATGAGGAAACAGTATCGAATCGGTGAGTAAAAGTGAAAATATGGTGAGAAACAAGTGAAAAAAGTGAAAACAACCTAAAAACAATGTTCGAGGGAAAATTAAGCAGATCAGACTTCACCTAGAGAACCCTAGAGAAAATTAAGCAACATCAGGCTTCAGAGAACCCTAGAAAACAGTGGTAGAAAAAAAAATCAATAGAAAATATTAGAACGAAATGAAAAATAAAAAAGCAACCAGGACACAGAAAGGTCAAAATACAAATGAAACAAGGAAACCGAATAACTAACCAAAAATAAAATAGAACAAACCAAACAGTGAGCAAGAGTTTGATTTTTTACAATATTCGTGTAGGAGAAAATTACGTAGGGTTTTGAAAATAAAACCAAAACAGTAAGTACACCAAACCGCAGAAGTAAGACAGCAGAGAGAAGACGAAAAAAGTTCAGCAAAAATAACTAGAATGACATCAAAATGAATAAACAAGAAAAAAAAGTGGGAAAATAGTGAGTTTAGTTTAGTTTTACAGCTAAAGCTAACACAAATTTATGCAAATACAGGAGGGAAACAGTAAAGAGACCAGAAGAAAATCGAGAGAAAACATGAAAGAAGAGTTCAAAAATAAAGCCAAGAAAGAGACAATGAAAAAAATTAAAAAATATATTCATTTATTTTACTTAGGAAAAACGGGAACATTAAGTGAAAAAAAGAGAGAAATTAGGCAAGAGATAATATTAACAAAAAGTTGATGAAACAAAACCATGATAGGAGACAACACGAGAACAAAGAGATAACGAGAGATAATGAATAAAAGTAAACAATAGATAGAAAATATGAAAAACAGAATCAGTAAAAACAAATCAACAATTAAAAAAACAGAGAAAACTGGAAAGAAAAAGTGTTAAGAAAAACTTGATGAAACAAAGTAATGAGTTTTCTTATATTTTGTTTCATTAAGTTTTTTCAACACGAGATTAAAAAAACGAGAAATGATGCGAAGACAGCATGAAATCAGTGAGAAAACTGTTATAAATAAGTCGAAACCGAAAACTGAAAGTGAAAGAACTGAGTGAAAGTGAAATCAAAATACTGAAACATAACAGACTCAAAAAAACATTACGGCAAAGGCGAAAAAGAAGCAGGTAGAAATCGAAACAATAGGTAAATTGCTCTAAGAACACAAATAAAAAAAAGAAATAGAGAGCAAATGGAGATCCAACGTAACGAAATCAGTGAGAACACAGAGAGCAAACTTTGAAATAAAAATAATACAAAAGATAGTGGGCCCAGAAAAAAAGTAAATTAAAGAGGTTGGAGAAAAAAAGTTTTGAGAGAAGCTACAAGCTGATGAGAAAACAGTGGGCAAAAGAAAGTAGAATGAAAGTGACACGAAAATGAATAAACAAGAAAGAATAGTAGGAAAGCTAGCAAACTGTGAGTGAAGGAAGTAAAGTTAATAAACGAAAACTGTAAAGGTCAAATAGTCAGACAGCTAAAAAATTGAAGAGAACTTTCAAAATACCAAACAAAGCAGATCTGATATTCACAAATCAGGAGAAAAAATACCAAAAATAGAGAGCGATCAAGATAACACGTAACAAAATCAGTGAAAAAATGGAAAGAAAACTGTACCAAAAACTAGAGAACTGAAAAAATAATATATATTAAAGAAGTAGGTTAGAGATAAAAGGTACTGGTAAAACATACAAACTAATGAGGAAAAGAGTGGCAAATAGTGTGAAAAAAAGAGAAAACAGTAGAAATCCAGAAATGAGGCCAAGTTTAGTCAAAAACAGGGAAAAAACAGTGTGAAAAAAGTATGAATAATACAAAGATAAAAAACAGTTCAAATATTGTATTACCTCTTAAAAAAGAATAATGAACATCTTAAAAAATGATGAACAAACAAAAAAATTCCAGAAAAGTGAGAGAGGAAAAAAGCAGTTTACAATAAATAAACAGAGGAAAAATGCAGACAGATAGAAAATAGAAGATTTGCCGTTAAAAAGAATCGAAACAATTATAGACACCATTTCGATGTAACAAGCCGTTCTTGAATTTTTAAACGATTTTTGCGGTTTTCATACCAATCCGCAAATTTATTTTTATCTCGCTTCTCAGTGCGTAAACCAGTTTTTTTTTCTTATTTTGCAGGGACACATTGAGTAATTTATGCCGTCTATTTAGTGTACAGGCATTATTAACCTAGGAAGAGTATTACCTTTTCTACAAATCAGTCAGTTTCAAAACAAAAACTTAGTACAATAAAAAATTATAGTTGCGTTTAAGGAAACTTAATACATTCATAACAGAAGTATTTTATTTAAAATCATTAAAAATGTAAAACTTGAAATGTGAACCTTTCGCCCACTAGCTCTGTTTATATTTATTTAAAGTTGCATTGAATTTGCTCTCTCATACCTGAAAGATTAGCAGATACTTTACATATGAACACCGATGAACTCGTCCTGCTAAGTATAATTAGTTTTTGCTACAAAGCTTTGAATGCCACTAGCAGCTGCCACGCAGAAATTCCCTTGCTACTTAGCTCACACACACACACACACACACTCTCTCTCTCTCTCTCTTCTGGTCTGAGACATTCACTTCAAGTGCAAATCTCGACCCGGAGAAAGTGTTTCCTATTTTTAAACGCCACGTTCCGGTTTTGTTTCCGAAAATACCGCTTCACAGTCGTTGCAAGTCTGTCGCCGTCGTCATCGCCATTGCTGGCCCTATCGCATAGAATGTCACTTAGTGCCAGTCGGCGGTGTATCTACCAGTCGTTGCGTTGTTTGGATGCTGTCGTTTAGACTGGCCATAAAAACTGAATGATTTAAGTATGAAACCGTTGGAATGGGTAAGAACGGTAACAACGCGTTTCACGGCGCGTTATTACCAACGCTAAACGCTTATATTAGCTTCCAACGATCAAGCGTTGAATGAAATTTTAAGTGTAAGCTCAATATACAAATAATCAGTGCAAAACTAGAATATAATTCCATCTTTATGGTCGATAAATTAATTCTATAACACGTTTTATACTAGCGAAATTTAAATTTAGTGCTAGAGGCGATTTTGTTATTCTATACTGGAACTAGCTTTTTGTTAGGGATAATACCAATGAGTATTCAATGTGTGTTTGAGTGTGTATGCAGGCATGTTTGTTTTTAGTCAATAAATTTGCCATCGAACTTTTGCAGGAATTGTCATGTTTTTCAAAGTGAATAATTGGTCGGCGATTTGTGTTTGTGTTTGTTTGGCGGTTGCCTGCCTGTGATATTATTTTATGGAAATTCAATTTCTGTATAGCAACAATTAGAATGCACTTCGTAGATTGGGGATACTTTCGGAGAATGGAACTAGCGTCAAAATAAATAGAATGTGTATGTTTTGTGGCGAACGTAAAAATGCTTTCAGCCGATTGTTCGAAACGTCAATTAAATTTTTGTTGTCTGTGCACTATGTTCTTTGATTGCAACAATATCTGCGCACCATCTGATAGGTCCACTTTTATGTTGCTTATGTTCTTTGCTGATATTGTAGTACTACATGTCGTCAACGTTTATTATTGTATGTTCCATGTTTTTTCAGTCAACGTAGCTTCCGAGTCACAAATAATTCGACTGGGTCGCACAGGATGCCTCGGATGTTTTCATCTCACTCGCGGCATATGTTTTATTCACAGTTTTAAAACCAGCCTCCAACTTGTGAATTTGTGAACCTGTTTCCGTGAAGCGAGAAGAAAAGCTCACCGAGGAGGGCAAAATAACGCATCTCCGCTGTATCCTGCCCGAGGTTCTTTTCTGCGAACAATGACAGCAGACATAATATATTTATTATGGAACGGAGCGGAAAAGAACAACATTTCTTTGTTGTTGAAGCAAAATTACCCACCCTGAGTGAGCTCAGAACGAGTTTTACGCTGATGAGCTTTCCTAATTATAGACATCGTTGAAGTGTTACACGAAAATGTATGAAAACGACTCTGACTCTTTCAACTTTTCACGGTGTCGAAAGGGTACAGTAACTTAGACTCCGAAAAGTAAATCTTTACGAGTTGTCTCTCATTTGTCACTTGTTAAAACCGCGTGGGACAGCAGACAAACAGTCTAGCCGGCTGAAAGCTTATTACGAAATCAAGACAAACGAATATTCTCGCAAAAGAAGTAAAAGTAATAATCAACCACATTCATTTCGCCACCAGTCGCGGGAGTGTTCCATGGAAAAAGCAGATAGACATCAGTGTAACGAAAACAGCGTGGCGGGGTGGGAATTCTAAAGAGCAGTACTCATTTTCGGTGCTGCTTTTATTGGTAATTACCGATTGTTGGCGCCATCGTATCAGTTTCAATCAACGAAGGGCTTTGATCTATTCGCACGAAATTTCGTTCCGCTTTGAAGTACACGCGTTTCGAGTATCGCGTTGTGAGAATAAAAGGAAAAATATTTTTCTTTGTTTGTGTTATCTTTCAATTTTTATAATTAAACCTTACAGCTCAGGACACCATATACTCTGTTTTGGCTACGTGACAGTCAGCCAACCGACGAACATCGGCTTTTAGAAAAGATTACACCCTTAACTATTACCGCCTTATAGTCCTTAATCTGCGTGCTTTAAAAGCTATTAGCTTTTCACATCCGCAGGTAAAAATAAACAGAAAACGAGCAACCATTTTGCTTGCGTTCAGCTACCGTTATCTTTTGTGTTGCGGATATTTTTTTTGTTTTCCTCTATTTCATGGCGCTTTCAAGCATCACAAAGGCACGATTGTTTCCCATCTCTTCAGGCGGGCCTACGTAAACTATTTGCTCCGGTGCTGGAGTGTTGCTTTGAATGTATCCAAGGATAGACCTCTGAGGTGTTTGTTTGCGGTGGTGGAATATGCAGGCTGACCTGTCGGAAAAGTGAGCTGAAGCATGAACTGGTAGTTCTAAGCTGACAAGCTATAGTTTGATTAATGGTCAAGCTGGAGAGTAAAATCATTTAAGTACGGATTACCTCTAACAGCTTATTAGGGGGATTATAAATGGAAGTTCTAATGACTTATATGAAAAAATTAAGCAGAGGGAAAGTTTAATTACTGCGATATCAGAATCATATAACAAGTAAGATGAATTCCGGAGAAAAGTTAACTCACGGTTTTTCTCTAATCCAAGAATTGATGAGAAAAACGGTTGAAAAATAAAAAATAGACTATAAAATAGATTGTCAAATAATCTAACCTTTGTTTCGCTCTTAGTGGATTTTAAAACCTATTTTGGCTGACCTTAGAACTAAGTCTTACTTTATTAGAATGGCATAGTGTGAAAACTATTACGAAAATGTATCCTCCTAAAATACATGTTATGTTACTACTACCGAACGGATTTAAGGTGAAACCTCATTAAATCCAAAAATGACCGACTTCAAGTCACCACTTCGAATTTTCAGAAGCACAAGACTCGGAAAACCTCATTGCGTTCCCTATGAAAATTCTATTTTATGTTTGCTTCACCACAGCAAACATAAAATAGCATTTTCACAGGGAACGCATTAACTGTTTCCGAGTGTTGTGCTTTCGAAAATTCGAAGTGGTGACTCGAAGTCGGCCATTTTTGGATTCAATGAGGTTTCACCTTAAAAGGCCAATGTTTTGATCAAACAATGAGAGTTGCCCCAAACTTATGGTTTAGTTATTGGCATATCTTTTCAATGGTAAATTAATAAGAAGTGGAGTTTGAAAGTCGATTTTGTAGCATTCAACCAATCATCAGCTCGCTTCTATAGCTGAGAACAGGATGGTATAGTATAGAATCGTATGTGCCACTTTGAATACATGTTACTTTCACAAAACAGATCTTGAACGCCAATGTCTTAATCAATAGCTGAAGCTTTCTCCAAACTTTTTTATAATAATTAGCATATGTTTTAGATTGCAAGCCAGTGTAAAAATTAATTTAAACTGTTCGCGTTGTTCATTTTGGACCTATGTTGTAAGTGGCCCCACATTTTTTAAATTTTTTTTTTATACAGGGTTTTTTTTTTGTTTGGAAGGACAAAAGAGTGCATTTAGCAGACAGTATGTGCAGTAGGGAAAGCGAAAAATAAGCGAACTGGAAATATGATACAGACGGGATTCAGTATATTTTTCCAAATTTGTATCATATTTCCAGTTCGCTTATTTTTCGCTTTCCCTTCTGCACATACTGTATGCTTAATGAACTTACAAGTGTGTTAACGGGTAAAAGCCGTTGTTAAAAAAATAGAACTTAAGTTTGACAAAACAGTGGTCTATTGGAGATTGAAAATATTGTTACAACCAAAACGGTTTCTTTGTTGAGCATAGTGTATTCGGCAAAGTTGGAGATAATAATTTTGTTTAAAAAAAAAAAAATACCCTGTAAAAAAATTTTTGTTTTTCAAAAAATTATGAGTTGTTTATTTTTGATTTTGTCATGATTGGACAGTTGATGACTGTTACAATAATTTTTTTTAGTTTTCATGAACAAATAGATTTTTAAAAAAAGTTTTTATAGATAATTTTTTTAGTTTTTCTTTTAACTTGTTTTTACAAAAAATTATCTACAACCTTAACAAAGACTTGGGGAGCAACGTAGCCGCAAGGTTACCGAGTCCGCTTTGTCAAGCGGATGGTCGTGGGTTCGAATCTCAGTAGAACCAAGCCATCCGATGTCAAAAAGGACTTTAAGCATGGGTTTATTCTCAGGCTCCCTACCAGAGTTACCCTTCCTTTACGCTGAAATCCACAATACTTTGCGTGACTTCCTCTTAACAAAAAAATAAGTCCCTCTTATCAATAAAACTGGCCAGAAGGACGCACGACGAAACTTCTCCAGGGAATTATAATTGGTGATATTTGGCAAGAGGAACGAGTACCGGTATAGTAGAACAGTAAGCGTGTAAGAAAGAGTATCACATTACACACAAGCACTGATGAACAATAATAATAAGCATACCACTTCTCAATAGCGGTATTGCTATTAACAGAAGTGCGGGATACAGCAGACACCCGGGCATATCTCACAATAGATCTAAGATTCTGGTTGCAGTGAGGAAGTCCATACAGGAAAAAAAAACTTCAAACCGACATAATATCATCCCGCTTCGCAATGTTTATAGGAGACTCATTTTGTAAGCGGGGGGCTTTTATAGGTTATCTAAATTTCTCAGTTTCGCTGTTTTGTGCTGCGGCGTGGAGGGAAGACAATCGAATTCTTCCAACAGTAAGTCACGTTGTCGCGTGTTGCATCCTGTGACTGCAGCTGGGGAATAACAAAATTCTGTTCTGGAGCTCGAAATGCTTCTCCGAAATTGAACTAACGGGTGACAGTTATTTTTGTACGCCAATGAACTTCCTACAGAAAAGTTCGATTGTACGACACTGAGGCAGATTCGTTGGGTTGCGTATCTTGGGTAGAAATGGGGTCGAGTGGTTGTTCAGGAACGTTTGTGTTTTTGGCGTAATGTGATGTTGCGTTATCTGGCCAAAACACGTTTCATCCATCGGCATGGTGTTTATGAAGAAAAGGAATCAAAATTTTCTTCATCCGTTCTGGTCAGTGATGGAAATGAGACGAATATGATGCAATCGTCGTTGAATGTCGATCTGCACAGATCCTGACGTGTTACAGACCGCGACTAAACTTGAATCCTCTCAACCCATAATGGAATGATGATATGGTGCCTAGGTTTCTAGAGAAATCAGACACATGTTTAGACTACATCAGCTCTGAAAAGCGATACGCTCGTTGTGTTTGTTTCTCCTTACGCCGGTCGTTAGGGAAAGAAAGGATAGCAACAGGAGAATATCATGTCGCCTAAGTAGCAGCAGAGTCGTTGTGCGGTGAGAGGGAAAGTGTGGTACTACTCCGGCAGCCGTTGAGTTGAGCAAGAGTAGGAGAGCATACACTGTCATTTTCTTTCTTTTTTTGACAAAAAATCTTATTTATTAGTCATATGAATACGAATGTAACACGATCTGCGATCTATTCGCTTTGTGTAACTGTGACTTCATATACCGAGTTCTGAACATTGAGAACCACGTGTTGTGGTGTACACTAATGACATAGTATGAATGTTAATATATGAATGATGGTGGATACACACAAACATGTACGAATGCGTTATTAACCCCGAGCTCACCGCGGGTAAACGGTCCAAAAGTTAATATTAGAATAACTTAGGGAGGTTATCGAAGAAGACAAAGAAAATGAAATATGAAAAAAGTCTGTTTTAAAATTTATTTGTAATTTTTGTGATTGTTAATTGTTAAAATAGTTTAAATAAATGTATATATTAAAAAAAAATGACAAGAAATATATCGTAAGAAGAAAAGCAAGTGCAAGTGCAGAGTGCACTAATATAGATACTTTTTTATTCGCACACTGACGACGATGCCAACGCATCTTAAGCTTGCTTTATATGTATTCAAAATCGCTATAGGTGTTTTTTCCACCGCTAGTTCTGGTACACATGGTACAACCACAGAGCTTCAACCATGATTTAGACAAGCAGTATGAAGTCCTTTTTGTCCATTACTCTGGTCGGTCTTTCACTTCCTTTCTGGAGGATTATTGTTAAGGTTTGCAGGAAATTATGCACAGTCGAGACCGGAAGATTTATGCTTTCAAAACCATGAACTTTTTGTCAAAATTTGTGTGCTGTTTAGTTAGAACTCTTTATGCGCTTCTGCAATGCTTGTTGTTTTGACGCCATTTTGAATAAAACTAAGCATGCATCAACAAAACCAAAAATACTGGCATAAAGCGGAAATAGAGAGAAAGAGAGTGAGTGAAAGAGAGATAGATAGAGAGAGAGAGAGAGAGAGACTGAGAGACTGAGAGAGAGGGAAAAAGAGAGAAAAGTGAGAAAGAGAAAGTGTGTGAGAGAGAAAAGAGAGTGTGGAAGAAAGAGAGATCGTGGGAGGAAGATAGAGTGTGTATGAGAGAGAATGTGTGAGAGAGAGAATGAGAGTGTGTGTGAGAGAGAGAGAAAAAGAGAGTGTGTGTGAAAGAGAAAGAGTGTGTGCAAGAGAGAAAGAGAGTATGTGCGAGAAAGAAAGAGAGTGTATGTGAGAGAGAAAGAGAGTGTGTGCAAGTTAGAGAGTGTGTGTGTGTGAGAGAGAATAAGAGAGTGTGTGAGAGAAAAAGAGAGTGTGTGAGAGAGAAAGAGCATGTTTGCAAGAGAGAAAGAGAGTGTGAGAGAGAGAAAGAGAGTGTGCGTGAGAGAGAGAGTATGTGTGAGAGAGGACGTGTGTGAGAGAGAGTGTGTGTGTGAAAGAGAGAGAGTGTGTGTGAGAGAGAGTGTGTGTGTGTGTGAGAGAGAGAGTGTGTGTGAGAGAGAAAGTGTTTGTGAGAGAGAGTATGTGTGTGAGAGAGAGTGTGTGTGAGAGAGAGTGTGTGTGTGAGAGAGAGAGTGTGAGAGAGAAAGTGAGTGTGTGAGATAGAAAGAGAGTGTGTGAGAGAGAAAGAGAGTGTGTGAGAGAGAAAGAGAGTATGTGAGAGAGAAAGAGGATGTTTGCAAGAGAGAAAGAGAATGTGAGAGAGAGAAAGAGAGTGTGCGTGAGAGAGAGTATGTGTGAGAGAGAACGTGTGTGAGAGAGAGAGTGTGTGTGTGTGTGTGAGCGAGAGAGTGTGTGTGTGTGAGAGAGAGTGTGTGTGTGTGTGTGAGAGAGAGAGTGTGTGTGAGAGAGAGAGTGTGTGTGAGAGAGAAAGTGTGTGTGTGAGAGAGAGTGTGTGAGAGAGAGAGTGTGTGTGAGAGAGTGTGTGTGTAAGAGAGAGAGTTAGAGAGAAATATGGTGAGAGAGAAAGATAGTGAGAGAGCGAAAGATACAACAATATCGCACGCTTAGCTTTATGGCTAATAGCGGTCTCGATCTACTAGATTAGTTGAGAGAATTCGTTATCGATATTGTATTTGGCACATTTTGCATGTGTAGGATAAGTACAACGATACACCGTGCCCCAGTGCTGAACCGAGAAAATTTCCAGCTCGGAAGGATCCTCGACTCGATCGGGCCGACCGACCGACATCGCTAACCACAGAACCACGGGGACCAGCGGAAGATAGTGAGATACAGAAAGATAGTGAGAGAGAGAAAGATAGTGGGAGTGAGAAAGATAGTGAGAGAGAGAAAGATAGTGAGAGAGAGAAAGATAGTGAGAGAGAAAGATAGTGAGAGAGAGATAGATAGTGAGAGAGAGAAAAATAGTGAGAGAGAGAAAGATAGTGAGAGAGAAAGTCAGTGAGAAAGAGAAAGATAGTGAGGGAGAGACAAATAGTGAGAGAGCGACAGATAGTGAGAAAGAGGAAAATAATGAGAGAGACAGAGATAGTGAGAGAGATAGAGATAGAGATAGTGAGAGAGATAGAGATAGAGATAGTGAGAGAGATAGAGATAGAGATAGTGAGAGAGATAGAGATAGAGATAGTGAGAGAGATAGAGATAGCAATAGAGATAGAGATAGAGATAGAGATAGAGATAGAGATAGAAATAGAGATAGAGATAGAGATAGAGATAGAGATAGAGATAGAGATAGAAATAGAGATAGAGATAGAGATAGAGATAGAGATAGAGATAGAGATAGAGATAGAGATAGAGATAGAGATAGAGATAGAGATAGAGATAGAGATAGAGATAGAGGTAGAGATAGAGATAGAGATAGAGATAGAGATAGAGATAGAGATAGAGATAGAGATAGAGATAGAGATAGAGATAGAGATAGAGATAGAGATAGAGATAGAGATAGAGATAGAGATAGAGATAGAGATAGAGATAGAGATAGAGATAGAGATAGAGATAGAGATAGAGATAGAGATAGAGATAGAGATAGAGATAGAGATAGAGATAGAGATAGAGATAGAGATAGAGATAGAGATAGAGATAGAGATAGAGATAGAGATAGAGATAGAGATAGAGATAGAGATAGAGATAGAGATAGAGATAGAGATAGAGATAGAGATAGAGATAGAGATAGAGATAGAGATAGAGATAGAGATAGAGATAGAGATAGAGATAGAGATAGAGATAGAGATAGAGATAGAGATAGAGATAGAGATAGAGATAGAGATAGAGATAGAGATAGAGATAGAGATAGAGATAGAGATAGAGATAGAGATAGAGATAGAGATAGAGATAGAGATAGAGATAGAGATAGAGATAGAGATAGAGATAGAGATAGAGATAGAGATAGAGATAGAGATAAAGATAAAGATAGAGATAGAGATAGAGATAGAGATAGCGATAGAGATAGAGATAGAGATAGAGATTGAGATAGAGATAGAGATAGAGATAGAGATAGCGATGTAGATAAAGATAAAGATAGAGAGAAAGAGAAAGAGAGAGAGAGAGATAGAGAGAGAGATAGAGAGAGAGATATAGAGAGAAAGAGAGCTTACATTCTCTACGATCGTTAGGGAATGTTAGGAGAAGGATTGTCAGTTCAACGTACGTTTTCATGAGACCGAGTTCATCTCTGCATCTCTACCTATGTCACGTGATGGATATTACCTCAAGGCGTTTATTATTGTACATAAAATGTCAATATTTAATCAAATATTTTGTATGAAATGTCAATATTTATTCAAGACAAAGCTAACATTGTTTACAGTGAGTGGCCATCGCTTTAGAAAACATTCATTGCACTCTTCTCAGAACGGTCGCCATCTAGAGGAGCGCCCAAAATTACCAAAATACGAATTTTATATTCAGGAAGATTAGAGCAAATGGTTTTGTAGTTTTCGATATATGTTTTCATAATTTCTGAACGAAACCTTGATACATAAATCGGATCATATTGAACAACGCTTCCAAAGTTACTTCTTTCAAAAATGAAGAAATAAAAAGTTTATTAACTAGGATACAGGATAGGATACAGGATACAGAGTCCGCTTTGGTGAGCGGGTGTTCGTGGGTTCAAATCTTATTAGAATTAGCCCATGTGGTTGTCGTACCACGTACCCTTCCCTCAATCTGAATTCTACAGTACCCCTGTTGACTCTCTTTCTAACGAAAATAAGTCCTTACTAAAATAAAACTGGTGTGAGTAACGTACGAAAGTTCTCTCCAGTGAATTGTAATTAGGTGATATTGTTAGGATGGACAGAGGCTCGGTTTAGTAGAGCAGTAAGCTTGAAACGGAATGGTAAACCACAAGCACGGATATGAATGATAAGCATATCACTCACTTCAATAGTGATACTGCCAATAATATGAAGTGCGGAGTACAGAAAACACCAGGGCAGTGTCACAATAGATCTAATATCTGATCGCAGTGATGAGACCACAAAGAATTCTAATAATTTTCTCAATTGTGACCATCAAGAACATCAAATATAAGCACGTGTAAGCATAGTTCCTGACAGTGTGCCTGAGAGCCCTTCTTGTGCCCTTCAAGAATGAAAAAAGTTTGCGGGAAATTTACGTTTTTATAGAAAGAAATCATTGAAAGATCTTCATTGCTTCTGCAAATTTTAGGAGACATCAGCTAAATTTCTTGTTAATCAAAATGTACAATTAGCGTAATTATTCGTTTGTATACACTTCCGAGTCTTTTCTGTTATTCGAAAAATATGAGATTTGCTTCAGTTTACGTATTTGATAAACAGCCCATTGTCATTACAACACTTTTTTCATATAACAAAATCATCCACAGTAGATAATCAACAATTTTACTTAAAATTTAGTTTTGGCCGTGAATCCTAAATTTCCGACTATTGTGCATTGGTAGCATTTTAATGTTTTCGATGTTTCTGGCAATTTTGATTTTGTTTATTTTGTCTCTTTTATTATCGTTAACACTGATATTTCTGATAGTCTGATAGATAGTTTCTCTGTCACTTAGGTATGTTTTGTCGTTTATAACATTTTGATTTTGTGATGCAAAGTGTTGTGCTATTGAAAATTGTCAAGCCTTGTTGAAAGGTAGGTTTCCACCTCCGATTGGTCATTTAATGCTCGCTCTCCCTAACACGATGAATGGAATATTATATACCTACTTAACTGGGAATGCACTCATTCCGCTATATAATAACCTACCTCTGCCAAACCCAATCACTTTACTAGTGGGTGGTTGTGAGGACTGCCCCAGCTAAGTAGAAACTGGTAGCAGCAGGGAGGACCAATAGCGGCAGCGGATACTTGCAGTGCTAAAGGTAGCAGCAGACTTTCCAAGTTTACTTACAGCTGAAACAAAGAAATCGATTTCTGCCGACCATGTAATTTTCAGTATAAAAATAGTTTTCCTCTGTGTTGTCAGAGTGCCTTATTCCCACTGTTGGGGTTGCACAGATATGCGATCAGCATCATATCCGATATTAAATTGAAAAACAAATTATCGTTTTAGGACAGAACAAATAAGTGATTGAAGATTTAATGTTTTCTCAAGAAGTTTTGTGCTACAATTAAAAGTAAAATATTTTTTTGGTCTGCATGCACTCTAACTTTTGAAACTTATTTACGCCGCATAGTGTTTGTTCCATTCCTAACGATGCTGTATTTGTATGTGCAAGTTAAAATTCTGTAGTACTTCAACTTCTCGGTTGGCTGAAATGTTGGAAATATTGATTATGCTTCATACAAAATGTTGGAAAACCTTAACCAAGGCTGTTGATTCGACTTTTCAGCAGCAGTTCGAACTCGAGTACGCTGCTTCTCCTTTTATCTGCTTCCATTCGTCAGAAAAAGAAGAAAACGCTTCTCGTTCCAAGCCGCAACACGGGAGAGCTCTTTTGTTTTACCGTTGGTTACCGACATGAAATGCGATTCACTGCGTCTTGCGTCTAGTGAAACTTGGAGAAGACAAAACCGAACAAAAAAAGGCGGAGCTTGTTACAAAACAGGCGTGGCCTCTTGGAACATCAATCTGAATTGGCATTTTTTTGGATTATAGAACCTGCTTCTGCTCCAACAACTCGTTTTACTATGGGATGGTGTGACCGTTGGACATTATTCAGCAGCAGATAGTTGCAGCCGCGGTTCAAATTGAGAGTCTCGCCCATTAAATGAACCCCCAACGAGTTTTTGCTGTTTATCTCAAGTGACATCAAATCGTTAGAGATAAAAATTTCGAAATTGTGAACTGATCTTATCAGGACAACCAAATGAATGATTCAAATGTAGTTAAGTAGTTCCACCTTGCAGTCGTTGCACACAACCCTTGTGATTTTTTCAATTTTGTGTTATATGTTGTTTTATTTATTTTTGCCATTTCAGGTTTTTTAATATTTGTCCTTTTTTCCATTTTGGTAATTATTATTAATTTTGTGATTTTCGTCATTGGCTTTGGCTTTTGGCTTTTTATATTTATTTTATATTTGGCTTCTTATATATCTGTCCCTATTATCGTTTTGGTTAAATTAATTATGATTGTGACGTTTATGACACATTATTTATTTGTTCAATTTCGACAATTTTGCATTTTCGATATTTTTTTATATTAATATTTTTTTTTATACAGTCGAATCCCTCTATTACGACAATTTATATAGCGACAAATCTCTCTATAGTGACATTTCAGTGGTCCCTTCTGATTTACACTCATAAAAATTATTCGTTTTATTACGACATTTCTCTATAACGACGGCCCCTTGAGTTGTCGCTATAGAGCGATTCTACTGTATCTTGTTTTTATCATTTTTACTATTTTTGATATACAGGTCGGAAGAAAAGAACCGCGCCAGGGGTCACATGTTGGCCACGGTTGTGACTCGTCAGAGCATGGGTAGATATCGAGATGCAAGAGCCGCTGAAAAGAGACTCCATCGTCGGAAGAAACGACAGCATTGGGAGCGTATTCTTGCGGAGGCGGAAGGTTGCTTCTCCAGGCACGATGCGAGGAGCTTCTACAAGAAGGTCAACGGAATCAGGAATCGAAACGTGTCAGCCCCTGTCATGTGCAACGATAGGGAGGGGAACCTGATAACCGATAAAATGGAGGTGGCCAGGCGTTGGAAGGAACACTTCAGTGTGCTGTTGAACGGTGAGGGAAACAGTGGAGTCGAAAGGAGCAGGATGACTATTGAGAATGATGATCAAGCTGTGGATCCACCATCCATGGACGAGGTGAAGAAAGCAGTGAAAGAGCTAAGAAACTGCAAGGCAGCTGGGAAGGACGGCTTTCCCGCCGAACTCTTCAAAGTCGGGAGCGAACAGCTGTATCGTGCCATCCATCGGATCATGCTGAGAGTGTGGTCTGATGAAGAATTGCCCTCGGACTGGTTAGAGGGTCTCATATGCCCGATCTACAAAAAAGGCCATCGCCTGGACTGTAGCAGTTATCGGGGCATAACACTTCTCAATACCGTGTACAAAATTCTCTCCCGCATCCTGTTCCACAGACTGAGGCCGTTGCAGGAGACCTTTGTTGGCGAGTACCAATGCGGTTTTCGAGGGGGACGCTCCACGACGGACCAAATGTTTACCTTGCGACAAATCCTCGATAAATTTCGAGAATACAACTTGCAGACGCACCATCTGTTCATAGACTTCAGGGCAGCGTACGATTCAGTCGAGAGGAATGAGTTATGGCAGATTATGATGGAACATGGCTTCCCAACAAAGCTGATTAGGCTGATACGTGCCACCCTGGAAGGTTCTACTTCAAGCGTCAGGATAGCCGGTGAGATATCGTACTCGTTCGTGACGTTAGATGGTTTGAAGCAGGGTGACGGGCTGTCGAACTTATTGTTCAACATCGCATTGGAAGGTGCTATACGGAGGGCTGGTGTGCAGAGAAGCGGCACCATCATTACGAAGTCGCACACGCTTCTCGGTTTTGCGGACGATATCGACATCATTGGTATCAACCGTAGAGCTGTGGAAGAGGCCTTCGGACCTCTCAGGAGAGAAGCTGCGAGATTAGGGCTTGTCATAAACTCTGCCAAAACGAAATACATGGTGGCTGGCAGAGTGCGTGGTGGTCCGTCGGAGGTTGGTGCTGCGGTGGTGCTAGATGGGGAAACATTTTAAGTAGTCGACGAATTTATTTACCTGGGAACATTAGTGACATGTGACAACGAGGTTAGCCGTGAGATAAAGAGGCGGATAGCAGCCGCAAACAGGGCCTTTTACGGATTACGTAACCAGCTAAGGTCCCGCAGTCTGCTAATCCGTACTAAACTTGCACTCTATAAAACACTGATTCTTCCGGTGGCTCTCTACGGCCATGAATCATGGACGCTGAAAGAGGCTGATCGGCGAGCTCTTGGTGTTTTTGAGCGTAGGATTTTGCGTTCAGTCCTTGGCGGCAAACTAGAAAATGGTGTTTGGCGTAGACGCATGAACCATGAAGTGTACCAGGCATACAAATCGGCGGATATAGTCAAGCGGATAAAACACGGCAGGCTTCAGTGGGCTGGGCATGTAGCGAGAATGCCGGATGAGCGTCAAGCGAAGGCTATATTTAGCAGGAATCCCGATAGAGGTCGACGACTTCGAGGTAGACCCCGCACTCGTTGGATTTGTGCTGCCGACAAGGATGCACGCGAAATAGGTGTTGGGGGCGATTGGAGGATAGCAGCCCAAGACCGAGGGACATGGCGACGTATTCTGGATTCGGCACTGGATCGATAATCGGTCTGTCGCCTTTAAAGTAAGTAAGATATACAGGTCGGACTCGATTATATATAGTCTCCGATTTTTTTTTTTTTCGTTATGTATAATCGTTTTTTATATTAATCGAATCAGAGAAAAAAATGTTTTTTTATTTATTTTACATTGTTTCCGAATAAATAAAAAGAAGTTTATTTTTGACTCAATCAGAAAAAACATTTCTTACAAAAAAATGTCTTGTAGTTATTCCTGATTGAATTGCAGTCAAATGTAAAGGAAAATTTTATTCAGTGTATATTGGTTTGTCAACTCGTTTGTCAAATTTTTAAAAATTTGCATTTTTTTCTTTAATTTCCTTTATATTTTGAATTATTTTTATAATTTTATTTCTATTTAAGTATTTTTATTTAATTTTCAATCTTTTTATTTTATTCTGTTTTTTCTCTTTTCTATCAAGCGTTACATATCGAACTTTTTTCACATTTCTAAAAATTTTGAAATAGCAAATTTGTTATTTTCAACTTTCTGATTTTTTTATATTTCTGATTTTTTTTGAAAATATTAATATATCATATTTTTGATATTTGAAGCATTTTTAACAAACATAACAGTGTTGAGATATTCAAAAAAATTTGTTTTCCTTCTACATTTTCGACAGTTTTGATATTGCATATTCTTTTGAGAATATCGGCAGGTTTTTCATTTTTGTCTGACATTTCTGAAGTTTTTGCTTTTTTGGTCTGCTAACATTTTTGACATACTTTACCCCTATTATGGTTTCACATTTTCGAAGCTTGTGACACTTGTAATATTTCGATTTTTCTTCTTTCTGTATGTGTGTTTGAGAGAAATATCAATTCACATTGATATTGAACCCTTTTAGTGCACCGAAACTAAAGCTCATCGGAAAATGCTGGGTTATCATGGAGCAGCCACTACCGAAGCATCCCGAAAAGGTCAAATCTGAGGAGGAGATGAAGTAAAAGTAGGGTTTCGTACGAAGCATGCTGCAGCCAGATATTAAACAGAACCTAATGAGTGGAGTTAAGCGTAAAATTCAGCCGTACAGGTTATGGTTTAAAAAGGATCGGTCAACTAGCTAATTTATTACAGCGTTTATTCCGCCCGTGATGCAATTTGTTGTGGGGAACCATTTACGCTTTGAAAAAAATATACCTCATTCAGACGGGACTTGAACACGCAACCTTCGGTGTCTCCGGCATGGTGTCTACTATTGCGTCCCATTCCTAACACACCTGGATCAACTACCCTGTGAGAGTTATGTTTATGACTGAGAGAGAGTGTCTCCTCACACGCAGAAAATATCGGCCTTTCTGAACATGACTTTCAGTCAGCATTCTCCAACCGAACGCGTTTGACGGAAAAACTCCGTTACGCTGGAAAAATGAACACGACGTTTTCGACATATTTGATATTCTTGAGCTACTATTTCTAAAACATAAAAAATAGAAGCGAAGATATGATATTAAATCGACAAAAACTGAGGGTGCTTCGGTAAAATAAATTTCGTCTTAAGGTTGCGCATTTAGCGCCGTGCGTTCGAAAAGCGGATCCCCCGCAATAATTGTAGCAATTATTCTTTATTGAATTCGCACTGCAATTCAAATTATGAGCATCGTAAATGTTATTGCAAACCTTGTTTTAAAACCAGATACTGCTTTATTGTTTACATCCTCGGCCTTCGGCCCGTCTGAAAAAGGCGATGCTCTGGCCGGAAAGTCAGTAATTTATGATTATTGTTCTATTATATTCATTCTGCGATGATTAATTGAATGTTAAATGAGCCGCCGTTGTGCGAAGTCGAAAAGACACAGTTTTTCCGCGACTGGGCCAAGTAGCGAGTGCGGGAGGAAACCCCGACCCAGGGGACAATTATGACATGTTTTCGGAAAAGTTTATGGGTTTATTACGGTCGGCTGCTGGGAAATCACTTTGTGATGTGACTGGCCGTAACAGCGGGTGGCGAGAATATAGTTGGAATCGGTGTTGATAAATTGAAATTGGTTGCGAAGTTGTGTAATCACCGCTGGGAAAGGCATCAGCTCGTTATAAAGCAATGATATAGTGGAGAGGTGTGAAATTTTTTTACCAATTAAAAGTCACATGATAAGGAAAGAACTCAGCGTTGTTTATTCTTTCCATCATTTTCCGTATATCATTAGAATAGCAACGCGGCGGTCTATGAAGTTCACCGTATCGACTATCAATCTTAACGAGCACAAGCCGACGCCTTCTATCCCTCGTGTCGATCGGAAGGGATGCCATGCTGCTGGACATCGGAAAAGCCACACCGTGGGCAGTCATCACGAGCGGAGTGTAAAAAAGACACCAGTAAGCAAACCGAATGGAAAAGAACAGACAATATCGCTAGCAGATAATGTTGTTTTATTGTTTGCCATTAGAATGTAACGTCGATAGATGATGCGGTGCCGGAGCTTTTATGATGATGGATTATGACATTGTTCAACTGGCTTCTAAGGGTTTTGCCAGTATGTGTAGAAAGGAATAACTGTGCTGGAATTGGCCAATAAATAAAATAACACACACACGTAGACAGACTGAGACCGTTATTTTGCGGCTATGAATAGAAGTGGAGTACTATCGATTGAACTGTAATGTGAACGATTAGAAATTATACGAATCGAAATAGTTGGTTTTATTGGTTTTGACACAATGGAAGCAGAAACATAGAATGCATTCCGATATAAGTAGGGGTTTGACTAAAACTAAAATAATGTAATAATTTGAAAGAATCGATTGACGTGTCCATATTTCTGAAAAGAACAATTTCATGAAAAACGTTTATTTGCTATCAACGAAAGCTGACACTGCTTTTGGGAAAATAAATTGCTCACAACACCTGGAATAAATATTCTCCATCACATAATGTATTGGTAATGAAAATTGACATCTTCGACGAAATTCTACATTACAAACCCGTACCGTCTCAAATATGTGCTGAAGTTTTTCGAGCAAGAATGACAATCTACATAGCCCAAGGCATCTTTTGCCACTATATCAAGCTTAACGAACCGTCGAAATGCAGTTATTCGAAATCACTTTCAATATTACCCGCTTTTTTGTGACGGCCAATCATTTGCGAGGTAAAAAAAAGAATAACCAGCAGTAAAAGCACTCTTTCAGCAATCTGCAAGATGAAAAAGTGCTTTCAAGTATCTACAGTGCATGAAGCGCAGAGGAATGAAAGTAAGGGGGTATTGATTTTTCCATCTATTTTTTTCCTTCTTCAATTATGGGATAATTCAGATAAATTGTTCTAATACTTCAACGTTGTGAATTATTTTCCCCTTCTACGAAACTGGAAAAATTGTAGCAAGACGAATACCGGAAACTGGCAACAGACAAAACGTTTTTGAACCAAAAAATGTTTTCGTTTGTGATCACTTCCGTGGCATATTTCGCCAAAACATAGCGGCATTTAATTTTTAACAACGAATAAACGAAATTTCAACTCTCGAAAGGAATTCTCCATCCAGTCTCTGCAGCGGCATTCATAGCGCGAGCCTTTCATTTCTCCATTCCGGTTGGCTTCCTGCTGCGCGATTCGCGCACCCAGAGTAAATCAGTAAAAATATAAATATAACCTCACTGACACCGTACCGAATTGATTAAAGCAAGGCCATCGCGAATGAAATCCCGCAGTCTCCGTTTTCGGTTTTATTTTTTTCTTTAGCCAAAGGATAAACCCTCCTGTGAATGGAAATTTTATTGGGGAATCAAGCGCCATAAAAAGAGTCACCTCGAGAGCGGCCGGACCCGAACAAAAGGAAGGTAAAGAAGGATATTTTCGGCATCGCAACTGGGCTGAAGTTGGTGGGTAATTGGGCTGCAGCCGCCGGTTGTAACATTCTTACAATTCTCTTCTGCTATTATTAGACTGACCCGGCCGGAAAAGCAAACGTTATATGATTACGAGCACGTGCCCGATGTAATCATCGCTAAATGCGATAATCGCTTAACCTGACTGCTTCTGTAATTGAATGATTTACAAAAAAAGATTTTTTTTTGTTCTTTGCTTGAGTTGCGTGCCCGAATGTTTGTTTGGGAACTTTTATAAAGCACGGTTGAGGTGGGTTGACCTTATGTCTTGAATCATGAATCCGCAAGAAGGGCTTGAGCCCGTGTTGGCTGTCGGCTTATTGTTTTGAAGTTAAATTTAGTGCTTCTGAAGTTGATAAAGGTCATTTTGACGGTTTTCTTTGAGTAAAATTTATTTGCAGAGTTTGAAAATTGCTCGATAACACAAATATTGGTTTATGATATACCGCCTATATTGTTACTTAAGTTTGAGCTTTATAAGAAAGTCTTGCTGATATACAAAATTACCAATTAATTGATAAAAATATTGCTGGGGTGTATCTTTTGTAAATTCCAATAGTGTTTTGACGGTTTTCTTTGAGTAAAATTTATTTGCAGAGTTTGAAAATTGCTCGATAACACAAATATTGGTTTATGATATACCGCCTATATTGTTACTTAAGTTTGAGCTTTATAAGAAAGTCTTGCTGATATACAAAATTACCAATTAATTGATAAAAATATTGCTGGGGTGTATCTTTTGTAAATTCCAATAGTGTTTATTTCGGAAACAAAACACAAGGTTTTACTATTAAAACAACAATACTGATCATTTCAAAAAGTATGAAAAAATAAAAATATGTCATAAACTACAAAACTGTTCAAATTGCCTAATTATACCGTCCCTAACACACCTTTGTGACTGTGAGAGATCCTGCAGACACACAAATTCAACAGTAAGTCGCTGCTTTTCTCCACGTGTGAGGAGACACACTCTCTCAGTTATAAACATAACTCTCACAAGGCAATGTGTGCAGTTGAGCGAGGTGTGTTAGGAACGGTGCGCAATTATAGAGGGTGATACGATATTAGGCTCTGAACAATGTATCTTCCCAGTATTTCAATTGGATAAATCAAAAAGAATATTTTTCACTGCGAAAACAACTACTCTTACACTTGTGAGCAAAGCAACGCACTTGCTTGAAGAGAGCAAAAAAAAAAGAAAAGAGTATCTGAGTAGTTTGAAACAACAACACCGCAGTGTAATCTGAAATATCTCTATAGAGAAATAATAAACTAGTGAGTTTTCTCACACGAAACGACACTACGCACAATAACTACATATCAAAGCTCACTGCAGTGCTTTTACTGAAGCTTATATCAAATAAGGGAAGCATCTGGGTAGCAAAGTAGATTGCGTTGTTTGCTTTGCACAGTATCTCGAAATTGAGAAAAAAATTGCATTTTTCTTGACCGTGGACTTATTCGAAAAATACTTATTATGATATTATAACTCCATCATAAGTAAAGCAAATTGTATGCTGGGATTTACTGAGCGGTTCAGCCACAATTTACAAGACCCGTACACTATCAAACTGTTGTATATTACATATGTTAGACCTATTGTAGAATATTGTAATCTCATATGGATCAGTCCAAAAACATTTCCTTCTTTACGCGCATTGCAACTTGAATTGGACTTTAGTTCCTCTGCCATCGTATGAAGCACGTTGCATGCTCATTAATCTGCAAATAACTTAACAACGCCGCGAATTTGCAATGCTATTCTTCGTCAATGATATTATTTCAAACCGTATAGACTCATCTGCATTACTATCACAACTCAGCTTTTATACACCTCCACGGCATCTTAGAACGAGAAAACTTTTATCAGAAAAACAATGCAGAACTAATTATGCACAAAATGGTCCCATAAATCGAATGATGTGTCAGTATAATCTGCATTGTAAAACCATTGGCATAACAGTTTCAAAAAAAAAAAAATTAAAAACTGTCTGAAATACACTAGAAATATTTAGCTCGTAACAAGAACATTGTAAACACCGTAATGAAATATTTATGTAGTCTACATTTGCTTGACGAAATGAATAAATAAACAATTGAAAATAAAAAAATAACATCCACAGTAATATTTCGGTCCTTTGGTAAGCTACGAGTTTTGAAAGTTTGCCGATTTTTTTTAAAAGCATTTTTGTTGTTTAAACGTGTAAGCAATGTTTGCAAATAAACTCTTTTCGGCAGATCTCCTACGTAATTATTACTCGGGTATCAAAAAAAAGTCATTTGGTAACAGTTTCGAACTATACACTTCATCATGGTTGAGTCTTGATTTTCGTTTCACAAAATAGTGAGGTATGAAATTGTAAATTTATTGCAACTCTGCGCAAGTCTACGTAAATATAAATAAACTAAAAAATCTGAAGAAACTGACTCGAAAAATTTGTGTTTTGCATACAAATTTGCACATTTAGTATTCGTGATGTTTGAGTCATACTCAGGTTACAGCACGTTACGCTATCAAAATAACAGGAGGGTTGTTACAAAGCCACGACCGCAAGGTAGAAGTAGAATACTTTTACAAGAAAGATAACCCGGCTGCCTGTGTCAGTAATTTTTTTTAGTAAATAAACGTTGACTAATCAGATCAATCGAATTTCGCGCTTCAGCAAGAATTGACCATTTTCAATAATATAGTAAGTTGCTTGGTAGGGGCTTGACAATTTTTAAATTTTGAGATGAAATTTTTTCGGATGTCGTGCTCATGTCTGACGGAAAAGATAATTCAGTACGTTCTGAGACACGCAAATAAAGTAAAATTTATAACTTTTACAAATTTAAAAATGTAAATTCACTCAAGAGAAAACATTAACGCTTTAATCATCAGGTTTTTATTTCATCCTGAAAAGGATTTGTTTGTATTGTATTTGTTGTTCAATTTAGTATCGAATAAGATGCCGATTACATCTTGCGTTATCACTGACAGTCAGGCTTTGTTTTGCTCATCTTCATCTTAAAGAGAAAGAGTTTTCTTCCCTCTTAACAACTGCGAGCTTACATTCGATGTGCATCACACCATCTGCTGTAGAGAGAGCGCAAAGTAATAGTTTCTCTGACGAAAAAACGCTCCTAATTTGACAAAGCATCCGCGCACGCAAGAAAAATGAAATAAATTGCTCGGCGACCTACTGAGCATTGCGTTACCGTTCTCATCGCTCTGGGGTGCGGCAAAAACAGTATAAAATCGAACTTTCTGCAGAATACGCACCTATGGTGAGTTGTGAATCTTCCTATAATATTAAATTCGAAAACGGTTAGGATGTGGCTTCAATATGAACCTAAATGTTTTGATATTTGGCCAACTTCTCTTCTAGTAAAGGAGAAGCTAACGAAAACTACTCCCTCTTAAACTGAGAGAGCAAATAAAGGTTTATCCCTAACACGTGATGATAAAGAGTGAAAAGGAACTCTGCGACTGAAATACTCTACGCCTAAATGTGGATAATTACTCACTCTGTGTGAGAGAAAGTCTAGTTCTCCAAGGGGCTTGACAGGTATAAAAGGAAATTTGGGCAAAAATCAAGAGAACGGAAGAAGCCTGCTGACAGTGCGAACAAAGTATTCGTTGTGATAAAGTAAACAGTGAAATGCTGATATAACACTTAAAATTAGACGGCTCACGTGTTGTCAAAATGAGTAAACTTTTCATTGAATGCATTTACTAGTGCCCACTATCGCACAGAGACTATAGCCATGCCACATTTGTGGCCGCTATACGCTGCCATTGGTATCCGCTGTCCCTGCATCAGCTGGCCCAGCTGCTATCGTTGCTGGGATCCGCTGCAAATAGTGCGCTATCCATTGCTACGCCACAGCTGTGGCCGCTTTCCGCCATCGCTGGTATCCACTGCACTGCTAGTGCTGCTGCTGAGGGAGGACGACTACTGTTGTCGCTGTCTAGAGCTATTATGAGCAGCTTCGACTGAAACAGGCTCTTATATAGATATGAAAAACTTATCGATAGTTATCGATAGGAGTAAGAAATCATCGATAACTATCGATAGCCATATCAGTCGATATTTCCCATCCTTACTCTTATACTGACAAATAGCACATTTCAAATTGCAAGGTCTATGTTTCTGTCGACTGTGCTTGGGAAGCAATCATATAACGACCAATCAGAGGTCGAATTTTTCGTTTTGACAAGGCTTGACTATTTTCAATAGTACAATGGTGTGAATACTAAAATTACAATTATCTTCTTTTGGGAAGAATCTTAGAAGATTTTCCAATCTATTGCTGCAAGAACGAAGGAAATCCATCGAATACTAACCGATTTATTAGCATTTGAAATTGGACATATTTTTCACTTTTTTCGGTTTTAGATTTTCATTTCACATCCCTATGTAGCCGAACTTCCTGAAAGAAGTATTCTACTTCAAAACGACGAATGTGCGTGTCATCTGTTTCGATAAACTTTTAGTGTAGTATTCGTTTCTCCCTCCCAGGTATTGGTTTGCACTGTGACCAGGGATGCCGCATGTACAGAAATATCTGTGTTATACCGAATTTTCAGATTCCTGATTGCTACGATGTGCACATAAAACTCGTCGTTCAATTTAAACTCTACCAGACATGCTTTTTTCACCATTCTCCGTGTTGTTCTAGTAGGGTAAATTGACAAAATAAACATTTTCAGCAGTGTATATGAATCATACGTATGCATACAAAATAAATAATTGAAATCCCTGATCAATTTTAACATGGGGTACCTAACGGAACCCAAATTCTCCGTACACAGTTATGAATAGATATTTTGCTGCGTGATAAAAATGATCAAATTTTTCAACATCAGACGAGCGGACGTTCTCAGTGACAGATGCTACGCTGGATTCTGGGAGCACCAATACATCGCCTGGATCTCTGGTTCATTAACATTCGTGCACATGAACACTCGGGTCTAGCCCAACTCCGGCCATCATCTCGAGAAACCACATATGACAATCAGTGCATAAAATGTGCGAGGTAACCAGGTATTTAAAAAAATAAATAAAATAAAATAAAAATCCAGGACGGGTCGGGTACGGGTCGGGTACCGGCAATTTCGGGGTATTTTTCTTTCGGGTACGGGTCGGGTACGGGTGGTTGAAAACAAAATTTTTCGGGTTCGAGTCGGGTACGGGTATTTTAAACAAACCCGACTTCGGGTTCGGGTCGGGTACGGGTTTGAAAATTCTCGATGAGTCGGGTACGGGTAACAAATTTCCCATACCCGACCATCTCTAGTAAGCAGCAAGTGTAACAATTCTCCTGAAATCGGCAGAAACACAGCACAAATCAGAATAAAACAAAGCAGAAATAAACAGTTGAAAAAATTGCTACACGCAGTGTCATGCTGGAGTGAACGGCGAATATTTACTCTGCTCTTTTTTCACATATTCAGTAACAAGTTGATTTGACTTTTGCATAGATTTTCCTATTAGCTAAAGATGCAATTGTGTACTATTTTTTTTTTATCACGATTAATTTCTAAGAAGAGCTTGGGTAAAAAGAGTATCGAACTAGGACGGTTTGTTTGATCGGTGTGATGTCTACGGCTTAACAAAGTTGTAGATAATAGTTTTGCCTTTCCAAAAAATATACACCGTGAAAACTATTTTCTCGAGACATATGAAAATTATTTACGGTTTGTTTTTGAAGTTTTTATCAAAGTTTTTGTTGTTCCACAAAAAATATAAACCGTAAGAAAAAAAAAGATTAGAAAACTAATTTGTTGAGAAAATGATTTTGTTTTTATAAAAACTACACTTGTGCAAACTTAAAAGAATAAAAACCAAATAAGTTATAATTTAGTTTTTTTTTCTTGTTGGCTTTATTAAACAGGTTCCCAGCTTCAAGCTGATTCGCCTCTATCCCATATGATTTTCTTTTAAAGAGACCTATTTTTATATTTTTTACAATGTGTATATAGAAAATTATTATTCACAATTTTGCTGAAGAGACTAAACCAATCAATCAAACCGCTAAACGCTAGAAATATTTTTAAAATTAACAAACACTCGGCGCAGGAGATATTCTCAAAGTTTGGTTTATGTCAGCGAAAAATCCCGGAACATCAAGTCTCGGGAGTAATCCAGCATTGAGTGTCTAGTAATGATAGGAATGATAAGAAATATTTTTAGTGTCTAAACGGTTTCTTTTAACGGTTTACGGTCTTTGACAAAGTTGTAGATAATTGTTTTCTCATTCAAAAAATTATAATTTGTTTAGTTTGTATTCCATCAAGTTCGAACAAGCATCAACATTTAACTAGCATTGTGTAGCAAAAAAATCAGATTTTTAAAAGGTGATGCTCGAGCGGGGGCCTAGTGTGGTTGGTAACGTCTCCGCCAGCCACGCTCGACGCCTGGGTTCGAATCCCACCGCCGACATAGGTGTCGATGGTTGTGAGGTGGCGTGATCCACTCACAACCAACCCAACTGGTCTAGATTCAATCCTAGCCGACACCGGGGGATTTTCTGAGGCGAAAAATCTCTGGGATCTCGCCTTCCATCGCATGAGGAAGTAAAGCCGTTGGCGCCGGTCCGTTAATAAACGGGTCGTGAGTTAGGGTCCTGGGTGTGAAGTCGCCTTCCTGGGCGTCGGTGATTGGCCACAACAGTGGCGGAACTAGACCGACGGAAAATAAGCGAGAATAAAAAAAAGGTGATGCTTTCGAGATATTTTTGCGAAATTTTCAAAATATCATTATTTTTTACATAACACTAGTCGACAAAATCGAGAAAAATGTTACCCCAAAGCTCGAAATAGATGCCCTTGAAAAATTATAGCTTTTTAGCCATTCCCGTGAATTTTGAGCCTCTAGTGTATACAGGAGTGCGTCAAGAAGCGGCACAGTAAGTGTTCGCCGGGTTGGTCGCTTTTACGGTGGCTTACAGGGAAATTTATTCCAGTCTCATAAAAAGTTACCATTACATGACACTGAGCCACAGAAATTTTTCAAAAGATTAAACTTTTCGTTTTTTCAGTTTGGGCTCTAAGACAAAAACTGTGTTTATCAGTACTATTTATTCAAGAAAATTCTTTTAATTACGGTTTGTATTTTCTCTTAAATGATACAACAACTACAACTTTGCTGAATACATCACATAAGTCAAACAAATCATTCTGGCTTACAGCTTTTTTGAAAATTGTATCTTTTGTTTTTCCACTATTAAACCACCATCAATGTTTAGCTTACCATTTGTAGTTTTCATGAAAAATAAATTTTTTTGATATATTAAATCTTTGAAATACTATCTCTTAATTTTTTAAAATATATTTTGCTTCTGTCAATTTGAACGGTGGAGAAAAATACTACTATGATTTCTGTCCAACGTTTCGGCCTTTGGACTTGGCCTTACTCGGAGGATTTTTGTTCAGCGTACAAAGCTTTACGATCGGTTGTCATAGCTAACAACAGGTTCTCCTTCATGATACCACATCAGAAAAGCATTATGTGTTGCTGGGTTTAATTCATTTTCTCGGGTTTTTTATCACACCTCTGATGACACCAACATGGACTCTTATTTCTCTCTCTCTCTCTCTCTCTACAATACATTAGTGTAATACTCTACTACTAATACTCTAGTGTATCGTGGTGTGGTGAACCTGTTGATAGGTATGAAAACCAATTGTGAAGCTTTGTACCTTGAACGAAAAACGATACAACTTTATATCCCTTAAGGAAGGCCAAGTCCAAAGACCGAAACGTCGGACGTAAAACATAGTAGCATTTTGATTCAGATTAAGACTAAAAGATGCCGTACTCCCTTATGAATTTCACGTTACAGTTGTTTTTGAATTCGGATATATTTTGCTCAAGAATTTTTCTAAAATGTTGTCGAAGATACCTCACGTATATTTCTTGTTTTTCTGATTAAAAAGTAAATTTTTTATCTCACTTATTGGTGGATTGAACCCATTTTTTTACATTAACCCTCTAGTTCCCAATGCCGCCATTTGGCGGGCTTCAGTTGAAGTTTCGAAAAGCTTCAATAAATACATAAAAAGTGTTTATAATAGTTTATAGTGCTTTTATCGCAGTCCGTTTAGAAATTAATTTGGGCACTAGAGGGTTAAAGATGCCTTTTTCATTATCATGAAACTTCTTCGAACATACCTTATGGCTATAATCAACATTTGAATGCCTATTCAATTAATCGCAAAAAAACGGCATAATAAAACACTTGTGCAATAGAGATATCGAGCTTTAGTCGCATTTTTGTGAAAATGCTCAGTTTTCTAACACACGTAAAAACGCCAATATCTCAACCCCCCGATAAGATATCAAGGATCTTTTTTATGTAAATTTTCGTTTTGAATCTCGCTTTGCAGTAAAAATCTCAGTTCTTGATCAAAAAAATATTTAATATTTGTTTTGAGGGTTTTAATTTGAAGAAATATTCACTTTTCTGCGATGCTTAATGAGCTCTGTGAGTCAAATAATTGAATGCGATGCTGAATTAAACCAGCAAAATAATAAAAAACAACCCCACGGAAATGAAAAATATATATATTGAAAAATGTGGGAATCGAACAGAATTGAAAAAAGTGCACACGGTTGTTTTTGTAGCTTGAGAAAGACATTTTTTCATAAATTACATTTGGGCAACCTGAAAACATTGTTTTAGAAAATCGAATTGTTCTGCAAAATTGCTATAAATAACATTACCTTTTAATTTACGGCTAAGCACCTTGACTATTTCAACATCGATTTTTTTTGGGACAGCTTACTTCGCAGCCAACTATTAAGTGTACATGACAATTGCGGGACTAGCGCTACGATCCTCCTACTGACACTAACAGTCTCTCCCGAACCGAGACTCGAACCTACGACAACTGGCTTGTTAGGCCAGCATCGTACCTCGAGATCAGCTGGGAGGGTGTCTAAAATTTCTAAAATATCTAAAATGCTTAAAATGTCCAAAAATGTCTAAATATTCAAAATGCCTTACTTGTCTAAAAAGCTAAAATGTCGAGAATGCCTAAAATGATTGAAGTGTCTAACAAGTCTAAATTATCTACAATTTCTAAAATGTCTAAAATATCTGAACTGTCTAAATTGTTCAACAAGCCTAAAATGTCTAACAACTCTAAAATGTCTAAAATATCTAAAATGTTCCAAATATCTACAGCGTCTCAAATATCTAAAATGTCTGATATGTCTAAAATGTCTAAAATGTCTAGAATGTCTAAAATGTCTAAAATGTCTGAAATATCAAAAATGTCCTAAATGTCTGAACAGTCTAAAATGTTCAAAATGTCTAAAATGTTTAAAATGACTAAGATGTCTTAAATGTATAAAATGTCTAAAATATCAGGAATGTCTAAAATGTCCAAAATGTCTATGATGTTTAAAATGTCTGATATATCTAAAATGTCTAAAATGTCTAAAATGTCTAAAATATCTAAAATGCCTGAAATGTCTAAAATGTTTAAAATGTCTAAAATGTCTGAAATTTCTGAAATTTCTCAAATGTTTAAAAAGTCTAAAATATCTAAAAGGTATAAAATGTCTAAAATGTCTGAAATATCAAAAATGTCTGAACAGTCTAAAATGTTCAAAATGTCTAAAATGTTTAAAATGTTTAAAATGCCTAAAATGTCTTAAATGTATAAAATGTCTAAAATATCTGGATTGTCTAAAATGTCCAAAATGTATATGATGTTTAAAATGTGTGATATATCTAAAATGTCTAAAATGTCTAAAAAGTCTAAAATGTCTAAAAAGTCTAAAATTTCTGAAATGTATAAAATGTCTTAAATACAGTCATACCTCGATTTAAGGCAACCTCGATATAACGTAACTCGATATAACGTAACTTTTACCTCGATATAACGTAACTTTTTTGAATGTGTTGAAATTGAAAATAAATGATACAGCAACTGTTTTTGGGCTATAAATTTCTTCAAATAATGTTTGTAGTTAGTTTTGAAATTAATGAAACAAATGCGAAATTTGTCCAAAATGCGCATAACGAAGGTTTAAAAATACTCATAGGTGATGGGAAATAGGCTTTTACGCATCCTTCAGCAAGCAATTCACAGTCTTGCATCAATAAAAAAAATGTTTTTTGCATGTTGAAATTTTATCAAAATAGGCATAAGAAAGGTTTAGGGATACTGATAGTTGATGGAAAATCGGTTTCCGCGCATCTGCGAGTAGCCACCAACAGTCTGGCATCAATTAAAACTAATTTTTTTGCTTGTTGAAAATTGTCCTAAATGGGCATTAGAACGTTTTAAAAATACTGATAGGTGATGGGAAATAGGTTTTCACGCATCTTCAAGTGATCTCTTGTATCGATTGAAAAAGAATTTTTTTTGCTTCTGAAAATATTTCTAAATGGCCTTTAGAAAGATCTAAAAATACTGATAGATTATGAAAAATAAGTTTTCGCTCATCTTTGAGTAACCATTAACATTCTTGCATAAATTAAAAACATTTTTTTTTGCTTTGATATAATGTAACTCAATAAAACGTAACGGAAATAAAAATAAAATTGTCTTATATCGAGGTATGACTGTATCTAAAATGTCTAAAATTTTTGAAATGTCTAGAATGTCTAGAATGTCTAAAATGTCTAAAATGTCTAATATGTCTAAAATGTCTAAAATGTCTAAAATGTCTAAAATGTCTAAAATGTCTAAAATGTCTAAAATGTCTTAAATGTCTAAAATATCCAAAATGCCTAAAATGTCTAAAATGTCTAAAATGTCTGAAATGTCTAAAATGTTTGAAATGTTTAAAATGTCTAAAATTTCTGGAATGTCTCAAATGTTCAAAATGTCTAAAATATCTAAAAGGTATAAAATGTCTAAAATGTCTAGAATGTCTAAAATGTCTGAAATATCAAAAATGTCTCGAATGTCTGAACAGTCTGAAATGTTCAAAATGTCTTAAATGTCTAAAATGTCTCAAATGTATAAAATGTCTAAAATATCTGAAATGTTTAAGATGTCCAAAATGTCTATGATGTTCAAAATGTCTGATATATCTTAAATGTCTAAAATGTCTAAAAAGTCTAAAATGTATAATATGTCTTAAATATCTAAAATGTCTGAAATGTCTAAAATGTCTAAAATTTCTAAAATGTCTGAAATAGCTAAAATGTCTAAATTGTCTAAAATGTCTTAAATGTCTAAAATGTCTGAAATGTCTAAAATGTTTAAAATGTCTTAAATATCTTAAAGGTATAAAATGTCCAATGTGTCTGAAATGTTTAGAATGTCTAAAATGTGTAAAATGTCTAAAATATCTGAATCGTCTAAAATGTCTAAAATGTCTGAGATGTTTGAAATGTCTAAAATGTCAAATGTCTAAAATATCTAAAATTTCATATATAGACTCGATTATTAATGATTTGTTCATTTATTATTTTGGGCTTGATTATACAATAAATTAAAAAATGCTATTTTTTTATTCCAAATACGTCTTAACTAGAGCTAAAATGTCGTAAAGAGTCGTCCATAATATCCGTAACGCTTCAGGAGAAGAGTAGAGGGCTATCTGACAAATTGTTGCTACCCATACAAAAAATTTTGCGGACCTATACAAAAGGAGAGGGTGACGAAAATAGTTATTTTTGCGCTGCATAAATACGTTCCCTTATCGATTAATCCCATCTCCACTATTGATCCCAGAAAATAAAAAAAAAATAAAAATTTAAAACAAATTGAAAATAAATAAAAATATATAAAAACAAAAAAAATTAAAAGATTAAAAAAACTTTAAAAAAACAATTTCAAAATATGTTAAATGTGAAGAGAAAAATTTCAAAAAAATAAGATAAATAATTTTTTTTTAAATTCAATGAAAATAGGGAGAAAAAAATTAATAAATCATAAAATATTATATGTAAAAAAGGAATTTAAAATAAATGAAAACATTAAAAAATATTGAGAAAAAACATAAAGAAAAATTCAAAATTAAAAAAAAACAGGTTGACTTTAGAAGTAAACAACTCAATATACATTGTGAAAAGTTTTTTTTTCTGTTTGATTGCATGTACAAGAAAATTATCTACAAGATAGGGTAAGGAACATATTCTAAGCAGCTTCAGGAACCGCCTGTGTATTGAGACGAAATACTCGAAATGTGTTGGGTAAAATTCAAACAAAAGTAATTCAATCTGTTTTCTATCTTTTTCTCTATCAGAAATTGTTTTCAGATTATGAAACTAAGTTAGCAAACTTTAACAATAATCAATTAAAGTTACCAATCGAGGGACACTATTCCAATCACCCCGAACCTATTTTAAGCAGTTTCCATCTGTTTTGCAGGAGTTTTTTTTTTCAGCACTCGAATGGCTCCTGAATGGCTGCAATATAGGTCTATTTGTTTCGAATGGTGATTGTTCACAGATTTCTTTGTAATTAACGGTATTTCTTATATTCGTAAGACAGCTAGACAATCAAAGTTTTCGTTTCCATCGTTGAAATTGTCGATATTGATCAAATTTCAGGAGTTTAAGGCATGTTTCCTTCGACTGATTTAAATGGGCGCCACTGCTTAAGGCGTTCATTACCCTATTATTGTTTTTTTTTCGTAAGAAATATGTTTTCTGACTTTTAGTGGGTTAGTCATGAAAAATTCTTATTTTTTTAAATATAAAAAAAGATTCATGAAAAATGAACAATTTTTTTTTCTCATTCGATTATACAGTCAGGTTTTTTTTTACGCGGAGGTACGTACCCGGTAAAAAAAACCGCGTTAATTCGAATATCCGCGTAAAAAACCGCGCCAATTCAAAAATCCGCGCAAAAAACCCGCGTTAATTTAAAAAGCCGCGTAATAAACCGCGTTAATAAAAAAATCCGCGTAAAAAAACCTCGTAAAAAAACGCGTAAAAAACCTGACTGTATATATATTTTAATGATACATACAGTCATACCTCGATGTAAGGGAACTTATTTTTGTTACGTTATATTGATTTACATTAGGGGCCATCCACATACCACGTGGACAGCTTTGAGGGGGGGGGGGTGTTAGGCTAATGCCTACGGTCCATAAAATTTTTTTCAGAATTTATATGGGCAGTTGTGTCCACAGAGGGGGAGGGGGGGGGTCAAAATCGTTGAAAATCTGTCCACGTGGTATGTGGATGGCCCCTTATATCGAAGCCCAAAAACAAAAATTCTATTGATGCAAAATTGCTGATGGTTACTCAAACGAGCGTGAAAACTTGTTTTCTATCACCCAGCAGTGTATATTAACCTTTCTATGCATCTTTAAGGTAATTTTCGTGGACGAACATAATCAGTAACATCAGAGCGGGGGCCTAGTGTGGTTGGTAACGTCTCCGCCAACCACGCTCGACGCCTGGGTTCGAATCCCACCGCCGACATAGGTGTCGATGGTTGTGAGGTGGCGTGATCCACTCACAACCAACCCAACTGGTCTAGATTCAATCCTAGCCGACAACGGGAGATTTTCTGAGGCGAAAAATTTCTGGGATCACGCCTTCCATCGCATGAGGAAGTAAAGCCGTTGGCGCCGGTCCGTTAATAAACGGGTCATGAGTTAGGATCCTGGGTGTGAAGTCGCCTCCCTGGGCGTCGGTGATTGGCCACAACAGTGGCGGAACTAGACCGACGGAAAACAAGCGAGAATAAAAAAAAAAATATCAGTAACATAACGTTGACAAAGAAAAGATCAATGTTACCCCATTTTACGGTACTTATTGGTTTCAAAACTCACGAAAAACGTTTATTCGAAACATATTATACCCCAGGAACCATTGCTGTACTTTGATTTTAAGACATCGAAAAAAGTTATGTTATATTGAGGTAAACGTTACGTTATATCGAGGTGAAGAAGACGATGTCGTTTATCTTGTGTCTTGAGTTTATCGTGTCAAGGTTCACCAGAGAGCACAGATCTTGATAGGGAGGTAGTTAGCTTTTCTAGTAAATGTCAGTACTGAGCATTTGTTCGCATTCACATATAGTCCGCAACTAGTACAGAATCTTCCGAAGATTTCTAAATCACTCTGCAATCTTTGGCAGTCGTCATTATGTTTGATAGGGAGAAACAATTTCACATCATCTGCGTAAGTCAAGACGATTGCATGGCAGATCACATCAGGAAGTTTATTCATCAAAAGCACGAACAGCAATGGGCCTAGATGACTTTTGGTACTCATCTTCACAAACTGCACTCCATGTTCAAGATACGACTTGAGCTAATTGTAGAGCGAGCCACGAATCCCTGCGTCTGCTACAGCCCTTAATATGCTATCAATGCTAACAGCGTCGAAACCTTTGCTCATGTCTGTACATATACAATCTACTTGAAACCTTTTGGAGATGTAGTCCGTAACCAAAGTGATAAATTCACAAAGGTTTGTAACGACGGATTTCTTTTTCAAAAATCCATGCTGCTTTGGAGAAATCTGATGAGCGATTGTTTCATAAAGCGCTAATACGCTAATGATTCAAAGAGCTTCGGGACAGCTGATTGTATTGCAATCCCACGATAAATTTCTACGAGTCCTACCTGTATTTATTTTTGCTTATTTGGTTTAATTTTTTCAATTTTTTGTTTTATTTTCTCTTTAGATTTTTCTTTAATTATTTTTCAATATTTCAAGTTTTCAATTTTTTCTCTTATTTCCTTTTTAATTATTTTTGTAATGTTTTTATGTTGTTAGTTGTTATTTGTTTTTATTTAGTTTTTAAATTGTTCTAATGTATTTTAAATTTGCTTCTATTTATTTTTTTTATTAATTTTAGTTTCTCTCTAATTTTGTTTTATTATTTTTTTTTATTTATTAAGACAATTAGGAAACGTATGTAACTTATACGCAGTGCAACCGAAACAATTTTCGACACCCTCTGCTCTTGTAATTTTTCGCAAAGGTTGCAAAGTGTCTTTGTGAGATAACACACCCCTTCCCGCCCAGAATCGTTACATTTTATGGATATTCACTTACGACATTACAACTTGAAATAAATCATATTTGAAATAGAAAAAAAGCAAAGCAAAGCCTTGGTGCTACATTCCGATTCGGAATTTGACCTTCTATTAATTTATACACAGACTTCGCAGCCGACTGTCTAGTGTGCAGGACAATTGCGTGGCTAGCGCTACGATCCTACTGACACTAACAGTCTCTCCCGAGCCGAGACTCAAACCTACGACGACTGGCTTGCTAGGCCAGCATTGTACCTCAAGACCATCTGGGAGAGCTAGAAAAAAACCAAGTCTAAAAATATATTCAGCACTAGTCGACCAAAGCGAAAAAAGTGCTGTCTTAAAGCTCGAAATAGCCGCCCTGGAAAGATTATTGCCCACAATAAATATAGCAACAGTCTTGAAGCAATCTGGTTATAACACAATTAGATTGCAATTCAACTTTTGTCACCCCGATATCACCGTAGTTCGCTCGATTCTTTTATCCCCAAGTACGCGTAGGCGCAGGAAGAAAACACATTGTCTTCACACGGAATTTACCGTGCATCATGACGAAGTGGTTTGGGCGGTTGTCAGCACTCATGTAAACAGCAATCTAATTTACATAAGCGTTCTCTATGTTTCTTTCTTCCAAAGCTTCTCGTTCAAGGGAAATGTTATCATCCGATTTTATGTCGCCAGCAAAGAAAAAAAAAACACTCACGAATGAATGCTCTCTTTTCGCTGATACTCGCAGGTCTTGAACCTATCGACGTTTGATGTTTGATGGCTGAAGATGTACCGAGAATGGTGTATTCTAGAGAAGAGTGTCTGAACAGTAATAACCGTAGCAAGGAAAATATCAAAAATACATTAGAGGAAAATTTTCGCGTCTGCATGGGTACTCGTTTCGAATGATTCATCGGAATTCGGAGACGCTCGCGGTGCATGACGTGAGTCACTGAAGCTGAAATATGAGCGAACGTAATGGAATATCTGTGGAAATTGCTTTTTTCCGTCATTACAGAATGAATGACACGCAATTTAAAATAAGTTTGGCACGTGAGGCAATGACTGTGCACAGTGGCTACGACATCGATTGCGTTCTTCGTGAGAGAAGCATAATGATGCGTCCACGTAGAACGAAAATCCAATGGAGACGCATGGTTGGTTGCACAGTATAGACTGGAATTATATTAAACGATTTAACTACTGCTCGGAGCAGTCATTGAAAATATCCTAAAACTTTTTATACAACATTTTCATGCAAACTGACAAGCAAGGCGAAAACAACGGCGGTCAATTTGGTAACGACACGCGTTGTCCGAGGGTATCTGATTGCCGCAACCGTGCAGCAAGAAGGAGAAAAAACCAGTTCGGGTTATAAATGTAGCGAGCGAACGTAATAAAATCTCCAAACAGACTGGCAGATGCTCTCTGGGGCGAAAGCGATGAAGCAGAGCGCGGGTGTCATTAAAATGCAAAGAAATTCTAGGACTAGGAGAGTGGCGGCTCCCGTTGAATTTCAGCTAAATGAAATTTTGATGACAGAATTTGGAAGCTTACGAGCGTCACTTGACGCCGCCGAGATAACTTGAGACTTACAGCTGCGGGAGGGTGTAACAAAAGTGATTTTTTTTTCAGAAGTTTGGTATAAACGATGCTGGAGACTCTATTTTATTAACTGTTTCTTACGTTTGGTTGCTCAAATGTCACTGTGGGTTTTTTTTTTCTCTCAGCTCGGACTATAAGTTTGGCTAAAAATAAACAAGTTTATAGACGCAATAAAATTGTTTTCCATAACTATTTATGCCTTTATTGTGCCTATGAGAGAGGACGCCGAAATGGCTCCATCGTTATTCAGAGTAACTTATAAGTGTTATTAGATTTTTTTTCAGCCCTAACGATTCACCACTTTCGACAGCTCTGACTAAGACCGAATCGAAGCCTATGGTTGTGTCTTTTCAAATTAAATTTAACCGATTCGTTTAAATCCGTTAAAAATAATGAATTTAAAAAAGTGTCGTTTTGTAATTTTTTGAGGAAAAATTTGGATTAAATTACTCTAAACGTGTGGAAAATGTTTAGTTAAGAAACTTGGTTCCAAACTTTAAAAGTTCTAGAGCAATATCTAATGCGCAAGTTAGCCTCTAGAAACAATTCGGTGATTGAAGTTGCTAACGACAATTCTAGACTTCAATCGTTAATCCATTATATTCATGTTCAAAAAGTCATTTCAATTGTAATTCCAAGTACACATAATAAAAATCTCGAAAAACAAAAAGCCCTAGAAGAAAAACGACTCATAGTTTTTTTTTTTTTTTTCAATTCTAATATGCACCACCTTTCCAGATTCTCAGATTAGATCTGTTCAACAGTAATGAATTGTTAAAAATCTGTTCATAAATATCTCCCACCTCTTGGATGTAATTCTACCCCGTCATTCACCCGGCAGTTACTGTCAGATTTTGTTCTATGGTAAAATGATTGACAAGGCAAATGATACAGGAAAGCTCTCACCGCAAAGCTAAATCCCCCTGGACTTCTTTCAATTGCACACAAAATCTCTTCGGTTTTATTAGATCAAAATGGGGAAACTGAAAATACAGAATAATACATGCCAAAAGAAACGAGAATGGAAAGCGCAAAAAAAATCTCCCCAGATGCTTTATGCAGCACATAACCGAATCCATTTTCCGTTTTTTCTTTTCTATTATTTTCTACCGTGCGATGTTGGTGGCATGAATTTGGACAGCGGGTGGCAAGCGTCTGGGTACTACTTTTTCATCCCTGCGGATTTTGTTCCGTGAATAATGCCAGTGCACTACAACCTGCCGGAAATTTCATTCTGACTCTTCCTGCCCGCTACACCTGCTGCCGTAGTGCACAGTGGGATATTTTCTTCTTAGGTTTCATGTAGTTTTAACAAAATTTGCAAATCTTTCTCTGACTTTTATTACTTGTCATTGTCGTTGATCAAAACGTTTGAACTTGAAAAATGATGGTTGGATTATGAAACTTAAGCCGCGTAGGAAGAACAAATCCATTCTGAGGTGGAGAAGCAAGTTTCTCTTCCTGCACATGTTTCCACTATCATTCAGGGGGAAAATTACTCAACTCAACTTTCAAGTGTTGGATTGTTTGAACAGCATCATAATACTTGCGATCGAAATATTTTGAGTCCTACAAAAAAAAAACGACCATTCTAATGAACACACTCAGCTGCGTCATATCTTATAGTGCTATAACCAAATATAGACAAACGTTGGCCCAACCCAACCACCCAGAAAAGAAAGCCTAGCGCATAATTCAACGAAAAACAAGATTTATATAGACGGACAAGTACCACTCCCACGGGGGAGCCAGTCGACTACTATTGAAGCTGCTCGCTGAACACGTCGGAAAGTTGAATCGGTCTGGCTCTGCCGTATTGAGGCCCGGTGGGAAATGTGGGGAGTGAATTTGCCACCACTCCTTCGCCTGGCAGGATGAACGTTCATCGTTAGCCGCAAGTCCTTTGAAGTCGAAATAAGTGCTGATTGAATAAATTTGAATTAAATCAATTTCATAATGCTGATTTTCGGTTTCCCGCCACACCAGTGTCGATGAGGCCGCGTGGGTGGGTCCGGCATTCCGTGCGATTGTTTCGGATTGTTGGAGCTGAAATTATCGCGCCCGAGCTCGGGAACGGGAAGTAGGCGACCTTAAGGTGAAGCTATTGGTATCAGCTGGGGGATGAATTTATAATCGTCGCTCAGAGCAGCTCGCGAGCAAAAGTGGGTAGGAGTAGGGGGAGAGGAAACTATTTCCAGATTCTGTCTGTTTGAATCGTCGGTGATGGATTATTTATTATGTCACGCAGCGAAGTTACAATTCGAAGAGCGGCGACAGCTAGCCGTAATCTACGTTAGCAATAATTAGGCCGCTGGACAGAAACATTCCATCTACTCCTACTCATAAATAAACAGTAAGTTTCTGTTTTTATTACATGCATTTATTAAGCACGTGGCAGGAAGCATAATTCTTCTGAATTAGATTATCATTCGATACAGTTTTTTCTCTAGCAAATAAGGAAAAGTACTTGAACTAGAAAAGCACCACCTTGAAAAAAAAACTTTTCGCTCTTCATTACTAATCGACTAGACGTTGGTATTGAAAGGGGCATTGAGGTCTTCATAATTAAAACTTTGCCTTTCTCGGGAAGTTTTAGCACCAATGCGGCCTTGAATGGATTTGGTGAAGTAATCAGCAACTGCTATTAATGACTTTTTCCCCTTTAGCTACCAACTCAATTGGCGAAATGTTGTTCTGTGTTATAGTTGAAGATTTTGTATTCTTCTAAACACAACTTGTTATTGAAGATCGGCTTTAAGTTTACTTCCAAAATTTGCGTGGCTTGTTTGGTGAGATTTATATTTGGTTAGAATATGTACCTTTTGACAGTTATGTTATTCTGATGTTCAGGTTTGTGGAATTCTGGGTCCCGGGACAACCTTATTTGAAAAAGCTTGCACCTCTGTTGATAATAATTTTACATTTTGAAGTAGAATACTTCTCTCAGCAAGTTCGGCTGCATAGGGATGTGAAATGAAAATCTAAGACCAAAAAAAAGGGAAAAATATGTCCAATTTCAAATGCTAATAAATCGGTTAGTATTCGATGGATTTCCTTCGTTCTTGCAGCAATAGATTGAAAAATCTTCTAAGATTCTTCCCAAAAGAAGATAATTGTAATTTTATTATTCACACCATTGTACTATTGAAAATATTCAAGCGTGTGTCGCCAGACTGCCATTATTGCCCAGACTGCCCCGTGTTGTGGCAGCATGAAGATTGCCATCAGGAAATCCAATTTTGAAAATCAAAATGCCTTTTTCAAGGCAAATAAACAAGTCATTGAAAGGTAATAATTTTTGACAACGCAAGCAAGCATTCTGTGTTGGATCCTAGCAATTTAAATCTGTCGCTGAAATTTACTGAATGTGAAATTGCTTCCACAGTGCATGTTGTCCGTGTATCTTAATTCCCCCACTGTTAGGGCAGCTCAAAGGTTGCGATCAACAACCGATTTTGAACCGCAAAATGCCTTTTTCAAGGCAAATAAACAAATAATTGAAGGTTAATAATTTTCTGGCATCAACACAAGCAGACATTCTGTGCGGGATGCAATCAAATTCTGTTGTAGTTGTCTAATTTTTACTTTATTTAGTAAACCCCCCACTCTAAGGGGCAGCGCAAAGGCTGCGATCAGCATAACCGACTTTGAATAACAAACTGCTTTATTAGAACGCATTCACAAAGATAGTTAGTTCGACTATGCAGAGCTAATATGAAGTCGATTTAATCAATCAGCATGAACAGAATTTCGTCGTCTCCCAGCTGCCAAGTTGCAACATGATACAACACGCAACAGCGAGCAAAACGAAATCGCTTGATGTTACAAGCCGCAATACGGTTAGGGGTAAAATCGTTGCGTGTGTGAGAGCACCATCGGTGTTTATTCGCTGGATACAAAAATCAAATGCGAATTGTGGAATAATTCGTCTGAAGGACATTAGAAAATGGTAAAACTGAACAGAAAGGCGTGGCCTATCTCGTAGCACCATTCGGCTTTAAAAGAGTGTTTCTGGGAAAACTAGCTACATTCATCAGTCGGATGGTGAGCTGGATGGACCGTCCACAACGTTAACAGCAGTAGCAGCAGATATCAGTACTCAGCAGTAACAGAAGATAGCAGCGGGTTGCGCCTGTGGCTGCCTTCAAATTAAACAAATCACTTGCCCTGTGGTTGGTCACCTCATCTCAGGCCTCTGCCAGGCTAAACGCCAACGCGAGCGATCGGACGAGATTTTTGCCGTACATCAGCCGGCACTTCCTCTAATGGAAAAGTTGGATCATTTTGTTCAGTAGAATTTTACTGTCGGTAATATTATAGAGACGCGATTGCATTATATCCGATATGGAATTGAACAATTGTTCTTTTAAGGACAAATAAAACACTTAATTTGAAGAGTTAATAGCTTTGGGTACCAGTAGCAGTATGGTAACAGCCTCAGCGGTAGGTGCAGCCGGTACTTCCCTAAGGCCGATGTTATAGGGAGGTAAATGGAAGCGGCACGGCGAAACAGTTCAGGTGTGCTTAGACGCGCGTCATTTTTCGTTGTCGATATTATTTCCCACATGAAACGACGCGCTTTCGTACGATAGCGGCGGTATTAGCGGTAGATGCATTTGCCAACACTTACTCCAGTAAAGCCGTGTCTAATTTTCAATGTGAAAACACCTTTCTATTGTGTTGGCCGTGCGCACTAAGCCTCTGCCAGGCTAAAAGCGAAAAACGGCGCGAACCGATTCGCCCGGCCGTAGGTTAATGTACAGTCGTAAGTAGAGCTGTGTAAAAGTATTCTACTTCAATTTTGCGGCCGTGGCTTTGCACACAACTCTGGATTTTTGATTAGTGGCTTAGATTGCGAGATATTTATCAAATAGTTTTTTTTACATAGTATATTTAACTTTAAACACAAAAAAATCTGTTGAGGTCTAGTGTTGTATACCAATTGACTCAGTTCAATTAAAGGAACATTGCCTGTGTATATGTGTATGTGTGTATGTACGTGTGTAGGTGTAAATATGTTGTTCATCTGTGTGAACACAGAAAAACAAGAAAAAATCCCTCCTTTCTTACTGAACGCATTTTCCGATTTTGGTGTTTACAAGTGCAAATAGAAGCTCCAAAGCTCTTTAAAAATCATTCTGAGCGTGTTTTCTATTAGTTGCTTGAATGTTAGAATATTTAAAAACAGACTGTTTGAACATGAGATATTCTACATTTTGGATCATTTCTCTCTATCTTTCTTATTTACTTTCTATCTCCCTTTCTCTCTTTTTCTCTCTTCATACTAGGTGTAGTGTGTCTTAACCGGTTTTCAATATATTTCAGAGGGAACCAAAATGCTTATTTAGGTCTGCTTCTCACTCACCTGATACACTACGCTTTTGTGTATTATAAATATTGCTTTCTAGTGTAAAAGTCAGTGCAAACAAAGTATCCATGTTATCCTAGTGGGATAACTCGTTATCGTAGCCAGTTTTATATAGTTCTGAAATTGTTTTGGATTTTACCCCACAGTCTAGGCCTTAACAAGCGTAACTTTCTCGAACACACTTTAAAAAGAAAAAATCCTTAAGTCTTGCGAAAAACCTTTATTTTCGAATAATGCATTTTCAACAGCAGTTATATAAATTTCAATGAAATTCTTAGCATCCTCACAGATTCTATCAAGATTTTTGTTGATTTCTTGAAATAATCATACGTATGATTCAAGTAATTTTTATATGGTAACAAAGCATTTAATGCGTTACTGTATAATTCAGAACTATAATTTCTTGAGAGCAAGTTTGTAGAACTTTGCTGCAATTCGTAGGAAATATTCGATGCTAATTCAAAATCTGCAATTATTATGTTCTTTTCTAGATTTTGCGATTTCTGCGATTTTGCGATTTCTAGATTTTGCGATTTCTTGGAGAACACCGAATGTGCTCGTTAAACGTCGGGGTGTATTAGATCCAAGTTTTACACTTAGACTTCTATCACAAAGGTATAATTGCAGTCATTTAACAGGCTTTCGGAAACATCCATTCTTGAGAGTTTGCCGAGTAGAATTCGATGATCAATTAAGTCGAATACAGCATAAACCATCTTCATTGTGGGAGACACAATCCGAGACGAAGCAAAGAAAGTTAGTTGTCACAGAAGGATCTGAATAGAAATTATTAGTAGTAATACAGCAGGTGGTTACTAAAAACCGATTAGTGATGTGATACCACGATAGTTTTTTAAATACCGGAGAATTGTGAGCTTTCCGAAGAGTTCGGAATTCATAATAATTGTAAGGACAAGTCAAAAACTTTTTCCAGCAGTTTGGCGATCTCATTCATGCATCCTTCAAAGACGATATTAGGTATTCTATTAGGCCCAGGATAATTAGATGTCTTTATTCGTTGTGTCACCTCAAGGCATCAATTTTAATGAGTGGAAGGGCTCCAGATTACAGAAAAGAGAACAATAAAGTAAATTTATTATAATGAATAAACTCATAACGTTGAGGTCAGATAGAATATTTTCTTTGTTATTTTGTGATCAGTTTGGATGGTTTCTATGTGCCATCCTTTTTCATGATTAGAATAAAAAAAAGAATATGCTTCTCTTGTGGATTCTTTTTAACATTTGTATTGAGTATTAGAAAAACATTATTTTTTTATCAGTGTATATATTAAATTTTTACATTTTTATGAGCATGAGCATGATGAGCATGATTGACCGCCCGCGGTTGCTACTCCGTTATTGCCAGATCAGCTGTAATTACACAGAGAACCAACAGATGATGCTTGGGACCAACATGCATCCTCAATGTGTAAAAACTGGTGACCTTAATCTTTGTATTAGGCAATACCAGCGCCGGCCGCATCCGAATGCAGGTCAGAGAAGGAATTTGTATAGGAAAATGTTGACGTGATACTCGCTTATTGGAAGCCGAGAACACCTCTGCACTTCCACGAGAAATCACTGGGATGTTGGAGAAAGGGCAAGGTACACAGCAGGGTTCGTTTTGGTAAACGATGCGCTGGTTTCGAGTGGCGGGTTCTTTAGAACAAGTATCGCGCGAACAAGTTCATTATATCCGCCACGATATTCATAATGCGATTCGAACTTATTCAGTTTGACAATGTCACACCGCAACAATAAATCGTACGCGAGAATACTAGACCTTTGATCAAATTGGGACAACTTCAAATGATATGGTATCTCCTCGTAAGGTGATCCTCTTTTCCTCTTTACACCAAAATCAAGGGCGCGTTGTTGATCTATCTTTAGATAATTCGACCTCATGAATGTATCGACGCGGAGTTCGTTCAACCGGCCATTTCTACCTAACAAATCGACCAACGACGTTTCTCGTAAACACTTTGTCTGCTCTAAAAAACGATACGATCCCGCGAAAAACACACCTGAAAAACAGAATATAACAATGATGCGCGCTTATTACGAGAACGAACCATGAGTATATTTCTTGCCAAACGGTCCGCGATGTAGCCTTTGCTACTCGTAGCCATCAGCTATTTGTCAATCCCGAGTACTTTCGAAGAAACGACTGCACGTCGGCCGACGCGATTCTTTAGAGGGTATACATTGTGTTTTCGTTAATCGCGATATTTATCGACCGGACGAAATCTTCGGTTAAACAGTCACAGTGAGACATAAACGAGTATCTGAGTATAGCCCTCGAAATCACTATATTCTAAAAACGTTCATATAAGTAAAATGCTCCCGAGCCGGAAACGCAGTTTACATCGAAGCACTATGCACGACCGCTCTATTCCCTCCTACCGACGCAGAAACTCGGGGACACGACTTTTCACGCCGATTCTATCTTAGTTGTCGATGCGAATGTTGCCTATTAAATAAAAAAAAATTGGCAAAGTTTCATGCATGCAAAGCCTTAATAATTTAAAAATGCAAATTTCAATATTGACCAATATATGGTCTTAAGTTTGTTAACAAAATGCCGACCTAGTTATGTTTGGAACATTGTATACAAAACATAAACAGCCCAAAAGCTAGAAAAATCGGAAAAGTGAAGCATAAGATTTCATGTATTATCACTGAACCATACTCCCAGCTTCCATAAACCACACCATTGCTCTCGAGGTGAGAACATGTTTTCTAATAAAACCCTACTTGAAGCCTGACCGTGCAAAACCGTGGTAGATGACGGATTCAAAGTATACTATGCGTCATATTGGCTCATTACTAAGTTGAGCTACCCATTACCTTATAATGGGTGTTATACTGTTGGAAAGATAGAAAAATGGCAAAGCTTGGTGCATCTAAAACATTTAGTGCAAACATCAGGTGTAGATGTACATACTAATCAAAAGTCTTGAAATTATCGAGAGGACCAAACCAATCATGATTATTTCACTAAATAATCCTCGAATTATTTCACTAAATAATCCTCGAAAGTCAAACTCGACTCCATTGAAATTTCTATTACCTGTCATGCGAGAGTCAGTGCGTTTAAAAATTCATGGCACACGATACATCAGTAAATACAACTTAATTAGACTATTCTACCGTAAATTCTAATAAACAACACTATTACACAACACCACACGAAAAAAGTCTCCAGAAAAACATCTTAATTGCACTCTGTTTTCTATTTGGACAATCGAAACTGTAACAGTTAAACATTCATAACGGCCACAATCAAAACGGCACGCTACGTCGTTTCTCAAACTGGCAACTACGTGGTATCCGGTGGATCATCACATGATGTAAACCATATTCGAACGCGGACCAATTAGGAAAAAAAATAAAATTCCAAAAGCGAATCGTGTATGTCGTATCGAGCCCGTTGATAAGTTAACCTACCTCACCTAGCGAACCTATACATCAGAGAAATGACAAGACACTCACCGTTAAGGCAACTGTCAACATCAAAACGGGCGAGCAGTATAAATTTTCATTGCCGTTATCCGTTTTGATGTTGACAGTTGCCCCAACTGTGAGTGTCCTGTCCCCTCTCTAATGTATAGGTTCGCTAACCTCACCTGACGATTCTCATTGCTTTTACTTGTGGGAGAAAAAAAGTAAAACATTTCAAGACTCATCGCGCAAACAAAAAAAAACCCTACTCGCAGCCGAGAAGCTACCACACTTCGTGCACCCAACAGATCACACATTCACGCTTCTGCCAAAGTCCAAAGCCCGCTAAAAACCACTACACACATAGCCTTACATTCATGAAATGTTTGATACAAAAAAAACATATACTCATCTGTTTTAGTTTGGTTATGCCTATCCCAGCGAAACAAACGCCGACTAGCACAGCGCACCGCTATTCTCTCCGCTCTCCAGGAAGTGCCGTTCTCTTCGTTCACACCACCATATGCACTCCATTTTCGCACGTTAATAATGAACCGCTTGTTAGCGTGACGCACGAAGTAGGCACTCACACTCACGCAACCTAACTGGCCTAACAATTTCAATTTGATTTCGTGGATAAATTATAACTTCCACGCATAGAACACTGTGTTTTTCACAAAACCTCCACTTTTCTCACTTAAACATAGCATCACAGATCACAACTGTACACTTTTTAGCAAGTTTGGCCCCTCATTTCACTTATAAATCAATAACTTTAACGGATTGCTTTCGGGGCACGTATTATCGGTTAGCTGTGTTGCCAGCTCCTCCTATATATTAAATTTTTACATTTTTATTAGAAAAAAATAATAATCAGTATTCCAATAAATATAATTAATAAAATTCTAAAATTTACAAAAATACAAACTCTCATCCAGAAAATAACACTTAACTCAAAATGGTCCAGATACCTGGGAAAAACCATCTGTGCTCAACGAGAGCAAAACATGTACCAAGTTTCGTCTGTACCAACAAACTGTCGTATCAGATTTCAGAACGCTTTGTTTCACTAGGAGGAATTTTTCAATTTTTGTACCTCAAAAACCTTGATCTCTCTTAAAATGATGTCTTTGTTGAAACATTGTAAACTATAAACACCAAAGAAAACTTTTTTTTCAATACTCAATAAATTTGTTGCAACGGCAGGGAAAAATGTTTGAATTTCTTCTAAAAGTATTTTTTTTGTATCTTGACGTGGGGTTACGTCTTTGTTTTGACGTAGGACTACGTCTATCTGGAAATGTGTCGCCAGATTTCAAATGATAATAACAGCATAACCACATGATTAATAACAATAACCAATAAGTTGTTAGATAGATGAAATGTTTGGCAATTCGGTAATATGCTTGTTATCATTATTGTTTCATTGCTTAGCGGTAAAAATTGATAAAAAGTTCCAAGAAGACATTTACGCGATTAATGAATCAATCACATGCGAGCATACCTAACACAGACGCCATGAATAGACACCATCCTTTTACTGTGACATTCTCTATACTACCGGTACCCGCATAACTGTCCCATACTGATTTTCGTCACTTTTGAGTTATCAACGGGAATCGACTCAATTGTTATCATATCTTCCGAAAAAAATCTAAAATTAATACTTTTGCATGGAGAAACATGGAAAAAATACCAAGTTGTGTTTGTCCTATATTGAAAGTACCCGCATTACAGTCCCACTGCATAGTGGTACATACTGAGAACATATAATCTTGCTCCAGATTAGTGTATATATGGGATAACTTTAGGCATATAGAAGTATGTCATTCAATTAACTACATTTCAATTAACTACAATCTACGTTGCCGGTGATATTGCCGGTTGCTGGTTGAATTTATATGGGATGTGACAAAACATGCGAGTACTTTTGAAATGTACCCGCATATTTTGTTCCTTATTGTTTTTTTTTTCGAGTTATATAACGTAAAGCCAATTCCACCCACGATTTTTTGTTTTCAACGTTAAACTTGTGGTGCCGTGAAAATATTCTGGTCATTGGTTTTGGATGTAATAGCTGGAAATCAGACAATTTATTGATAATATCAAATCGCCGTTTTTTCAGCATGTTGTTTTTCATTATGGGACAGTTATCCGGGTACCGGCAGTATATCAGTATCACAAAAAAAAAAATGACGGAATCTCTCCGTCCCAAAAAGTCATTCAATGTGTTCTTCCATGAATTAAGGCTACTTTGATGTCTCGCTAGTAAAAGCTTTTCGAAAAGTTTGAAACAATCCTCTTTCTTAAACAATTTGTAAACCTGCTTTTAGGACGTAATGAAAACTGATGTCTTGAAAAAAAAAACATGTTGATGAAAGTAACAGTACCGTGTAGTACAGGTGGAGCAGAGTCCCGCTGGTTTCTCGTTTCGCCACTGATGGTGATTAACAGATTATCTCATGAAGATAGTTATTATAATAACCATAAATTACTCAAAACAGCACGGAAGACGCTGAGTAGCAAAAGAGCGGAACAACAACAAAAGAGTGAATAAGTTGAGTTTTTTTTTGTTCATTTACTAAGATTTATTTTGATTTGTTTTTACATTTAAACATTGTTAAGGCGACATCCATAAATTACGTAACGCAAAAAATCCAATTTATGGAAGCCCCCTCCCCCATAAAAATTACGTAATGCTGTAGAAGAATTTGCCTAATAAAACTGTTAGATTTGAAGAGTCCCCTCAGATATTTTTCGTTACGTAACGCTGATCTTATCTCCCCCCTTCTCTAAGTAACAAATCGTAACACTCAAGAATAGAATATAAATAGAATATAGAGTATAATAGTATCTTGTAACGAAGAATCCCTATACTCCATATAAAACATTGTTTGGTCCTTCATCACGAATTTATACAACCCCTAGGACTGTACACCTTAAAGTTTTTAACTCTCGATTTTACTCTCGAATTTAACTGTAACTCTCGATGCGCTAAGTCGTTCAGTTCAATTGTAATGAGAAAAGAAGTAGCGTACCGTTGGTTTCGTTGCTTTAAAGATGATAATTTAGATGTTGACGGTAGTCCGCGTGATAGAAGACTAAGGTACTCCAAAGACACTAAATTGAATGAATTGCTTGATGAGGATCTATGTCAAACGCAAGAGCAGCTTGCTTCAGAATAAGGAGTTATTCTGCTGCTGAAACCCTCTGTAATCTGGAGAATAAATCCCAGTACGGTTGTGCGCGTCATACGAAGTGTAATACCGGACTGGAATAATGCCATTGGTCAGATTACAACGACCACTTCCAATAGTGATACGTTATCCTGACTTAGCGAGATTAAAGTGAGGGAATATGTCAAAAATATCAAAAAATTGATCGCAAAGACTAAAATTACCCAACATGGAAAAATTGGAGTTATTCCACAATACGAGCAGAAACACACAAAACTGATTCATGACAACGCACTCATACTGCCAAAGTCGGTGAAACTTACCACGTCGGTCGGTGCAGACAGAACCACACAAATTTGTACACAACACATTTGCCATCAAACCGTGCGTGCCGCTCCCGATATTTCGTTTGTATTTTCTTCTCCCCATTCGCTCTTTTGCATTTCTTTTGCACCGAAAAAATGCGACTGAGTACACTTTGTGCATTTGCCAACATGTGCGACACCTCACATTGTGTCTTACTTTGTGAGTTGCTTGGGGCAATGATTATCGGATTTGACAAACGAACGATTATAGGGTAGGGAACGGCTTAAGCAGTGGCGCCTATTTCAATCAGTAGAAGAAAGCAGGCCTTTAACTACTAGATTTTGATCAATATCGACAATTTCAATGATGGAAACGAAAACTTTGATTGTCTAACTGTCTTACGAATATAAGAAATACCGTTAATCACAAAGAAATCTCACAGAAATCACCATTCGAAACAAATAGACCTATATTGCAGCCATTCAGGAGCCATTCGGGTGCTGAAAAAAAACGCCTGCAAAACAAATGGAAACTGCTTAAAATAGGTTCGGGGTGATTGGAATAGTGTCCCTCGATTGGTAACTTTAATTTATTACTGTTAAAGTTTGCTAACTAAGTTTTACAACCTGAAAACAAGTTCTGATAGAGAACATGATAGAGAACAGATTGATATACTTCTGTTTGAATTTCGCCCAACACATTTCGAGTATTTCGTCTCAATACACAGGCGGATCCTGAAGCTGCTGAGAATATCTTCCCTACCCTAGTATTAAATTTGTTTTTGGATTTTGCACTTCATTTGACTTCTACTGAAATAATTTAGGAGCTAGTTTTCAGTGCTGCTCAATGGGTTTCGTTTCAAAACTAAAAATGGTTTCTTCCCGGAGATAGCCGCAATATGTCTCGTACATGAACAGTAGGGTGGCAATAGAAATCGACCTTTCGAATTTCGTTTAGAAGTAGGACTCAATAGTTTCGTCTTCGAAAAAAATACCCATACCTAACTTCAGCTTATATTTTGTAATCAGCAATATTTTGTGACCAATGAGGTAGTTCATAAATTTCTGAATATCAAAAAAATTCAATGCCAAATATCTTTAAAATGCATGAAACATCGAGATCTGGTGTTATCCAAAAACAAAAAATGAAAAAATCGTATCACTTTTCGATTGAACGAACTTCTGAATGCGACGGACAATTATTTTCCATACAAGTTATTACCACTCTAATGAACGGTATTAGTAGTGAATGCATGTAGCAATTTTATATGAATACCGGGACAGAAACATGTCTGGACGTGCGTAATATGTCTTAAGAAACACGTCCACGCCACACAGTACAGCGTTCCATAGACAAAAATAAAAAAAAAGGGTTTCTTACTGAACCAATTCTATATGCTGGTATGTTTTATACATGTTTGAGACATACTGTAATGCTATTAATAATCTCCCAAGTTCACTCATACGATTTTGGCACGCATCTATTGCGAAGTGGTTTCAACTATTCAAGTGACACGTTATTTTTAAAAAAAATTCTTAGTTTTCAAATTAATTTTTTAATATACGCTACATCTTTACATGTTAAAACCAAAATGGCAACGGTAGAGGCATGTAACTACTACATTTCACATGTTACTATTGAGACATAACATAGCGCATTTGGAAGTTAAAGGCTTCTTAGTAATGCTTATTTATGCTTAGAGAAAAAAGACACTTTCGATTTAAAATCGATTGTCAAAAAAAGTACCCCAAAGTACCTCTCTGAATTTAACTTTTTCCTCTTATTTGGAATGTCCTTCAAATTTTGGAAGTGATTGCGATTGCTCAAGTTTGCTCTTTCAACCGAAATTCGCGCTTTCGAATGATACCTCCGGAACCAAAAGTGTGCAATTTGTTGTACATCTGTCCCTTATTTTTATGCAAAACACATAAAAGATTCCTGGATTAACAATGTCTAGATGTTTTGCAACAGTAAACCGTAAATTAACACAACTAAAAGAGAATTAAATAGAAATAATCATAAAAACTGAATGTGATAGCGTTGATAGCGTCACTTTTTAATCGCCTAGAAATTAACTTAATATGGTTTTCAAGTCTTTTATCTCAGAATGGATAATATTTTTGGAAAATTATCATTTTATGCTTCTGTATAAAAAAATGGCGTTTGAGACATTTTCGCGATAAAGTATTTGACATTCGTTAATTATGCAAATAGTAGCTTTCATCGGTACTAAACATTTTTCGTGTCACACCAATTGAAAAAACTACTAGAACGGCTATTTTGATTTTTGTCCCGCGTTCCCATACATTCAACGCACTGTGCGCCATTAAGAATCGTGTTTAAATGCATTCTCAAAAATGTTAATGATCCTTTCTTGGTTCCTTTTCTCTGCTATTTTTTCTACCCGCAACGCAACGCAAACTGCTCAAACTGAAGCTCTTTGTTCTCACGCAATGTCTCACAAAAAGCAGCACAGTGTTATTCCGTTCTCCCTCTCTTGAAATATTTCTCACTTGGTGATATCTTTCATAGTCATTTCGTTTTCGCTCTTTCTTTTTGTGTCTATTGGTTGTCAAAATGTGTAGGCCTACGTTCGCGTTGTGCCTTGACGTAAAATTAACACACTGAGCGCAGATAAGATTATGCACCGCTCGATTATTATTGTTCCGTTCGATGGCACATGGTCTAGCAGTCTATTTATGACCTACACAAATACATAAACGATCAGTTGTATATTACAACCATAGCTTTGTTGACAATCGAATTTTTGTGTTGGTCAAAACAATCACAACTATTCATTTTTATAGAAAAGAAAAAAAACGAGTGTTGAGTAATTTAATATCACAATAGAAGTATTTTTCGCATAGTTTCTATAAAAAGAAGGCAATTATAATTAGATTTACCTCGATAAATCTTAATTGTAATTGTATATTTTGTATCATTTACATTTCTGAACAGAAAAGGGCTCCCGATAGCCTCGGATTGGATGGTTTAATTGAAGACTGTCAATACAAAACAATTTTGGTTTTGCTCCATTTCCTCACGACGGTGGATCACCAAACTGTGAATTGCAGTAGGACTCAAGTTAAAGCACTGATTTTTCTTCAAACCGCATCTATGGAATGCAACACAACATAGCATGTTGTAGTATGGCCTTACTAAGAGCGCTCCGCTCGGATCGTTTTAAACTCCAGACCGTTGATACATAATTAGATAACTTAACTAAGTATAACATCACATGGGAGTATTCTAACATCTCTAATTTATAGTTGAAAACTCTTTGCTCTAAAACTTCAAATCCGTTCAGTTGATAATACTATTCGACAGAACTAAATAAATATTTGCTCTAGAGCTCATAAAGGAAAAAATGAAAGATTATACCTTTTTAACCATTCCTGTGAATTTTGGTGCCCCAAACACATTCACAACTGATTTCATTATATTTGCTCCCGCTGGCCATCTGAAGAAATATATCCTCAAGACGAAAAGTTGGTTATAAACATGTTTACATAAATCAGTTTTAACAACAATTTGCAATGTGTAAACAGCTGCAACTTCTAATTCTGCTATATTACATCATAACAAATTGATTAAAACTTAAGGTTTTTCGTGCAGTTTATTTCTAATTTCAGGTGTTACTTGGAAACCTTCAATGATTTCTCTCAAAAGAATTCAGTAATATTCAGAAAATATAGCCGATCCCGATCGAACGTGTTGCAATGCAATCGATAACATTATTTCAAGGGGATCTCTTCTTCAGTCGGAGGTAGAAAAATTTGCATTTCAAAAAGAATTTCAAGAATGTGTTATTACACTGGCCAACACAGATGCACTCCAAAAGCTTAAACCGGAATTATTATTCTATTTAGGGCTATTCGACCATTCCTGTGAATTTTGGTGTCCCTAGCCACTAATTTTAAAGAACTTTGAGCTTTTTAAGTGTACTTTTTTTCATTTTGTCGACCAGTGTAATCTTTTGAATTTATTCATAGGTAAGTTCGAACATGAAGAATTTTGACGTTGACTAACGTCTATATCGAAGTTAGGCCCCTGAATTCGAAAATCTAGTAATTCAACCAGGGAAAACCAGAGAAAAGTGGTCAGGTTTTGAACGCTTATTTTTCAGTCATTTATAATCAGGTTTTCGAGGTTTTGGCATCAATCGATCAGAAATTCTTTTACGGTTAAATTTATGTAACAAAAACAAACTATTGTTTGAGATACACTATTGAAAAATTGGTAATTAATATCGATTGTCTAAATCATACCGCGCAGCCAATCACTACCTCTCTTCCCAAGCACAGTCGACACTAACGGATACAATCGATCTGACTTTGTTGTTATTGTTGTTGTCACTTTCTGTTTCCGATGTTTATGCTGCTGCTAGCGGAAAAAACCTTGCAAATATGCATCTTTTTGTTGGTGTTAATTTTACGACAGCGGCCGGCGCCCCATCATTTTGATTCCAAAACTGCACCAGTGACATGCGGACGCTAGGTGATAGCAGCTGAAAGGAGGAAAGACAAAAGAGTACCGGTCATCTCGTGCCGGTTTCACCCGTTATGCTGGTGGCTTTAGTAGTAAATGGCTACTGCAAAACACTTAAATGGCTGGAATTCTGGACGGACTAACCAGGAAACTATAATCGGCAACTGGCACCTTTTGGTGCCTCGGAATTTTGGTACAGAAGCGGCTAATTGAATTTTCTGTTTTACCAAACGCTGCTGCTAGCGGAAAAAAACCAGGGGGGATCTATCTGTCAAACATCGTGTAACCAACATATTCGGCAACATGGTGTTTGTTTTGGTTTTTGTTCCTTTTGGTTATGAAATTGATCGATGTGGTGAAATATTATAGAATTGGAACGTTTTTTTTATCAAAACTCGAGAAACCGCGGAAAACTTTTTTGAATGTGTTGTGTAGTGATTTTTTCCTCATTATCGTTCATAGTTACAAACGTCACGGACCAACAAACGTCATGGACCAGAGTTGATTTGCGATAACGCACACATATATGAAATTTGACAGCAGTGAATCCCCTCTGGAAAAAACCTTGCAAAAATGCATGTTTGTGTTGGTGTTAATATTACGACAGCGGCCGGCGCAGCTTTCAAGAAACATTTGTCTCTACCATTCCATCATCTATGTAGCCCCTCCTTCTTTCTAATTATCTGACGAAGCCTTGGTATAAAACGTATCGTTCGAACATTTCACCCCATCAGTTTCATTATTAAACCGTACCGGATACATACGGACGCTCGGTGTTAGCAGCTAAAAGGAGGAAAAACAAAATAGTACCGGTCATCTCGTGCCGGTTTCACCCGTGATGCTGGTGGCTACTGCAAAATATTAAAATGGCTGGAGTTCTGGACGGACTAACCAGTAAACGAGAATAATCGGCAACTGGTACCTTTTTGTGCCTCGAAATTTCGTTACAGAAGTTTTGTAAAAGAAGCGTTGCAATTCCCTCTACTATTTGCTTCAATGGAATATTTTTTTTTTTATAAGAATACGGTAGTCAACGTCATGCGGTCGTGTCTTGAATACCACCCTCCTACTTTTTTTTAAAAATAATGAAACAAACTGGCAGAGATTGCATGATTCCAAAAATAAACCACTTAAGCTATTCATACAAAATTAAATAATTAAAATACGCAACTATTTTTCGCAGTTCTTTTTTTTCATTTTTTAACGCTTTAGATGCAAAAAAAAGAAGCAAGAGTAGATCATGATTTAATGGTTTTTTCTCATTTTTTTTTAGACAGTTTTTGACAAAAATATGCGGGTGACCGTTACGAAAATGAAAATAATTTTATTGGTCTTACAGGTGAAAAAAGGTCAAAATGCTGCCCGGTGTTTGAAATGGTAGCGGCGAATCGCTGTGCGAGATTATTAACAAGCTCACCATTCTGTTTATGTGTTATTGAATCATGTGGTATGAGAAGCTTATTTGATATCTCATTTAACGACGCCGCATAGAAAATAGTCCACTGAAATGAAATCTATCATCAACCCTCTTCCTGCGGGTACGAATCAATTGTTACTATTAAAAGTGACGTTTAAACTCTGATCACTTATCAATTGGCACAAATTGTATCGCAACTTGATGGTCGATCTGTTCCCTAACCGAATTTAAAAATTTCTGCGCTCAAAATTCCTTGAAGTTGTTGAACTGTTGACACCTTGCGGAAAGACAAGCGTCAAAAATAACAACTCAACCACATGCACAGTTGCTCTAAATGCTCTCCCCTGTACATTTACATTTTTGTTCGTCATTATCATAAATTCTTTTACTTTATGGTTCCTCGCCAATGCTGTTGTTGTTGTTGTTGTTGCTTATATTTCCCTTGGATTGTGCCATCAAGCGTTATTGAAACAAGTTATGGAATGTGGCGTGTGGCTGAGTGCTGACTGGTGCTATATCAGTCCATTCGTTTTACGGCCGTAAGAAAATGTTTATGTCTTTTTCCCATGAGGTTCGGGTTGCTTTCATTCGCTTGAATGTGAGGCAACAGCAAGCCAAAGCTATCGTGACCTGGAAAGTCATTCCGTTACAAAACTATTCTTCCGTAACTTGAAAAAATAAAAGCTATCTTTTCATCCCCCATTACGGTTCGTTAGATGACAAAAACCTTATTACAAGTAATTCTATTTATTCCTCCCGAGTGTTCCTGAAATGGATATCTCTTTTAGATTTCGATCTTCTTGGAATTATCCCACACCACCGAAATAAAGTGCACTCACATGACGACCTCTCCTCAGTAGGTGCAAACAAAACGACGGCGCCGCGGAAAAATGGTGACAGATGACGAGTGAATGAATAGTCATGTGAAAGGTGATTTATTAAGGAAAATTGTACACTGCTGCTCCGTTCGGGCACTATTTCTTCGAAGGCGAAGAAAAGCACATTACCGATCCGATGGGGGGTCGTCGTCGTTGCCCCCGCGCGTTCCTCCCCACTGTACGCCCAGCTGAGCTGACCGAATGTGAATGTTAATGTTTGTGTAGGGGTAAGCGGGGTAAGACCGCCCCCTTAAGCAATTCTGTTTATAGAAAAAAAAGTTGCGGCTGCAATTTCATTTTTTCTTCGCTAAGAGGTTCTTCTATTCTATACCCGCATTTAAAAAATAAGAACTGAAATATTTTTCTTTATTTTACAGCTTTTTTTAAATTTTGAAAATTCATTGAAAATGTGCAGATCTTTTTCATGCGGAATAAGCCCACCCACCAGCGGGGTAAGATCGCCCACCATTTCCTGAGGATAAAAAATATTTTTAGGGCCGGAACAGTTGATTTCATCGGTATAGTGTCTCTGACAAAGTTGTAGATGGTATTTTTTTCTTTTTAAATAAAATATACACTGTGAAAAATCTGAAAAAAATTTTTTTATAAGTTTTTACTTTTTTTTTGTTTTTTGGTTATCCAAGTTCAAATCAATGTTTAGGTAACTTTTTGTGGTTTACAAAATAAATAGATTTTTCAGAATTGGGGTTTTTCAAGATATTGAATACATAATATACCTGTCTTTAAGCTAAAAATAAAAATTCATTAAACCTGTCTGTATGATATTTTTGAAGACTTATTATGTATAGAGTAATGCTAATAATTATTTATTTTTTTATTCATATTTTCAATTTTATTATGTTCTTTTTTGAAGAACAAAATTACCAACGACTCTATACAATAAATAAACCACCCAAAAAAAAATTTCTTTACAAAATTTGAGCTATTAATATTTCTATTACTCCATGATCCAACATCCATAAAATTTTAGCATACCTTTTATAGATTTTGCAGGCAAAAACATGTTTTTTTTTAAATAAATTTGAGAAATAATATATTTTTAATTCTATTTTTATATCTTTTCTTTAATTTTTTTTAGAGTGAGTACTTTTTTCGGAAGTAAAAAACTACTATTTTTAACGCTGCCGGAGACGTCATACCGATTAAACAAACCGTCCTGGCTCTAAAATTATTTTTGTTCATTAACACCATTTTTACACAGGTTTTCTTTTTTCAAAAATAATCTTGTTTAAATATATTACTAGAAAAGCTTCAACCAAATCGATGTCTTATGTGGCTCGAAATTGCTTTACTGATCCTGTAAATATTCCCTTTGTAGTGTCGAGGCATTTGGGTCTTGAAGTAAAACAACAAACAGTATACGTGGCGGTTTTACCCCATGTATAGTGGGCGGCTTTACCCCCAGTGGAACATTTTCATATTCCACCGAAAAAGTAGTCAAAATTACAAGATTACTCACGGTCTTCGATATTTCCGAAAGAAGACAAATTCAGGCAAGCGAGTAAACGTATATTCACGAACAAAACAATAGATTTTTAGACAGAAAAACCTTAAGTCCCGTTGCCGCAAAACAATAGCGCATTGACTAGTTGCCAGCTGAAAGGTTGTTTTTGATTATTTCTGCGACCGTTCGCGCACTATCAAAACAAGAAAACGTGCAAAATGTTATGTAATTATACTGTAATAGACACGTTAAAGAAATTTTTCAATTATTATATAACTTGGTAGTAAAACTACGGTGGGCGGTCTTACCCCGCAGGGCGGTCTTACCCTGTTTACCCCTATTTCATTCGATTTTCCTCCTGTCGCTGCTTCTGCTGTTGTTTGCTCACGGTTGCGTTAATTGTGCGCGTAGGCGGAGTGCGGCTAGCCACTGACTGCTGCAAATGGCTCTCACCGAAGGACGAGTGGAGGAAATGTACGGACGGAGGGTTGTTAAATATGCCGGGAGTATTCACCTTGCCCAAGGGGAGATTTGCCATATTTTTTCTCCTGCCGTCGTTTCTCGGTTGAGCATGGAGGAAAAATTTAACGAAAAAAAAGCTGACGGATGACCTTTCGGAAATTACTTTTGCACGAAATATTCAATACGCTCTCTGGAATCGTGACAGGGAAATGCTCAATTTAATAAATATTCATCGTTCGCTGAATAGAGGTTACATTGTGTCGCCATACCTGAACTGTTAATGAAGTGTGACACGAAAGTCGTAATGTTTTTTATTAGACCCATAGAGCGAGAGGTGGAAGCGAAATCAAGATGCGAAAAATTGACTATCGAGTCTTATAGCAAAAATTCCGTACATTTTTTTTTGCGTTGACACAACGGTTACCCTCGCTTTCCAACAATTCAACAGACGACAAGAAATTGCCGCTTTCGCACTATGGTTCAATTGCCATTTTTCTTTCCGGTGAAAACTGGTACCGCAGATAGGCCCCGAGGACAGTCAGACACAAGCTTTCGGTAGTGCGTAGCGAGTTTAATTTTACTGCGAAAAAAAATTCTCGGCTTCCTTCCCTCAAAACAAGAATGGAGCAGCAAATTGGGAGGGAACACATATTTTTCCAACGCTCTGGTGGGTGCGAGGTTGCTTTATGCCGAAGCTGCTTTACACCTCCGGTTTTGTTCCGTTTGCTCGCTTCAAACGAAAATAAAAGCCATTTCTGGAAGCGAAACATAAAAGCTTTCGTTGTATGCGGTAAAAAGAATTGCATTTGAAAGTTCTTGTTAGAGGAAAAATGAACAATAACACAGTATAGAACAAGGTGTACAATTTGGCAAAGGAAAACAAGGCAACTGTGGTTTCGTTCGGCACAGGCGGTAAAAAAATAAACACAAAATTATTATCACCGTGAATTGAACTTGTTCTGGATTCTCCCGAAATGCTTAACTGAGTTATAGCTTTTACAGTCTTGTTTACAAAGTCTTACTGTTCAAGTTTGTTACGAATCCTAGAGAAAGTTTTGATATAAGTATTATTTTTTTTGTATTGCTCCACAACTTAGCCGTATTCAATGGTTTCATCTGCATTTAAAAGTTTTTGTTTGAGCGGAAACATTACTGAGATCTGACGACTGTGGATTGCAAATTCGTAGCAGTTTCAATCACCAACACTCAGTCGAATTTAATAGTTAAACCTTTGTTAATGCCATGCCTTGATAAATTTTAATTATATCCAGCTGTTTACGGTTTTTATTCATTTTACAAAACTATTACTATCTTTTGAACGCTTTTTTCAAAGATTGTGTATGCCGTTCTGTCAGAATTAGTTTTCATTTTTTTAATCATCACTTTTTTTTTGTGAATATAGTTCTAAATTTCAAGTCAATTCTAATGAATAGCTTTTCATAACATCTTTAAATTAATAGAACCTAAATGCTTCAATAGTTTTACATATTTCTACCTGTTGTCGTTTTTTTTATAGTCATCTCGTTTTATTGTCAACATCTCGATCTCTAGCGTATTAGCGTAATGTTTTGTACTGATATAATCTTGGTTTGATTTGTAACGAAAGTTCGGTCTTCCATTGTTGGATTTCTGAAATATAAAAACACCAAAAATTATGCAAACATCTGAACACCAGGCCTTCCAAGGATAAAACTGACAGCATTAGATTCTTGTAAAAAATACAAATAAATTTCGAAGCACGAAGCATGGATTTTCAATCCAAGCAAATATCGCTTTATACATCCAACATAAACGGACAAGATTTTGTTACTTTTGAGCAATATTTTATTAATTTTTGTGTCTTATGACCACACATTAGAAAAAAAAGCCAGACCCCTGGTTCATATCATTTCGCTTTATACACACATACGCAAAATCTTTCCCGTAACTTCTTTGTATCAAATGTCTAATTTGATACAATGGGTTTCCTAGATTGGTACGAGTTTTGTACTATCAAACAGGTCCAAATGAGTTTCTTTTTTAAGATTAAGTGTGTGTTTTTGACATCGCTTGCATCCCCTAAACTACTCAATTTGTAGTAGAGTTTCATGAAATTTTTCTGATTTCGTACTCCTTATGCGACGTTCAAACAAATGCACGTACACCGGATGAAATGGAGATGTAAGAAACTAGTAGCAGGCGCAAAATATAAAACAGTATGTGAATCTTATTGTAACAAATTTGTTACCAGAAGGAGAATTTTTCGTTGCTGCATTCAAAGTGACGAGCAAAAATAGTACAAGCAGTTGTAATCACCATTTTTAGACAGTAGCGATCTCGTAGCATGTGCAATCTTATATTATGTGCAAATATATGACAATGTGTTGGTAATTGACTGAAGATGAATCTTACTGCTTTTCAAGTTGTCAGTATGTGTAAATTGTCTGCTTAGTAATAGCACAGATAAACAGACGTGTCTCTTCGAAGAAAAATCCTGAAAAACTTCGTCTTTATGCGAAACGTTACACTCATGCGCCACCATGTGAGCTTATTGCCAACTAACTTACTTTCGTAAAACGGTTTTTGTTTTTGCTTATGGGTGTGCACGCTTGCTTAAATCAACACCGGCGGCATTACTGACGGTTTTTGTCTTTGATAAGGAATGTGCACGATTGCTAATAGCAACACTAGCGGCATTACTGCCGCTACTGAGCAAAATTTCAAAATAAGCGTTATTTTTCTGGTCGATGAAATCGTCATCGAGTGGCACGTTTGTTTTTCTGTGGCAATAGTTTACATTTCAAGTGTTTTTGAATCAGTTTTTTTGCTGGAACTAGTGTGTTTGGTGTGAGTGGTTGCTGCAGGCCGTAGAGGCGTCATATCCCCCCCCCCTTCCTCGCCCCACCCAATAATCGAGCTCATACCTAGTAGGAAATATTCGACACCATATCTTACACCGCACTGAAAGTACAGGAAAATTTTCCTGCTGTTTTTTCTGGTCGAACAAAAATTTTTAAAAATGGTCTTCAGTTCGGTCTGGTCCAACGTATTTACTACAACATATCAACTTGACTATTAAACAAGCTAATTTTTCTCGATAGTCAAACGTAATACATAGATATCAACGCTGCTTTAGCTCTCAGTCCAATCTGTATCAAAAATCATACAGCTGATAGACAAGAAAAGCTCTATTCCTGGTGCCAAAGCGCACCAAGTGGTAAGTGTTAAGATAGTATGGGTATTCATGTCAAGCTCGTAAACAAATACCCAGCCGTAAAAATACTCATCTCCATTGACGAGTAATGGAAGATACACAGTTTACGGCTGGGTATTCGTATACGAAATGCTCTGGTATTTTGAAGCTGCTATTGTCTAATTTTATTGATTTAACGTATATTAACCCAGTCCTGACGTTTGTTACAAGAAAAAAGTTAATTTTATTTGAAAAATATCAAATGAAAATAAAATGCACTTGGTTCGGTCTGTCTCAACAAGATCTTGAAAAAAAGTGATGTGCCCATTGAAACGAAGTTCGGCTCTACGAAAACCACCTGGCTGTTTATTTATCTAATTCTGATGACAGTCGTATTAACGAGCTGTCCGGAGCGGAGAAATCAGTTACTGGTTAAAATAAATCGCAAAGTTTGCGTCTAAATCACAAACAATCACTTTCTTTAGATGCCATGTCTGTGTTTACGGTTCACTCTGGTCGAACGCAATTTCGTTCTTTTCACAAAGTGCTACAGAGATTTTTTATTATAACACGCCTATGAACTGTTCAAATGATTTAGTCTTAAATGGAACATAGATTATCAGTTTGCACATCCACTGGTGCTAATAACTCAATTTTAAAGAAAATGGCGCTTCGCTCGGTCTGGTCGCACGCCGACCAAGTTGAGTTCTGAAACGTCTCGTAAAATGGTCTATAGCCGGTGTGGTTGTTTCTGTTTCGCTCGTACTGTGAATCGTCGTATTGTCGCTGCAGCACTACTGTGCAATTCGCTGGTGAGTCCAGCGACGCGAAAATTTCTAGCGATGTCATTATTTTACAACCATGGAACGTCACTTATATTGTGTTGTCTTGACTATGAAAGAGGCACTTCTCAAAAATACTGCAGATGTTTAATTTGCCTTTAATGTTTTCTGTGCATGAAAAATTTCATGCACAGTACAATGGTGTTTTGATGTTCTATTGTTAAATTGACATAGTTTCACGACTAGGAAACATTCAAAACTATAAGAAAATATAAGTGTAGCATATTTTGGGAAATTTTATACTGAGTTAGAGACTACTTTATAGTAACCCTCTAGTGCCCAGTGCCGCCTTTATACGGTCTTCAGTCAAACCTCTAAAAAGCTTCAATCAATACTTAAAATGTAAAGTTTCAAAGTGAGTTTTTCGAAGTCCGTGTGAAAATTAACTTGGGCCCTAGAGGGTTAAAATACTACGAAATTCGCTGAAAAATCCTTGTCTGACGTCATCGTTTCCGAATTTTCCCTGCAAGGGCAATAACTCCGTGCTCCGATATTTCCACTTTTTGTTCATTATGTTCGGGGTTGTAGTAGATGCATGAACGTGTGGATGATCTGTTTGGATGACTTTATGCGGTGAATGGTTGTAGAAAGGAGCGACGCATCTGTGCAACGCTGCAATGTTGTTGTAACAACCTGTTTCGATTCATGTTTTCAGCCGCAGGAATGAGCACAACAACAACTATTGATACGTCGTGAATTAGTCTATAAATGTACATTAGGGTGGCAGCGAGAAGGGTCATATCAAATTTCTAAGACCGACCATGTACATTTCGTTTAGTGGTCCAAAAAATGATCTGTGCAATCCCGAAAACAAATTTTTAACCGAAAATCGACCTTCTGGGACTTAGCCGTTTTCTGAGCATCCGAAGGGTTAATATAATTTAAAACGGGCTTCTTAAATGACTCACAGCTCGTTCCAAACCAGATGTAAATTATTTGAATGTTCATTTGGTATCTCAATATTAATTTTTATTAGGGTGGTTCATTTATTTTTACTAGAGTGGTTCTAAACACAATAAACAAAATGTACATTTTGTTTCTTTTTTTTGTCATACAAGCATTACCACCCTAATGTACATAACTTTTTTTTGGAACATAATATAACGGACACTTTCTTTCTGTTTTTTGAATCTATTTTGATTATTTTTTGCGTTCTCTATGTTAAAAATTTGAAAATTCCAGCTATGGATTTCATTAAATGCTCCTCAATAATAGCCGGTACTTACCACAATTACTTGCATTTTGTTAAATACTACTAAATTTACGTATTGTCCGTACAACCAAATAAGACCATATTTTAACATGTTACCATATTTTTAAGCTGTTTCGGTCTTTTTAATTATTTTCAGCACTCTTACGTTTTTCATCAATCGGACATGTAATCACATGTTGCCGTACGAGTGTTTGAAACTTCAGAAATAGACTTCTTTTTTATAAATGATATTTTTATTGAACGTCTCAGTTGAATGAATTTAAATATTGAGAATTTGGCAAGGTTTCCATTTGATTCTACTGCAAAAAATAACGCAGTAAAGACATTTTATACATCATCGTATGGTGAAGGTCCCTGTGATGCAATTGGCTAACATTGAAACGAACGGTTACGAGTGGTTGTTTATCTAGAGAGCATAAACATCCGACCACGAGTACAAAAACCCTGTTTAAATGAGCTAGTGTACAACACAACAAACAAGTATGAACGATAAAGAACTAACGAAAACAGAAATGTTTATCAAAACACTTCGGAAGCGTCTGAACCAGAAATTTTTTTCAGTAATTAACACAATTGAGGGCCCTTTTTTCCCAGTTCTCCCAGCTAGTCTCGAGGTTCGATGCTGGCCTAACAAGCCAGTCGTCGTATGTTCGAGTCCCGGCTCGAGAGAGACTGTTGGTGTCAGTAGGATCGTAGCGCTAGCCCCACAATTGTCCTGTACACTTAACAGTCAGCTGCGAAGTCTGTGTATAGTAAAACAGAAGGTCGAATTCCGATACGGAATGTAGCACCAAGGCTTTGCTTTAAGAGCATTTTCGTTTAAAACTACGTACGTACAAAAAAAAAAAACAAATTCAAGGAATGTGCGAAAAACCATTTTTGTTGAAATTTTAAAAATGGTTTTTCTTGTCAGGTTTGCATAGTTTCTGATTGACTTCCATCCGTGCTGTTATAATACATCATTTTAAAATATTCATTAAATAATTTTTATTGTATCAGGTTCGCACTAAGTTCATGCCTTTTTTAAATAAAAAGTAAAAGTTTTTTTTCAGTAAAAAAAGTTTGTTTTGAAAAAAAAATAACCTGTGAATCAGTATTGAACAAAACAATTGCAACTAGTCTGATACATTCATCCGACTGTTAATATGAATTCTGCTGAAAGTCCTTTTAAAAGAACAATTTGAAGGTTTAATGATACAACAACATTAGAGTTTATTTCATCAAAATTAAACATCATCAATACAGAAAAAACTAACAAATTAAACAAAAATTCAAATAACATTTTTTCCTGGAAAAAACAATTGCAACTTTGAAACAACGTTTAACGAAATAAGGGAACATACTTGAATGACGTAGCATTTTTCATAAAATTCCTCCCCCCCTTCCCCCCCCCCCCGTGTCATTTGGTCTAAAACTCTCAACCTCCCTTGAAAAAAAACGTAGGATTAGATGACATCCCTCTCCTCACCGTTCTAAAAAAAACGTACAAAAAAACAAGCTTGAGCTTGACGACCACTCATTTAGTAGTTGCTCCTTCGTGATTGATCTGAGCTGGTTAAGATGCACAAAGAACCACTTATGAATGACTTTTTGGGATTGATTCATCATCTTCAACCTACAGCAATTCAGTAACTTCCGCTTTGCATAGATCGATAGCGGTGCTGACTACGTTAGGAAAAAAACAGGAAATGTTTCAATCATCGTTGCCAGATACCGAGTTTACCTCTGCATCCTAACGATCGTTACGGAAAGGAAGGCTTCTTATGTCACCGTGGTAACCGGTGATTTTTTATACTTCTACTCTTCTTTCTACGCTTAACCCTACTGCTTTCCTTGACCGAGTCTCATTAGGTACTCCTGCCATGTATCGGTAATTATAATTACTTGACGAGGAGTTTATTCAAACTGTGCGTCGGGTCTGACTTTTTTTCTGGAATTCAGCCTGAGGTAAGAGTCAAAGTGGGGGGGATGTAGGGTAGGGAGTCCCAAAAAAATCGATGTTTCAAAAGTCAAGCTGCTTATCTCTAAATCGCAAGATAATGTTATTTATAGTATTTTTGTAGAACATTTGGCTTAACGTGATTTATGAAAAAAAATTTTGCATGGTCTAGTTCAGCATCGCATTTAGTTATTTGACATGGAGCCCATTAGATATCTCAAAAAAGTGATGTTTTCCATAAAAAATGAAACCCTCAAAATACATAAAATATTTTAGTCAAAAACTGAAATTTTAAATTTTTAAAAGTTTACATAAAAAAAGTTCTTTGACATCTTACTGGAGTGCTGAGATACTGGCATTTTTACAAGTGATGAATTAGTAAGCATTTTTACAAAAATGCCGCTTAAAACTCAATATCTCCATTGCCGTTTTTTTGCCAATAGTTTAACAGTGATAATGACTAAGTTATCTATGTTATTTTCTCTAAAATTAAAAAAGGGATTTGACATATTTGTAAATATGCTTAGTTAGCCCCCGATAAGATATCGAGGATCTTTTGTCATGTAAATTTTCGTCATTAATCTCACTTTGCAGTAAAAATTTCGGTTCTTGAACCAGCAAATTTTTATATGTGTTGTAGAGAAATTTATTTTCGTAAAAAAGTATGTTGAATTGGTTAGTTCAGTAAGGCCTGCCCAACCACAAAGTTTCATTGAACAATGAATTTGGTTATACAATGCTTTTCCGATTTTATCATGGTCAAAAAAATTAACCGTGAATTTGGTGAAATGAAAAAAATAGATTATTTTTTATGAATACCACTAAAATTCATTTTTTGAGTAGAATAACGCACTTCAATAGTTCATTAGTTTTTATTATAAGTTTGATACATTATATAAATAAAATAGTTCATAATATTTTTCTCCATAGCATTTTTACGAATTTTCCTCAATGCAATTATATATTCAATGTCAATTTTATTCTGTTCTGCCCATTTTTCAGCATAGTTAAGTGAAATTAATACTTGTTTATGTAAAACTGTGGAATTGCTAGATTCACTAGCATAATTGGTATCATTTTCACTCATTTCAATCGGCGACTCACTGACAGTAGCATCGTCAACATCATCAGAAGATTCGTCGTTTGATTCTTCTTTTCCTGAAACTATTCTCACGATTTCGCTATATGTCAATCTCTTATTGCAGCGCCTTTCCTCTTCGTATTCTACAGGAATGTTTTCTGTATCACAGGTACATATGTGGATGGCCCCTTTTTTCGATTCATTGTTCACAAAACTAAACCACAAACACATATTACGCACAATGGAAACGAACACGGGTTGAAAATTTTCAATAACTAGTACACTAAGGTCGCTTTTTACGCGTTTTTTTACGCGGCTTTGTTTACGCGGATTCCAGAATTTACGCGGTTTTTTTACGCGGTTTTTTTTTACGCGGCACGTATCCCCCGCGTAAAAAGCGACTTTAGTGTATTAACACGGCTCAGCTGCTTGACAAGCCTTATGTCCCGGTTAGAAAAATTGAGTTTATTTTATCTTCTGGTAAAATACTAATTTTTTTAGAGCAACGAAAAATAAGATCATTTTTCATTTTTGATTGCAAATATTTTCGAGTGCTTCATATATTCGTTTATGTTTTTAACGGGCAAAACAACATAGAAACGATGCGAAGAACGCTCTAATGTGATGAATTTTAGAAGAATGGAATGTTTAAATTAATATAAACGATGTTCAATTACATGTGACAATTTTTGTCATATCCAAGAAAATTAGTAATTGCATTGAGTTCATAAAACTATACACATGCGCTACGAACACAAAACACAAATGGAAATTATGTTTCGAACACATTTTGTACAATTGGAAGGACAATTTTCTTGATTTAGTTTTTTTTTTTTTTTTTTTGAAAAAGCGTGAGAAAATCGAGCGTGAATTTGGCGAGTAGTAATAAAAATGACTGTTGATAAAAGCGAAAAAGCACTGTATGACAAATAATGAGTAACAATTAGACCAGGATGCCCAAATTAACGACGTTGCAATTTTTCATGATTTTCGTATCGAGGTTCCTTGTGTTTTACTTGTAATCTTGACTTAGATTCTTAACGTAAAAATTCTACATCCGAAATTTAGACGAAGCATTATGTCTTTTTTTCTACAACTCATGCTATGGAAGAAAAAATTTAAATGCTAGTAATTTTACATCAGATTATTTTTAAAATCAGATTGTTAATAGTAACAATCGTTTAACCCCATACTGGATAGCAATCATCTATTTGTCGTAAGAATAAAAAATCTAGAACAATTTTGTAATATGTTAGTTATCACCATTACTTAACTACTTAACAGTGAAATAGCGTTGATAAGTTTCAAGGTCGGATTTCGGCGTACAATGAACTAATCACGTGCGAGCAGTCCATGCGCAGATGTCATCAAGAGTAGACATAAACCGCCTACTGTGTTCTCTATTTTTGTGTCAGTGGAAAATTTGATACACCCTTCTTATTGAAATACAAAACAACTAATGTTTACCTCCGTGAGCTATATCACTTTGACATCCTGCAGGTACAGCTTTTGTTTAAAATATTGAACTGCGAATTGATTCGACTAAAATGCAAAAAAAAGTTAAAATAGCTGAAAATTTTATATCGATTGATAACGAAAGTTCTTTGTCGATGAAGTGTTTGGAAACGTATGAGTTTGTATTTTTCAACTGCAGCCATGAAAATACATATTATATAAAATAATAATCAACTGCTCAAAGCATAGTTTCAGGTGTCAAAGCATCAGGTCCGATCTCGTAATCATCAATCTAAAACGAAACTAATTATTTATACCAAACGTAGTCCCACACCAAACATGAGGTCATATCTCACGCCATGAACCTTCTAACTTTTTTCGATCAAGAATATAGTTTTTCCCAACCAACTGTTTGATGCTCTGACTAACCTCATTTCTCAGTTAGTGACTTTTATTCCTATTGCTGTAATAAAATACAAGTACTGGAACATACCATTTTGGAAAAGGCAAAACCTTCAACCCCTTTTTTCTATAGTGTATTCAGAGAAAAAGGTGTGTTACGAGCTTTAGCTCTTAAACCAATCAATTATTTATGCTCCTCCATAACCCGTCTCGCATGGTACAGCAGTAATAGGAACGAATGGAGTGGAAAAGTTCACCCTAACTACTTTGATAGAAATTATAGTAATTTTCATCGAGAAATTACAGTTGTACCTTTTGACGCTATTATTGCACAAACTATTCTTAACATGTTTACATTCACCCAATTTAAAATGTCCAGTTCTAAGAGAATCTTACCTTTTATTAAGTACTGCTCTAGCTCCCAATTAAGTGATGTTTACAGCAGCTACCTAAAGGTTACACTCTCACACTTTTCGGTAATTCGATTATTTTAAAAGCACTATTTTCACCACTTTCTTCATTGAAATTTTATGATAGTTTTTTCCTCAATTAATTTTTCTCCTCAATCCACTAAATTTACTGCACGGATCGAACAGTTAAACCAAACTCCTTCGCACTGTGTGTCAGCAAATTACTCGCTTCACACCCTTTGCACACTTGTACGTGTGTTCGTCGTTTAGCTTCCCACTCTCTTGCACTCCAGCAGTTTGACCTCCAATTCCACTAATTTTTCACCGCGCTTGATAGCACACTCCAAAAACACACGCAAAATATATGCGTTAGAAATATGAAAAAAAAAAACTAGAAAACACTTTTCCCACCTGGACCGGCGCCTTTTTTTCTATTTGCTTTCCGCGTACACTGCTGCGAGATGCGCTTGTTTTTCCTCACATCAGGGGATACCTTTCCACTGGATCGCGCGCCTACTGCGGTCGAGAATTCAGAGGGGATTCCACTATGTCTTCCATCTCGACGACGCACACGGACGCACACATACGCGGACTTTAACGGCGCGCACACAATTTTTCGACTGAATTTGTGGGATTGATCTTCACCGGAGACTTTTAAATAACCGTTACAATATCCAAGGTGTAACAGTTAGAAGTTATACAGAGAGGAACAGATTTGCAACAGTTTTATGTAATTTAGTTTTATTTTTTATTCACCTAGTTTTTCTATATCTTCAAGAGCCACTCAAATTTCAGCCTAAAACGCTAGCGATTTTGATTATTTACAAAACACCGCCCGGCCTACGTCTAACTTATACTTCACTGATTTACATTTTTTTTTTATTTTTGCCTCTGGGTCCTCCCTCGCCCACTTCTTGTTGTGCTTGTGTAATTTTCCTCCACACTTGAGAATGAGAAAAAACACAACGCGATCACTCGACGACGAACCGCAAGTGAACGTTTCTGAAATCAAACTGAACCAACGGCAGTGGCAAAGGTTATGGCTGCTCGTGATGGGCAGGCTTTGTTCCTTTTTCTCGGCTGATGCCCGTTGGACGATGGACACGGAAAACACGGAAAATGCCAGCTGGGAGCGCTCTCGGGAGCGAACCTGCGCCGCTCGGTCCGAACGGAATGGAAAACAGAGCACCGGTCTCCCCAGTGAGCGCTAGCGTGAACAGCTGCTTTTTTTTTGCGCTCAACTGCTCGAAAAATCTCTTGCGAAATCACACTGCATGAAAACTGACTTTTCATCGATTGAATACCGACCAGCTTGCCGCCGTCGGCCTCCCCGTCGAGCATCCCTGAGCTGTGTTTATTTACTCGCGCTGAGCGTTCATCTTAACCTTTAGATGTTCTATTAGTATCCGCTAAAGACCGTCCATCTCCAGAACTAACAGAAATGGTACTAAAATAGGGAACGCTTTTGATCACTCTCCCGCCGAACGACTGACAGATTGTTTAGTAAATATTTTCAAACCTACTTACTCCTTCCGCTTCCCCTCACACACCCTGAACCGCATGGCACATCGTGTCCTAATGCTATGATGTGACGCGTCGTTCGCTCGGTTGGAGTTTTCATCGTGCGTTGCAGTGATTAGTGCCAAAACAAAAGGCGATAATGTGCTTCGAATTTTTGTCGTGATTCGAAACCCTGCTGTTAGACTGGCTACACGCGTCCACAAATCGATATCCAGTCATGGTCATGGCACCGTTACAGCACTGCATTACATTGGACATTATCCTACTGGGAATTGTCGGGACAACGTAGACTCGAAGAAGCGAGCATATTGACGTTGAAGTTTTTGGACGCTCGGTTTCAGATGGGATAGGGATGCGAATGAAAGTTCACAAACAATCGTATCCAAATACGATAGTTGTTTCGAAAACAACTCTCAATATTTTATTCATTAGAAGGGACTCACAGTACAATGCTTAAAATCCTCTACAATTTTGTGAGACAAGGACGATTCGAATCTAGCACTCTGGTGATTATTTCTCACCAAGCTCATTACCGAGCATTCTTTTCTAAGGACTACTCGACAGCAAAACAAAATTGATTTCGAAAATTTTAACTTTGATAGACTACAGGGTGTCGCCATGAAAGTGTTACACTTTATTTATGCCATAAAATTAAAACAGATGAATATTTCTTCTCTGGTTCCTTTTTATTACCATGGTAGAGTAGTAAAGTTACAGTTGAATCAGTTCAATTCAAATCTTTCGCCTTTGCATTTGATTACGGCTCGTGAACACTTCTCAAAACTATCACAAGCCGCACGCACAACTTCGATCGGTATTCTATCACAGATTTACTCCAGACGGTTCTCAAAAGTGTCCAAAGTCATGTGTTTTACTTCACCCAACTTTTTAAGCACATATTCAATGGATTTAGATCGGGAGAGGATGCGGGCCATTCAAAGGTGCTGGTAAAACACGGTACATTTTCGTTGCACCGCTTCTTCCGCTTTTTTCTCCAATGGTCAAATGATATTTAATGACGTGTTGCAGATGGTATTCTTTATGAATTTTCACACCCCTGTCAGTGGATAGCAGTGGCAACTTTTCCTGTCAGATATTGCCTTTCAAAGCATTGCCTGAAAAAATATATTGTGAACAGTAGCAATCGAGATAGGCAACCCTATCCGCAATATTTCTGTGAGATAATCCGTGAATCTTATGTTTTCTGAAAGCTCCGTATCCAAGGTTATTTTTGATTATTTCATGCATAGTGTTATTACTCATATTCATTTCACGAGCCATTCTTCAACCGCTTTGATCACTGCTGCAGTCCACAGACTCCGCTTTTCACTCTGTTTCTGCTTGGCGAAAACCGTTCCAGTTTCCTCGAAGCGTTGGATGGTCCTGTATCCGAACAATCTACTTAAATTCAAGTGTGGCAGCTTCCTTCTTATCTGTATGTTGCTAATTCCAACAAGATACAAAATCCTGATTTGTTTTTGACTTGAATCCCTTGCAATTTGCCTCTAAAAAAAGTTCAACGCTTTCTTTATCACTTACAAGGGGCCATCCACATACCACCTGGATAGATTTTTGACGATTTGTTGATGATGTTTGTTCTTATATAAATAATAATGAGGTTGTACAGCAAACAAAGCAAAGGCCGGCTGTTAGGATTTTATCTTAAAAATAACATTTACTTTTATTTGATTAATTTATTTGGCACGGCTAATGTTCCTAGATTTTCACGAACCGAAAAAATATCAATGTTCTCAACGGTGTAGAGACGGTGTGTTTATTCTATTTCTTCAAAATTGTTTAATCGACTATACTTCAAGAAGCTCGCTTTCTCTCTTTCCTGTTGCAAAAAAAATGACAACAATGAAAATGATCCAACCGTTGTTAAAACTGAGGTGCAATTAAATAACTTTTTGCAATTAAACTCTAAAGCTCGGTTTAACTTTTTGTAACAATGTCTAAGGGTCATTCCATACGAAGTGACCTCGAAAAAGCACAAACTTGGACACGACCATCACAGATTTTGCTCAAAGTTGGGAGAATTATTCATCTACTGTCACTTTGGAAAAATCCCAAATTTGGTGTCGATTGGAATACCCCCCGCTCTGTGGGACCCCCCCTGCTTATTGCAAAGTCAGGCATTTTTGTTCAAAATCGCTTTTTTTCTTTTTCTTACAATTCATAGACGTTAGATGTCCGAAAAATACTGATAGTTGATTATTGAAGAAAATAAACCAAGGAATCCAAAAAAAATATAAAAGTTTTGACCGGAAGTGTTGCCAGATATATTATTTTTGTATTTGAAAACTAAATTTACTTTTTCGGCAAAAGCAGCCATTTTTATTTTAAATTTGATAATTTCATCGTGTTCCTTGGAAAGTTTCACATAAGAAACAACTATAATCCCGAGGTAATATGAGCCAATCTCGAGATATAGCATTTTTACGAAAAAAGTTGTAAACTTCGTAATTAATTTTCTTTCAAAGTTATAGACGTAAGACACCCGAAAAATAATGATAGATGAATTTTAAAGAAAATGAACCAAGGATTCCAGAAAAAAATATTATTTTTGACCGGAAGTGTTGCCAGATGGATTGGAGTTTTGAAATACAAAAATAATCCATCTGGCAACACTTCCGGTCAAAAATAATATTTTTTTCTGGAATCCTTGGTTCATTTTCTTTAAAATTCATCTATCATTATTTTTCGGGTGTCTTACGTCTATAACTTTGAAAGAAAATTAATTACGAAGTTTACAACTTTTTTCGTAAAAATGTTATATCTTGAGGTTGGCTCATATTACCACGGAGTGGTAAGCGCTTCTTACGTAAAATTTTCTGAGAAATTTAATGAAACCATCAAATTTAAAATAAAATTAGCTGTATTGGCCGAAAAATGCAAATTTAATTTTAAAATACAAAAATAATCTATCTGGCAACACTTCCGGTCAAAAACAATATTTTTTCTGGATTCGTTGGTTCATTTTCTTCAAAACTCAACTATCACTATTTTTCGGGTGTCTTACGTCTCTAAATTATAAAACAAATAATTACGAAGTTTATAACTTTTTTCGTAAAAATGTTATATCTCGAGATTGGCTTATATTACCTCGGGATGATAGTTGTTTCTTATGTGAAATTTTCCAAGGAACACGATGAAATTATCAAGATCCAAATAAAAATGACTGCATTCGCCGAAAAATGAAAATTTAGTTTTCAAATACAAAAATAATTCATCTGGCAACCCTTCCGGTCAAAACTTATATTTTTTTCTGAATTCCTTGGTTTATTTTTTCCAAAAATCATCTATTATTATTTTTCTGACATCTTACGTCTATGAATTGTAAGAAAAAGAAAAAAGAGATTTTTGACAAAAATTGCGTGACTTTGCAATGAAGAGGGGGGTCCTAGAGAGCAAAATTGGGATTTTTACAAAGAGACAGTAGATGAATAATTCCACTCACTTTGAGCGAAATCTGTGATGGTCGTGTCCAAGTGGCATGTACACTTCGTATGGAATGACCCCTAATTCAGTTAGTGAGATTGATACTGTGGAAGCACGACGACAATAAATATGACGAAATTCCGAAATTTCCTGAAGAAGTGAAGACAATTTAAAACACAACACGTGCTGAACTACCAAAAACTGATAAAATATATTAAAAATATAAAACTTTTTCTTCGATCAGATTTTGACGTAGGACAACGTCTTACTTCAGTAGAGTGGCATGGAAAGTGTAATCGTAAACGCGACCTCTTTAAGGGGTTATATACCTTTTTAGTTTTTAAAAAACCGAAAAAAAAAAAATTATTGCATTATCTTCATATACAACATCTTGAGAACATTCTCACAAATTTTCATAAAGATCTGAGCAATAGGAAGAAAGTTAGAGCGATTTTCAGAGCGCCTCGCCACGGCCGCATAAGCTAAACTTGAAACTTTACACGCAATTATCTCGGAATAGTGAAAAAGGAATACTCATAAAAGCGATCGTTCAAGGACACAGGAAATCAAAATACTCAAAAATCGTTTCGGGGAAACGGCCATTACTCCAGTAAATATTGGTATATCTCAAAATCAAACGTATTTTTTTGTTGTTGATAAACTGTACTTTCAAAAAATAGCACTTTGATGAGAATGGTGCTATGCACTTAAAAATAAATTCAATCTTCCCTAATTTTTCTCGACCAAAAAGGTATATAACCCCTTAAATACATATTAACTTACTACCACTGAACGGTTTAATTTTAAACGCCAATGTCTTGGTCGAAAGATGAGGGTTGTTCTAAAATTGTGGTACAATAGTTGATATATCTTTTCAATAGTGAATTAGTAAAAAGTGGAGTTAAAAATCAATCATTTCTGGTTTATTTTTTAGCAGCATTCAACCAATCACAAGCTCGCTTGTATGAAAAGAACAGTATAATATGGTGTAGAACCGCACGCATACCTTTCCAATTGCAAACCAGCGAAAGATAACATAATTAAAAATCAATTGAAAAATATAGTTATTTTAAATTCATTTTGTAAGAGTATTATCTTTTTTTTTTTGGTCATTTTCTCAGTTTCGTAAGGCGCGAAGAGATTTCGTATGTAATACGAGTGTAATTGAACCTCATTTCGTGTTAGTAAACAGTGTTCCTGGAGCACGAAGCACGCAACAAAATGACACGTGTTGTGGCTTGAAAGAAAGACACCCTCAACTACGCAACAGTTCATTACGCTGTAGCGTGTTGCATTTTGTAGCTGTGCGGCTGGGGAAAAATAAAATTCTATTCGTGCTGACGTTGACTGGAGGTAGACATGAGAGTGATATTGAAAGGCCGCTATGAAGTAGAGATGATCGTGTTTCGGGTTTTCAATTTAGACATTTCCTCTTTTGCCAAAATCAGATCAGATTAAAAATAGATGGCTAACAGACATATTAAAACAACTGTTTTGGTGCTTGGCCCAACGGAACACTTAATACTTGATGCTGATCTACGGTTACTTGAAAAGCATAAGGGTACATTAACATTGATTAAACACCAAGGTCGTTAACGCGCATGATGTCAACTCGGCAGTCTCGGTGCTGATTTTATTTATTTGCGTTTTTAACTTTTATTTATTTATTTATTTTCTATTACAATTAAGGTAAGGAACGGCTTAAGCAGTGGCGCCTATTTTAATCAGTCGAAGAAAACGGCCTTCAATCACCAGAATTTTGATCATTATCGAGAATTTCAATGACTAGAACCAACACTCCGATTACCTAGCTGTCTTGCGAATACATTCAACAACATATTCAACAAGGAAAAACCTTTGGATGAATATCAAACAAAAAAAATCTACCAAAATTGCAGCCATTCAGGCGCCACTTGTTGTAGAAAGCCCCTGCAAAACAGCTGCAAACTGCTTAGAACAAATTGATTGGAATAGTGCCCCTCAATCGGAAACTTAATTTGATTATTGTTAAAGCTTGCTAAATCACTTTTACAATCTGAAAATAAGTGCTGACAGAGAAAAAGATTACGAACAAATTTATATATTCATGTTTGTATTTCACCTCACACAAAGCAAAGCCTTGGTGCTACATTCCGATTCGGAACTTGACCTACTGTTTTATTATACACAGACTTCGCAGCCAACTGTGTACAGGACAATCGCGGGGCTAGCGCTACGATCAATAACAGTCTCTCCCGAGCCGAGACTCGAACCTACGACAACTGGCTTGTTAGGTCAGCATTGTACCTCGAGACTATCTTTCACCTTACACATTTCGAATATTTTATCCCAATACACAGGAGGCCCCTAAGGCTGCTTAAAATATGTTCGCTACCCTATGTGATATTAGGTTTTTGCCTTTTTTGATTATCACAATGAAAATTCGCTTTTAAAAGTACTTCTTCGTACAATCTACTAATGACTTAAAAATAAACATTTCAATTCCTAAAGGCATTGGAGGTATACAAGAGACTAAAGTACATTTCTGAAGTTAACGAGTAAATCTCGTTTGAATGTTTTCAACGAACAAGCTACTTTAATTCTATTAGACTATTTCTTTAACCCAAAAATTTTTGGCCATATAAAGTAGAGCAATGTTGCGGGATTAAAAAGCTCATAGTTCGACTATGTCTGAAAGGGATTATCGCTTAGATATTCGGGACTAATCATGTTTATCAATCGAAACATTAGAAGACAAAAACGAAATCTGTGGAATTGGAGTTACTTTGTAGAAAAGAAACACTGGAGAAGCGTGAGAGATTGTACACATACCGCACACACGCATTGAAAGCGACACGAAGTTTGTTCATTGAACTATAACTTGCATTATTGTCGGGTTAGGGTTTGAAAATTTCTTGAAGTGTCGTGAACGGGTTGGGTTCGAGTTTGGCGGAAAAAAAATCGGGTTCGGGTCGGTTTCGCGTTCGAAAATGTCGGTCAGGTGCGGGTTCGAAAACCCGAAACCCAACCATATCAAATAAGCATTACAGTGCTGTTTCGATTTTATCACGGTCAAAAATACCTTCCTCCCGTGAACCCAACGAAACATATTTCACTACGCTTGTTATACACCGTGTATCTCACACAGGTATAAGGGCTCCACTTGCTTTCGTGTTAAGGAAAAAAATGAAGTTAAATTTTCTACCCACAGTCTTTTGTATCGAGTTGAGCGTAGATTTTTGCATTGTGGGCGTGGCCACGCAGTTTTGAGAAAGAGAAACGAAACAAAACACCTTCGATATTACTGAGTGATTTTCATAAGCACCAAACGTTGTGTTTCACGATGCGATTACTCTGGTTCTTAGATTAACTAATTTCCGTTATTGATATTTGACCGATAGCGGTGTTCGAGTGGGCACAAAGGAACAATTGAATCAGAAAATCACTCTATTTAGCAGTGAAACTTATTGAAATGATGGCTATATCTTGCTGCGGTAAACAGTTCATAGGCAACACTACCGTTTATCTTCGATGCCCTGGTCGTTATTGTAACAATGATTATTGAGAAACCCAGGAATACATGAAAATTTCACACTAGTAGTATGTAGTTGCGAAAATTCTTATAACTCTTATCTTAATGCGTGCTCTTATCTTAGAAATGCGTGCTACAGAACGCTGACGATCGATCCACCACCGGTAGCATTGAATATTATGCTTGACCGCAAACGACGCGTTAACAGCTGGGTCAGAAAAATGTCCTGCAGCATACGATGGTGCCTGTTGCTACCGTATGCAAAATAAAGGTAAAGTCTTGCGCAGTGCCTGGAAGTTGACTCATATGCAGCTCTCGTTTTCTAATCTCGCGTACCTCTAATAGCTATACTCCTCTCGCTATTGTGTGACAAACTTGAAAGCTGAACTTTCTACACACAGTCTTTTGTATCGAGTTGAGCGTAGATTTTTGCATTTAAGGCGTGGCCACGCAGTCTCGAGAAAGAAAAACGAAACAAAACACTTTGTTGAGTCAGAATATGTAGGTAGTGGAATTTATTCCGTCCATGTTATTGTAATCCGTGCTCGGGAAACAAGGCAATAGCGAGGTAAATGTATGGGAAAGATTGTCCTTGGAACTTCTCACCTGTTTACACCACTAAGCAGTAAAGCAACAATGTTAAACCTTATATCAAACATTTGTCACACATTTCATCTAACCACTGACACATAAATGACTAAGATGCATTTAGTCGTTCGCTCGGTATAATCGTTTGAAATCTGACGCAACATTTGCCAATTTTGTTTTGAATTTTACAAAATGTAATCTAGCATAGAAAACATAGACGTAGTCCCACCCCAAAAAATCAATTTTACTAAACCGAGTGCCTAAGTGCCTAGTTATGATAAAGTGTCTTCGGCAAAGATGTAAATACACTAAGGTCACTTTTTACGCGGTTTTTTCACGCGGGTTTTTTTACGCGGTTTTTTCTACGCGGATTCCGGAATTTACGCGGATTATTCACGCGGATTCCGAAATTACCGCGGTTTTTTTACGCGGATTTCGGAATTTACGCGGTATTTTTTTTTGTGCGGATTTCGGTTTCTCTTCACTCGGATTGCAGAATTAACGCAGTTTTTTTTACGCGGATTCCGGAATTAACCCGTGTTTTTTTCACGCGGATTCCGGAATTTACGCAGTTTTTTTCTACGCGGTTTTTTACGCGGCATGTAACCCCCGCATAAAAAGCGACTTTAGTGTAATAATTTTCTCAACCCCAGAGTTGCAAACTGAAAAATTTCCCATTTATTTTCATGTTCGTTTTCATGTTTCATGTTGGTTATCTATGATTTAAATGGTTGCCTTTTTGTGAATTTTCATAGTAAAAGGTTTTAAGTTTCTACTGGCTAGATGCTTTTAAAACTAATATTCAACGTCGATATCGTTTTCCTCTTCATTCATTGTTACCCTAACACAGATTTCATACAGCAGTTCTTTCATGAGCATAAACACTGCCCTCTTTTCTTTTGGTTATATGAAACAGCAACGGAAAAAATATCACTTCTGGCGATTTTAAATGCATATAAACCAAGCCTAAGATGCGTTGACATCGTCGTCAGCGTGCGAGTGAGTAAGTATCGGAAGGCGAAGTCCTTCTCACGATATTTTTCTTGTTGTGAGTGTACACCACAAAATGTGGTTCCCAATGTGAACAGTTCGGTATATGAAGTTATTCGTACAATGTGCACTAAGCAAACAGACCCGATCTATTCGTATTCATTTGGCTGATGATCGTGATTCTTTTGTCTAAAAAAAAGAGTAAATGACAGTGTATAGGTACTTTTTTACTCTCACTCAACTGAACTGTAACCGAAGTAGTCCCTTCACCACACTTTCCCTCTACCCGCACTACGCTGCTCAGTCAGCAATAGACAATTTGAAACTGAATCAAACATATATTGACGGCAGTTGAGCATAAAATGAACCGTGAAATGATTCCCGACTTGTATTTAGAGGGGGACCTTACTCTGGAAAGTCGAAAAATAATTAATATTCGTGATTTTTTTTTCGGATGTTTAGAGTAAAGTTAAGTTTTCGGGTATTTTATAGCTTTACAGATTTACCATTAAAGTTATCTGAGCTACAATGGATTAAAAACATCTTAAAAACGGATCATATTCTTTTCAAATCCAAATTTTGTGTTAATCTTGAATTTTTAAATAGAACAAAGGTTTTAGAGCTACATTGCCATAGATAAGCAGCATATGAAATTTGTTCCGCTGCTGGGCCAAGATATTACGGACTGGCATATTGGGTTGTTTCCATCGGGCCTTGAGAGTATCGTGCGGGTCTGATTGCTGTTTCCGGATCCGGGGTCTTGACGTGTTCTTGTCGTTTGGTTGGATGTAGGCGGAAGGGGATAGGACTAAACTGGGACGTGGATGGATTTCAGGAAAACGTATATAAGAGACATGTAGGATAGGTCACGGCTCGCCAAGACATCACGAACAGGAACAGCCGGCTGCCTACCTTCGGCCTGCAGGGAAGCTATTAATCTAGACCTGGCGTCACGGTGTACAGGGCATGACCAAACAACGTGCTCTATGTCGTGATAACCTTCACCACAGGCACAGATACCACTCTCCCCGAGCTCAACACGACGGAGATGCGCGTCAAATCTATAGTGATTGGACATAAGCCGGGACATCACGCAAATGAAATCCCGACCTACATCCAACCCCTTGAACCACGGGTTCGTCGATACCTTGGGGATTATGGAATGTAACCACCTTCCCAGTTCTCCCTTGGTCCAAGAATTTTGCCAACTGATGATCGTATTCTGACGTACAAATGCGAAAAATTCATTAAAGGCAATTGGTCTTTCATAAATATCACCGTTTGTTGCGCCCACCTTAGCCAAAGAGTCCGCTTTCTCATTACCCGGTATCGAGCAGTGAGAAGGGACCCACGCTAAGGTAATCTGAGTAGATTTTTCGGATAAAGCTCCAGATGTTCACATATTTTCCCCAGGGAATACGGAGAGTGCTTAACATCTTTCATCGATCGGAGAGCCTCAATGGAACTGAGACTGTCCGTAAAGATGAAATAATGGTCCGTTGGCATTTTTTCGATAATCCCTAGGGTGTACTGAATTGCAGCTAATTCTGCGACGTAAACAGAAGCAGGATTTTCGAGCTTATGGGAGACGGTTAAATTGTTATTGAAGATACCGAAGCCAGTGGACCCATCAAGAAGTGATCCGTCAGTGTAGTACATACTGTCGCAGTTGATGTTTCGATATTTATTGGAAAAAAATTTAGGGATCTGCTGCACGCGTAAATGATCCGGGATTCCACGAGTTTCTTCTATCATGGATGTATCGAAAAACACAGTAGAATCAGAAGTATTTGATAAGTCGACACGATTTGGAATATTCGAAGAAGGGTTAATATTTTGGGACATGTGATTGAAATACAATGTCATAAAACGGGTTTGAGAATTATGTTCGATTAACCTTCAAAATTTTCAATCACAGGACGGTTCAAGACCTCACATTTGATTAGAATACGAGAAGACAGGCTCCAGAAGCGGTTTTTCAATGGTAAAGTTTACCTTTGTTAAACAAAAATTCATAATGTTACATTATAAATGAATTTGATTATTTTTTGACATTGACTTCTAATTTTTACTGCTAATTACTTTTTCTTTAATTTTATATCAATCAATTTATATCAATTATAATTTTGCAATCGCAAAGTTGAGTTCTTATTTGGCATAGAATTTACCGTGTCAGTCACTGGCATATCCCTATATATACATAATCGGAATGGAATGAAAACTGCAGAAGACTTTGAGATTCTCGACAGCAATAAGTTGTTCCTAATAAGCTAAAACAAAACGTTTTCGCGTTACATACAATGTAAAGTTAGGATTAATCATGTAGGGGAGAATTGTACAAAACGCACCAGTTAAGCATTTACGCAATTTACAGTGCTTCTAATCTTTTTTAAGCACTGTTGAACGTATAGGATGCTCGAAGGATCTTTATAATTTATGTTTAGGACTAAATTTCATTCTAAAATACTCGATATCAATGTTATTTTTGATAAAAAGTACCATTGCTCTAAGCCTACCATTGGGCAAAATGCCCAAGTTCGTTGCCAAGACGCACCAACACAAAAGGGTAGAACGAATCAAAACAAATGGGTAAAATGCACCCAATCATAAACAACAACCTTCAAATAAACATTAAGTCTGTTTATGTAAACAATTTTAGGACAAATCGAAGCAAACAGCATTTTTTATGCTAATAGAGAGAAAATAATCCACGCAACCACAGAACTTCAATTATATTTTCCTGAACATCATTATGCCTTAATAAAAATAGTTGGATCAAAATCCAATTCATAGTTAATTTTCTCTGGTGACGAGTCAATTGAAAGTGTAAGAATTCATTGGCAATCAAAGAGAATACATCATTATTCGTTATTGAGTTGTACCTAGAGTTAATCCAAGGCCCAACTACTCAACGCCTTCCTAACGAAAATTGTCAGTATCTTCTTGAAACCTCCCAATGTGCCTTCTAGCTACTGCCTCCTTCCACTCGTCTACACAAAAAGGCACAATCGCGCTTTTTTGAGCTCCGCTGTGTGCACACTTTCTTGTTGGCACGCTTCCTAAATTATGTTTATTCATGTTTATTGAAGGAAAAATTAAAACAACAAACAATATCGCACGCTCAGCCTGGGGGCTAATAGCGGTCTCGATCAACTAGATTAGTTGAGAGAATTCGTTATCGATATTGCTTTCGGCACATTTTGCATGTGTAAGCTAAGTACAACGATACACCGTGCCCCAGTGCTGAGTCGAGAAAATTTCCAGCTCGAAAAGATCCTAGACTCGATCGGGAATCGAACCCGACGTCACAACCATGTGGGAGGGCTAGCCGACCGACATCGCTAACCACAGAGCCACGGGGACCATTCCAAAATAAAATAACATGCTTCTTAAAACACCAGCAGGCGGAAAATGATACAACACGGCGTTGCTAGCGCCTTCACCAATCGAAAGCGACGCAAGGCCGTGTGAAAGCACGTCGCGTTCGCACGGAAGGCAATCAAGTGCGCAGTAGAAGACGGAGGGCGACCATCCAGGCAAGCAAAACATCCCAACGGAAGCCGCGATTACGCCTTCTAATTCGTATGGAGAAGGTGTCATTACGCCGTGTGTCTACTCGGACCTTAAGTGTCTGAATTGAACTTATAGTTTCATCTATTTTTTTTTTCAATTTTAGCAAGATGTCTGTGATTACGATCAAATTTCAAAACTAAACAAGTATCGAGAGTTATGTCATATCAAAATCAATTTATTCCATGAAAAAAAAAACAATATTTTATTTCTTAGCGAAGTAACATTTCATATTTCAGTAACATGGTAACCTGGTAGAACCAAGAATAGCAACGGAGGCATCTATTCCATCCATTGCCATTTCCAGTTGAACTGAACAAATCTCCACAAGTGAAGCAAAAATATCATTAACAGCATCAGCTGTTTATTTTACAAACTCCAGAAAGTGCTCAAACTACAAACTACGGGTATCGGAGTTGCTCCAGCCGCTGGGATGGCACATAAACAAGGAGTTCTCGGGGGCTCCAATTTTGAAGTTTTTGTTCATTCTGGCTCGAGCAAACACAAAACACAGATGAAATTCCTGCTATCGGACGCTTTTTTTTTCAGCGAACACTCTGACGGATTTGTTTTGAACCTAAAAATACAAATATGATTATGATTTTTTTTATTAAACATACTGTGCTTATGCCAGTTTCTTCAACATTACAAATTTGCTCCTAGGAATAATTATATTCCGTATACATCTTTTGTAGAAGCTGATTGAACGAGTCGACCGCTTCCTCATTAAACCCTTTAATGCGAGATAGTGATGTATTTTGGAGTTTCTCGGCTCGGCTATTTGGTATGTTTCTCTTCGGATGTCTATGTGTTAGTCCAAATCCACGATTTGACATATGAACGATGTGATTCACAAAATCCTTTTCCAGGTTTTCGGTGAATACGGTTTTAAATCGGTCCATCCGACAGAGTTCCAGTCTCCCAATTTCGTTTTGTTTGTCCAAATAGCGGAGCAACGTTTTTAGGTATAGTATGCAGCTTAGCTGAAGCAGAGATTGATACACCCAATTTGACTGCATTAATATCCGCTCTTAAGCTTGTTTTTGTCCACGTCTGCTGCGTAGTCTTCCGCACGTATCTCATTTTCAATTTTAATTAACTTCTTCTCAAACGAAAATAGATATGTCACTAAGAAAAACAAAACCAACAGTTAGATGAAAGAAATGGGCAATACTCGTATCGATACTGATGGTCTCAATACTTTCGTTTGCAGCATCGATATTCGTAACAAGAGACTACCCAACAAACAATTTTGTTGATTTGCAGCTTAGTAAGCGCCTATGTAGTGAATTTCGGCTGAACTATAGCCGATATCTAACAAAATTGTTTGTTGGGTTGCCGTCAACCACCTCATATATTAAATCTAGGAAATAGAAAATTTTATTTCCATGAAAAATATTTCGGTAATAAACGATATTGGTTGATATATATTGATCACATTGACATCACATCGACGGTAATGTGATGTCAAGAAGTTTTGATATAGATAGAGAGTTGCCAGAAATGTAACGATATTTATCGTAATATTGAATATTGGAAATATTTCTATTTATACCATCAGTGTCTTGCCCCTAGTATTAAATACTATTTTGCTGCATTTACTCAGTTTTCATGCTATTGTTTTGTACATTATTTATATCTTGAAATGAATATGCACATGAATGCGCATTATTCCTTGTTCTCTCTAACATGTTGAGTTCGTTTTGGCTTTGCATGTTGGTCACGCAATATTGAACATGTCAAATCTCACATCGCGTGGCTTTGCACCAGGAACGAGAGCTGCTTTGTTATTTTTTACTAAAATTTGAAAAAAGTGCAAACCGAATACCAATAGTACTGAAAGTATCGAAACTCCATCAGTCGATACTTGGTATCGCTCATCCCTACCAATATTGTTGTTGTGCGCAATATTGTTTCAAATATCAAATGTGAAGAATTATGAAAGCGCCTTTTCGAGTAAGTTGTCAAGCAATCGTTACAGCGTATCTTAGAGCATTCTACCCCATTTTTAATTTTGACTGGTTTTAGGTGAATTTTATAAGACGCGCCTCCCATTCGTAGACATCGTCGTTCGAACACACGAGACTTTTTTACGGGTCAATAAATCCAACAGAGTGGATGATGCTTTCGAACGTAAAACTAGACAGATTAATTCGCGCGTTCGTCGCGCGGTACTCGGTTAGTAAACAACAATTTCGACGTAGAACTATCGAACCATCTGTTGTTTCTAAGCCGCTTTGGGCGCTTGGGATGAAAGACCTACACCACACGCGTTGGTCGTTAAATGTTGGCCGGATTGAGAGAGAAACTTGCTTGAATGCTAGATCACGTTCTCGTCAATGTATTTTCGATGTAATTAAATTAGTAAACCGAACGTTTATTATTAGAGCGAAACAGTTCAATGCTATTTTGGGGAAAGTAAAGAGTCCTATTTGGTGGTAAAATGCTACTGGTGTATGTTGTGTGTTTGTTAGATGTTTGAAAATTAAATTTTAATTTAAACTGCGTAAACTGTTTCCTTTACAGGCGTCATCCACAACGTAAAGAACCCCTGAGATGTTTTATAAGGGATATTTTTTTTAACTTTTGTAATATTACGTAATATTTTCTAATTTTTCTTTTATGTCGAGAGCATGCAACTTCAATCACAAGTTATTCTCGTAAGGAAAGCACTTAATAGTTTTAAATTAATTATCGTATAACGTTGAACTCCATTTAGGAGATTTTCAATTATTCTGCTGTGCAATTCGAAGATGATAAACACTGCAGTGTGTTAGCGATTAGCTGATTTAATTGAGCCATTTTCATAATGCATTGCAAATAAATCTTTTCTCGTCTGTTTTGCACCGCGTCCGCTTTTCTTAACATACATAGAGGGCAGCATAAACTGCACACTCATGTCATAAAGTGGGCTTTTTCGCTGCCATTGATCAAAGTTTTCGCTATCATTGGTACTAAGGCACATTGCATGTACAGTCTAGGCTTGGCATTCGACTTTACTGTCTCCTGTGGTGAAACTATCCAACCGGCAACGGGAAACTTTGCTGATTCTGTCTGCGTCGGTCAGCAAAACCACATCACACATGATTTCTCGAAATAGCGTAACAACCGCACAAACCGCAATACGATTGACCACTCGCTGCTACTCTCGATGCCTTGCAGGGGAGTGCCAATATTTACTTTGCCATTGGTTTCGGAAAAAGAAAAACCTCACCTTATTGCGTTTGAATGACTGGTTAGCCAAGCCGAGCGGACGATGAATAAACTTAATTTTATCGGCTTGAACTGCTCGACCCCGTCCCGGTTGGTTTTGCTGAAGTCCGAACGTTTCGTTTCTGAGTTACGCGCGCTCAGATATTAGTATTCGGCTGGAGTTTCAGATTCTATTCGGGCAGAGTCGAACAAACACAGCGTACTAATAGAATATGTAGTTTTTATTTATGCCAATTCTACGCAGATGATTCCTTAGAGGTTCGGCTTCAGAATAAGCAGCTTAAAAGTGAATGAATAGTTTCATCCTTGTCTAGGTGTTTCGGCAACATATCTGCAGCCTTTCAAAAAGCCGGTCCATTCACACTGGTTGGTTATGTTTTATGACTGAATAAAAAGCAAATAAATTGAGCTGCGAAATTATGCATTCTATTGGGGCAAAACGAAATTCGTTCAAACTTCACCGCCTTGATGAACTGTCACACACGCCAAAATCATCGACCCGACCGATTAATCGTACTCGACAAGACTTGATTTGCCTATCGCTTCCAGCGTTTTTCTGTTACCGCTTGCCGCAGCTCATCGATCGACATAGCCAACTATCGAGGAATCACGTCATTCTGTGCTTGTTCTAAAGTTTTTAAGATAGTAGTCAAAACAGTGCTGTTTGAATTGTGTAGAAATAACGTATCTTGTGACCAACACGGATTTTATTCCAAGAGATCCGTCTGTCGCTGTTCTCTTTGTGATGTACTCGCACAATGGTTACTGGATTGCTAGTGGATGAGGCTTCAAGGCAGCGTTCGATCTTGTAAATCATGACATCCTTTCCGAAAGCTAGATAAACTTGAGCTCTCTTCCGTGCTTGTAAGATGGTTTCGATTATACCTAACTATCAAAGTTGTATGTGTTGTTATTGGCACGTCACATTCTGAGCCATTCACCACTACTTCTAGAGTGCTGCAAGGAAGTAACCTGAGCCCACTTTTGTTCTTACTCTTCATTAACGACGGTTCTGCTAGACAACCGCAAGGTACACGACTCCTTTTCGCGGACGATGTGAAAATTTTCCATGACTATAGCCTGTTTTGATGACTGCCTAAAAGCGAAAAAGTTGTTCGGTGTCTTCGTCATCGCCTTCAACCGAAAGTTACAATCAATTAGCTTCAATACACCTTGTCGGAGTAAGGCTTACACTCCGGACACAACGAGGATGTCATTCCAAGAATCAACAGGCAGCTGGGTTTCATCTTCAGAATTGCAGATGGTTTCCGAAATCCAGTGTGCATTAAATCATTATACTGCGCCCTAAAACTAACGTTCTGACTTCAACGAACCGTTTAACACGCTTTTTGCCCAAGGAGCCGCTAGTAATAATTGCCTTTTTGCCTATCCATTAAGACGAAACATTGTCAGATCAAATTTTACATTCAGTATAACATAGCATCATATTAGGTGCGCAACCAACTTCTTATTATTTGACAATAGATGGCGCCAGCAGTAAGTTTTGGTTGGTTTTGAGATATCTTTAACGTGATGAACCCAACTAAAACATATGGTAAACAAATTGCTTCAACACCTTAGTACTTGTTTGAAAATATCTAATTTTGCGCCAAATAATCGTCATTTGCGGGAAATGTTACTCTTTTCATTTTATTCAAATAAAACGGCGGTTGAAGCGCATCGAGAGTTAAAAGATGTTTAAGGGAGTATTGCTCTTTTGACGACTATCTGCGAAGTCTATAAACCTAGCTGAATTGAATGAATTGTTCGAAGAGGATCCATGCCAAACGCAGGGACAGCTGTCTTCGGTATAAGGAGTTACCCCTCAAACCATTTCTGAGCGATTGCATGTTTTGGAAATAAAACGACGGGCTCGAGTCTCTATATGATTCGAAGCCAAGGGGTGTTGAGCGTCGTTTTTTCGCCAGTGGACAGTTGCTCCAGCGGCAAAAAAACGAAGGTTTTTCTCCATCACATCGTAACGGGTGATGAAAAATGGATTTATTTCTGCGAAGAAAAGAAAGTCATCGTGATTACCCAGTCATGCTTCTACGTAGTTGGCTCGGCCGAATATACACGCTGCAAAGGCTATGCTGAATATTTGGTGGCATCAGGCCAGTGTTACTAATTATGAGTTGTTGAAACAGAACGAAATCCTCACTAGGGAACCGTTTAACTTCAAATAATGCCAACAAGACGAGCTTCGAGCAAAAATCGGTCACAACATGAGCAGAGGCACTGAAAAATAATTCTACTGCATGTCTGTTAAAAATCTGTTAAAAATGTTGAAAATGTTAAAAATGTTAAAAATGTTAAAAATGTTAAAAATGTTACAAATGTTAAAAATGTTAAAAATGTTAAAAATGTTAAAAATGTTAAAAATGTTAAAAATGTTTAAAATGTTTAAAATGTTTAAAATGTTAAAAATGTTAAAAATGTTAAAAATGTTAAAAATGTTAAAAATGTTAAAAATGTTAAAAATGTTAAAAATGTTAAAAATGTTAAAAATGTTAAAAATGTTAAAAATGTTAAAAATGTTAAAAATGTTAAAAATGTTAAAAATGTTAAAAATGTTAAAAATGTTAAAAATGTTAAAAATGTTAAAAATGTTAAAAATGTTAAAAATGTTAAAAATGTTAAAAATGTTAAAAATGTTAAAAATGTTAAAAATGTTAAAAATGTTAAAAATGTTAAAAATGTTAAAATTGTTAAAAATGTTAAAATGTTAAAAATGTTAAAAATGTTAAAAATGTTAAAAATGTTAAAAATGTTAAAAATATTAAAAATGTTAAAAATGTTAAAAATGTTAAAAATGTTAAAAATGTTAAAAATGTTAAAAATGTTAAAAATGTTAAAAATGTTAAAAATGTTAAAAATGTTAAAAATGTTAAAAATGTTAAAAATGTTAAAAATGTTAAAAATGTTAAAAATATTAAAAATGTTAAAAATGTTAAAAATGTTAAAAACGTCAAAAATGTTAAAAATGTTAAAAATGTTAAAAATGTTAAAAATGTTAAAAATGTTAAAAATGTTAAAAATATTAAAAATGTTAAAAACGTTAAAAATGTTAAAAATGTTAAAAATGTTAAAAATTTTAAAAATGTTAAAAATGACAATAGTTTCGAATACATGGGTAATAAAAATCCGTTATACAAAAATATGTTTTCCATTCGAGAACATCAATATATGAGAAATTCTCGCTGAAACCAGGCCACTAGATGCACAAGGTCTTTCAAATTTGATATAAATGCACATAGGTATTAGAAATAGAGAAAAAATGCCATTTTTGTTTGATTGAATTTGTTGACCCATCGGTCACCAATGGGTGAAATAGTTTCTATAAAAGTGTAAATTTCTGCAATTCTTGATGTTTTATTTGAGCTATATCTCCGAAATTCGTTATGGAACCTACAACAAGTAGCACTTTCTGTAAAGAGGAATGATAGGGCTTTCATTTGGAGTGATCAGAGGTTTGACCGCCATGTTGAATTTGGCCGCCATATTGGATTTCTGATGAAAAACGCAATTTTGGCCGTGCTCGCAACTACCGATTTTCGATTTGAGACCAGCATTAGAGAGCTGAGAAAAAATGCTATAAGATGCAAGAAAAAAATTACTTGGGCAATTTACCTTAGGGACAGAGAATGAGCAAAGCATTGTTCCAATGAACAATTTATCGCATTTCAAAAAATAATACTGGAGGGAAGAGTTTCTACATAGGGCTACTACGTTGATTGCACGGAATGCATGGATTAATTCAAAACTTTGTTTGGAAAATTCATTCAATTGGCAGGTTAAAACTGATGCTCACCTAGTTTTTCTCTTGCATCTCATATCATTTTTCTCAGCTTTTCAATGCTGGTCTCAGATTGAAAATCGGTAGTTGCGAACACGGCTAAAATTGCATTTTTCTGATATAATCCAATATGGCGGCCGAATTCAACATGGCGGTCAAAATTCTGATCACTTCAAATGAAAGCCTTATCATTCCTCTTTACAGAAAAGTGCTACTTGGAGATATAGCTCAAATAAAACATTAAGAATTACTAAAATTTCCTCTTTTCTAGAAACTATTTCACCACTTGGTGACCAAGGGGTCAACAAATTCAAAAAAACAAAAATGGCATTTTTTCTCTATTTCTAATACCTATGTGCATTTATATCAAATTTGAAAGACCTTGTGCATCTAGTGGCCTGGTTTCAGCGAGAATTGCTCATATTTAATCGTGTCATCACATAACCTATTCAAATTTTGTTTGTCCGACTAACTTGATTCTTGGTCTTATTGATAGTCTTATCAATTGTTTGACAGTTTCAAAACAAATTACTGTCTATCTATTCGAGCAGCGAAAAGCGTTTTTCACTCTATTTTAGCTTTAGATTATTCTTTCTCAAACACATGGTAAACGTGACTTCAACTAGTGTTCAATCAACACGTTTCTGTTTCTTAGAAAAGGTTGCAGCAAATTCATGTTGCCGAATTCGCATGAAAACAACCGAAAGAGTTTTCACCTTGATGCGTTCAAACAGCTTTCAAAGTGTGTTGCACTATTCGCAGAAAAACCTGAACTGGTATACGAGGCTTTTCTACTGAAACTAAATGTCAGGTTGTCAGGTCTGCTTTTTAGTGTAGGCTCCCAGTAACTTCTTGTTGGTTTTGAGTTAACTTTACTTACAATTCAGCAGAGTAACGAAATATGGAAACAGATATTTAAGGTTAAACAAAAACCGAGCATGACCAGGCTTAAAACGCGTATCAAGTTATTCAATTCAACACTGTGCGAAATGTAGGTTTCAGCAACCCTGGTCAGTCTTCTTTTTTGTTACTCCGGGGCTGTAAAACACAGAAGCACCCTTTTTTACAGGCAATATGTAAACATACACCTTCGCCTGTATGCAATCGGAAGTGCATCGAGCGGTTGATGGGCGATATTTATTTCTCTGACAGGACAAGGCAATGCGAAAGCGAAAACGTGCGCACGAAAAATCCAACCCAGTCGCTTTGAAGTGCCAGAAGCTTGAGTGAGCACCAGGTACTACTTCCTGTGTGAAAAGTTCCGGTAGTTTTGTCACGTTCGCTGCAGGTTGGCTTGTGGCCATACATTTTGACCAGGCGTCTCTCGGAATGAAACTTTCTCCGGTATGAACTGGCTGTTTGCAATTTTAATACCATGCTGCGTGAAGGATAACAATGCAGAAGCCACGGTACCATGCTAGCAGGTGAATTTATAGTGCACTTACCACGTAACAAAACAAAATGTAAATTGAGAACATTAATTGAGGTATATTTTAATCTTCAGTTTATTACTAGTTAAACCGGGCAGCAAATTTCTCCTCATCGATTGTGTAATATCACTGTGTAGCTGAATCGAGGCAGGTACCGGGTTGGGATTCGTTGTCGACGATCGACTCCTGTGAGGATTTTCGAAGCCAAGTGCAATGAGCATAAATCAATCGGACGATAAATATTTCAGCTGCCGAGAGAATTGGTACAGTTTCCAGCAGCCAGCGTCAGCTCGAGAAGACTAAAGCCCGAGAGCGGCGGCTCGCTGCACCGGTGGCGAACACATAACTCAATGCCAGTGGTTCGGAACCGGGTGGCCCAGGTGGGCTTTGATGAAATTTCATTCCAAGTCGATCAATAGTTGCTGATTCCTCATGTTGTCCGTGTATTTTTTTATTATCAGTGCGATGAAAACCGAACTACTTATTTTGGCTTGGTCCCAAGGGAACGGAAGCTGCCAGAATGCTCATGTGCTGCTAGTCAATCAAAAAAAAAAAAAACACTACATTCCGAGTGGAGCAGCATTTCAACAACGGTTCACGGTTTGACTGTCCCGGTCTTATACAATCCAATTTATACTGTTCAACGGCAAATTGGGCCACTCTGGAATTCTTTTTTCCAGCCATTTGTCAGCACTGGAGCTTCCAGGTGCTGACAGACTGAATTTCTGGTACATCAAGGACACTGGGAGTCGGTCAAGAAGTTCAGTTTCAAGTTAGTTTATTTTGTTTTATTGATCATTTTTTCAAAATTGCCTTTTTGGATTGTTTGCGTCGATTTTCGATTGGCAAATGTTTAAAATTACATCCTAATTTGTTTTAATGTTTTCTCAATTATGAAATTATTGAATATGTTATTTTTATTTTAGTTATGTTTCTTTAATTAGTCAATATTGAAAAAGAAAATAACGAGAAAAATCAAATATTCAATGTTATGAATATGTTTTGGCTCCTAATAGTCAGTTAAAAATGGAGGCCATTTGTTTATCAATGGAGTTATATTGCTGTTTATCGGTGTAGATTCCTCCGTCTAATTCAGGTTTCGGAAGGAAGAGGACTCTCTTCGTTGGAATGTGTGGACTCAAAATCTTACTCTTGATGACAGTAGACAGCAAACACGTGCTGCATATGCATTCAACTTAAAGCATTACCTGAGTTAATACAGCTCTTCAGAAAAAAAAAAACATAAAAGCTAGCCATTTCCACAACTACTTTTTATAAACGCAATGCAAAGAACGCAAAAAAAAACATAACTTATTTTCTTCACAACGGAGTGAAAATTTTCAACCTAAATTAAACCTACTCGTGGTCCATTACAAAAGGTATCAACCCACCCAATGTTCCCAATTCCACCCAATCGAAAGGTACTGAACAATAATCAAGAGGAAAATGAAGAAGATTAAAAAGGTGAGGCGCTATGCTGCACAGATAACGAAAAATTGGTGCGAACCAGCCGCTGAGGTGGACCATGTGTGTGTGCAGAAAATGATGGTTCTCATCCGATGATTGACGTAACAATTTTATTTTATTTTTCTCTACACGTGCAATAAAATACACTTACTTTGACTACTTAGACGCATGAATGACGAGTTGTACCCAATACACAAACATGCTGACAGGCTGGACATGTAGCCAGGATGCCTGACGTCGCCAAAAATATTTTCAGCATAAAATCTAACCAGCATATTATTACGGAATGAGAGAATTCAAGTTTGTTTTCGCATTGTGAACAATTCATGAGTTGTACAGCTGAAGATAAAACGAAGATTGCGTCATATTCGTTTCGGCCCTAGACCAAGTAAAGTAAAATATAGTAAAGTAAAGTAAGTATGTACATAAGACTACTTAACATGTTTCCTGGCGTGACAAACCAACTCCAAGAGAGAACCATTCCATTTGTTCCGGATTCTAAATGTAGTAAGCTTGTTTGGCCATTTCTGATTTTTGAAAGCTGTGTAAACCGTAAATCAAGAAAGCGTTCAATGCTAACTTCTTAATATTTTCTTTACTAGTCTTTAGAATTTAATATTTGGTAGAAATAGGCCTTCAAAATTTTTTGCCTTTTTTACTTTGAAGGGGTCTTTAGTAACTTTTATATCAGTTTTTTTTGCGATATTAAGTTTATTTCTGAATAATGGCCCTTTGCAACAATTCTAATTTGAAACGTTTTTAGTGATTTTTAGCTAGGCTGTTGACAATTTCCTTTTTTGTCTTCAAAATATGTTTTCAGTAAGTGTTATGAATATTTTCTTTTTCGGAACGCTTTCACCTTTTTCGAGAATTTTAAAATAAATTTGTGAAGGCTTTTGGCGTTTCTAAGGATATTTTTTTTTCTAGGCAATCCTGATTCTGAATATTGAAAATAGGCAAGGTTCCCATTTAATCCTACTACAAACTAGGTTTTAAAGTTGAAAAGAGCATTGCAACTATCCTCCAATATATTTCCTCTCTTATTGTGTACTGGAACTAAATGCCACCAAACATCCCTTCTGCTCATGAGGTAGAGCAAGCTGTTGTTGATGTTTTTATGTTGTTAGTCTGACACGTTTGAGATCACGCAATCAATGATTACTGCTGCGGCCAATAAGCTCAAATATTCTCGTTCCCGTCGTCTTCCGTCGATGTATTGCTGTATAATTTTTCCCACTGTGCCAAATTTTCAATACCTCATTCGAATAATATAACTTCTAGAAAATCTGAAAACATTCATTTTTCGTTCCTATGTTCAAATGTGCTGATAAAAGTACGGTCTGAAATTACCGTGAAATCGGCTGCAGCGAAATTGTTCGAATTTGTTGTCAATCGAAACTTTCTCGACAGAATGAAACGTTATACCGGGTGATTGGTTCCTTGTTGAGAGTACTTCAGGGGCTGATAAAGGGGCCACATTTGTTGAAAAAACTTTTCTTATATGCCCTAACGTCAATCTACTCGAAGTTATACAGTTTCTGAATACTCTTTTCTAAAGTGGCTCCAACGTTTGCATTTAAAAAAATGGACTTTTTTCCGGATAGTGATACAAAAACTAAGGCAGATGACTGAGTTTTTTAATTGTCCTATAGAAGGTGATTATATTAGTTCAGCAGCCTTAGTGTAGGCGTGTAGGCATGTTTTCAAGTTCTTTCTTGTTTTGTTTATCAGTTCTCTTCAGGTTTGCCCAGAAATTTTCGATGGGACGCAGCCGGGGGGCGGATGGCGGCTTCGCCCACTTGGGTATATTGATATTCAGCCGCCCATCTTCTCCAATGATCGCTTCGAGTAGCAGGCCGACGCCCTTATGGTATTTCTTAATAAACGACGCAACATCCGGCAGCGTACTATAAATTTCCCCGTTCAGGGCCTGTCCATAGCGAGAAAAAAAAACGGCTTTGACATCCCCTTCTCGCTGATTGTCAGCCACAGCAGCGCCTTCTTGGGAACGTTGATGTATGAAATAAACTTCACCTCACTCACTTTCTTCGTGGGGGAAGTAAAATACGAAGTGCCCCGCCAGTCGTTGCTATCCAGGGCAAAATAGGTTTCTCCGTCCATCACCACCGCCACGTCGCAATTCGCTGGGGAAATCGAATAAATTTGAATATTTAGAATAGGTTATGTTTCCATTTAATTCTACTACAAAAAATCGAATATCCTTTAATTTAATACCGTCCGATTTGACCATCTTATTCAGTCGATACCGCTGCATCATTGCCTGCAGCTCCGAGACCAGTGAACGGGACTGCCGCTTTTTGACACTTATGTCCATGTTCGACAGGTACTTTCCCACTGATCGGCCGGTTGCACGCCGCGACGCACAGTGGTACAAATTGGTCTGTTGGTGCGACAAAACCTCATAACTTCTGAATGGTTGTTTCCACAGTGTTCATGTCTTTGGCAATGTTGTTCAGCATAAAAATATCTTTATGAGGATGTATTCAGGTAGATTTAATTTTTTTCTTACAGATGGTGCTGACATCTTTCTTGTGCATAAGGTTGTCAAAAACATTAAAATTGTAGGATGGACCGTTAACGAGATATAACTATTTTCATTATTTACAAAACAAAACCCCATAACTCCTTCGGCAAAGTTGTTCGAATGATTTATCTTCAATGTTTGGTCTAGATCTGTTTTCACTTATCTAAATCACTTTGTTCCGAAAAATAAGCCCAGGGAAATTTTTCGGCCGGATTCCTTGTACATTCATGTACAACATGTCTAGATGACTATTTGATCTAGATCGTTCAATTTTGAAAGTGAAATTCTTTTGGCTACTCAAGTTCAAGTCTGCGCGATTTGGTGTCCTTAGATCAGTAGGCAGGTTCGTTCAATTGTTTGGATCGTGGTTTATCGTCATGCACAAATTGGTTTAAGTCACTCTTTTCACACGCATACACATACACATTTTAAACGTGTTGATCTTGATTCATGATATATAAAAACAATTATTGAATTCAAATAGATGACAGGATCATTTATTCATCGTCTTCCAAATCATTTTCTACGTAAAGGAATTTTACGACAGTTTGAATCGAAGCTTGTCTCAAACTGGACGAAAGGGGGTCAGATGTAACCAACATACCGTTCAGTACATCTTGCATGGTTTCAATTGTGCTGGACTTTTGGCTGTGCGCTTCACGAATTTGTGGATATGTGATGTCCTCATGGAAAGTTGAACACATGATCTATACCTAAGAACATGCTGTACCAAACATTAAATAACTTTTTAAGCGGCAGAAAGCGGCAGCTAAAGTTGAGTTTTTCGAAATGCTGAGACTGAAATCTTCAAATTTGAGAAGAATATTAAGACAGTATTCGCTGGTAAATCACTTTTTCAAATGTTTGAAATTAGTAAAAAAAATTTTTTTTTGTGTGTGAAACGTTGTGCTCAATCGTGGCATGGTAGGATATACTTAGCTATCTTTGTTTTTTTTCCTTTAATATAACTTATATTGGAGAGATTTCATGCATCATATCCTTATTATTTGGGAGAACCTGCATTTTGTAGGGTGGTAAAGATGATCAAAATATTTTTTTTTTATTTTATCAAATGTTAAACCCAAACTTCTTCTACGTCACGACGTACTAAAACATGCGAATTCTTTACAATCTATGCTTGATTCTTGGTCTGTTGGCATTCTAGTTTCTGCAAAATATGAGCTGGGATGTCCATTAAAAATGTTATAACTGTTCAAAGTTGAGTATGTCGAACTAAATGCTGAAAACCATGTTTTCTGTCAAGTTGAAAAAATCCCCAACATGCGTGAGAACAATGATGGTGATCGGCGATAAAATCGGCGATAAACATTCGATCTTTTTCAGCGTGCGAGTCAACTTCGTCTCTCACTCGGTTCTAACATTTGTCGTACGATATGCCAGTCCGAGTGAACCAATTCGGAGATTCGCTGAGATAATTCATTCTCTCTCAGAGATGGAATTTCCAATAGCTCTACAAACCGATGATTCACTCTTCGCTGATAGAATCCACATGTCAAAATAGAAGAGAAGAATCGCGAGACGATAATTATCGGAAAAGAAAAGCGATTGCGATCGCTTGAACAATTATCCCCCTTTCTTTCTGAGCCGCAAGTGTTGACAGTAAAATAGGTTTTTCATCGTTTGACATAATGTTGCTTGCTGTTGTCATTGTCAACTCAATGTTCCTTCGTTCGTCGGTTTGATTTGCATCGAAGGTTTGTTCGCTGATGTATGTTGGCCGATATCAAATTTTTTTTAAACAAGCAAAAACCTGCCCAAATTTTGTGAAAAAATCCGCAAATATAAATAGATTCGAAAAAAGTTTGCAAGCTATGCACAAAGTAACAACAAATATTTTCCATTTGAAAAAAACAAAATCGGCCACGGACTCTGAAAATCTGCATTTCACAGACAATTCTGAAAATCTGCTATCCCTGTTTTGTGCTGCCTTTTAGTTGGTCTAACGCTTGCAGTTTTTTCCCTCTCTGAGTTTTTGGTTTGCGATACAATTTTACGACTATCGGGACACTCTCACTCACAAGGTGATTCAAACCAAAGGATTTCGTTCCACGGCTCGATCGGATCGGGAGACGATAATGAATTACCGATTGAAACCGATGAGAGAATCGAGAAAGCGTATGAACAAGCGACGATAAACTCGCATACAGTTAACAGGCTATAAAGTTCACGGAGTATTCTTTCGGCAGTTTATTTGTCACACAAGTTCTCTTCTCGAGAGACGATACAAAACATCGCGTATCATGCGTGATCAGAATCCAATAGGATTCTCTCATGATAATTCTCTGATACGATTTTAACCATCCTTGCTGTCAACACTAACAGTGTACCGCCGTCAAATTTCTTTCATAATAAACCTCTGCAACATGTTGTGGATCCTACCTGCTCCCTGAATATTGACCTAAATTTGTTTTCTTAGTCAGGCTAAACTCGATATGACTTGTTACAGAAATGCTACTGACGCCGGTAAACTGGTACTGTTGGCAGAAAAAATTATTTACTGCAATAATTCGACATACAGGTCGGACTCGATTATATACAGACTCGATTATATATGATTCGATTATATGTAAAATTGTATATAATCGAATCATAATTTTTTTTTTCGATTTTAAATATAACTTACCTAAAGCAGCAATGTCGTATAGGGATCGTCTAAAAATACGTAACGCTTAGGGGGAGGTAGAAATCTGACAAAATGTCGTAATCAATACTAAAAATTTTGAAGATCTATACAGAGAGCGTTACCTAGAGGAATGAGGGGGTCGAAAATAGTTTTTATTTACGGTACGTAATTGATGGACGTTCCCTTTAGTCCAATATGACGTAACGCAACATTTTTTGCCCCAAAACGTTGATTTTCGAGCCATAATGTTTCAAGTAAAGTAAAGCTGATCTAAAACAGAAATATCGCGAGGGAACATTTACAAATTATGTAACGCTCAGGAAACGGGAAAGAGTGTTGGGTTGGCAAAGTGTTGCAACCCATACGGAAAATTTAAACAAAAAGCATGGCAAAGGGGTGATTTTACGAAGCTAAATCCCTCAGCTTGTGTGTAGGCCGAAGCTTCATGCACGGGGTAGGGGATTAGCATTGCACACGCGCACCGGTGAATTTGCTTACACATCACGCAGTGCAAGTTGCAATACACGCCGTGTAGTGTTTCTATGCAAAAGTGGAACCCGTGCAGCACGGTGTAGTGTTTTTGCCTTGGCTGACTGCAATAACATAAAGAATAACTACGAAATACATATATTTTTGTAAGAAAGGTTTTTTGCGACTTTAAGGAGGTTAGTCAAAAAAATTCTACTTATTCATTTAAAAACAACAAGAGATGTATGCAAAATAAACAAAAAAAATTTTTTTTTTCTGATTCGATTATATATAGTGAAAATTTTTCAGAGACTGTATATAATCGAGTCAATGTAAATAAATGCAAAGAAGAGTTTTCGCTGCGTGCGGTCTAGTTTTTTTCTCAGCTGATTCAAGTGTTTTAGGCTCTTTAATTGTTATTTTCCAGCAGCGAAAAGTGTTATTGCACCGAATTAACGTCGAGCAACATATTCCTGATTAAATACCGGTAAGTTTCAATAAGAATTACCGTTATGTAACCAGAAACATTCTTTTGTTACGCTCGGGGCATATTGCTTCCCGTAGCTCGGGGCAAAAGGACTCTTTGTAAACAATTTTTTTGCTTACATTCCACCTGTTTGCAGCACTATCCGGAAGTCAAATCGGCGGTCATGGACCGTTGAACAGCTACGATCGGTGCTAGAGGCAATCAAAAACGGTGTTTCCAAAAGCCATGCCGCTCGAATGTATGGAATTCCAAAGAAAACCATTTTGTAATTATTTATTAGATGACAAAATGAGCCGTATTGCCCCAATATTGTGGTGAAATCTGTTCCGTGGACGGGGTGCATATAACTGCATTGACGACTTTTATAAATTTTTACACTCATTTAAAAAAATGTGTGTTATGCATTTTCTATAATGTTTTAGCATCAGATGCGAGTTTGAATGAATAAAAAAGGGTTTTTATATTTTGATAAGTATTTAACATTGGTTTTATTTCTCAGCTTCAACAAGAATATACTCTGCTTTCATTAACCGGTGCGTTTTACCCCCAGGAACCCCTATAGTATAACGTAATTTAGTGCAGGTATAAAGCATTACTAGAAAGAGAATAGCAAAAAAGCAGGTTTTCCCATACAAATTTTCATATAAATTTGAGATGCAATGCGCCAGGCGGAGACAAAACCAATCGACTTTCGATAAGTTCAGGATTATTTTGGGCCCCAAAAGGAACCAAAAAAAAATTTGTTCTGGAAAACCGATCACTTTGCCCCACTCTAATGTATATTTGTAGCTAACTCCATTTTGTTCATAATTCGACTACAAAGCTCTACTTTTTGATTTGATTTGATTTTAACCTGAGGGGATTCAGCTTCGACTACGAGACTAGAAACATGTTCGAAAATAAATAAAGAAATGAAGTTGACGTTCCGATTAGAAGAGAGTTACATTTCACGAAAAAGTTACCAGATGCGGCGTGCATCGTTACACGGAGCACCCTCTGCAATTATTTATTCATTGTTTTAATAAACTGTTTTTTGAAAAAAAGAATAATATAATCTTTATGTGAGTATCCTCACTTGAAGTGAATCTAATCGTATCCAATTCTGAGACATGAGACATGGCAGTCTTGAGAATTCTTTTTTCAGTGTTCGTTATCGAGGACGCCCTCGATTTCAGTGTGAGAAGTCTTCGAGAATTTAAACTCAAGTGTTCGTCCGGGTTTACGATTTCGCGTTTATTTTAAAATACATGTCCTTAATCTTAAGAATTTAACTATTCTAAGCTAAATTGGGGGTTCTGTTTTGTTTGACAGTTTCAAGTTTTTAAGAAATTTTCACTTCATTTTTTTCCTCACACTCCTTGTTTTATGGATAGGGTAGTTTGGGGTAATTTGAACCTCCCAAGGAAAACTCCTGTTATTTCGTAGCCTGTGTTTTCTATCCCATAAACGTTATGTAAACTTAAACAGTCACTTGTTAAACAGTGAAAATTGAATAAAAGTTTCAAGGTCGAATTTTCACCAACAATGTACCAATCATATGCGATCACGCCTGGCACAGACTTCATGAATAGATACCAACTGCCTGTTGTGATATCCTGTATAGCAGTAGCAAAAAAAAAAATGACAGAATCTCCCCGTCCCAATAGGTCAACTAATGTTAGCTTCAATGAGCCTAGACTATTTTGATGTCTTGAAGGTGAAGCTTTTTCGGAAAGTTCGTAACCACCTCCACTATCAGACAGTATTACGTTCTGCTGTTAATAAATATGTTAATGTTAATATAACTGATGTCTTGAAGGAGAATATGATGGCACAGGCAACAGTACTGCACCGAGCAATGTATGAACAGAGCGCTGGTTACTCGTCATCCATCAGTGCAGAAAAACTCGATATTCATTTTTGGTCAGTCAAGTCAAGAGAAAACTACATTGCCGCTGTTGATGCACAGTGGGGCGTGGAACACAATCGAATTGCCGTTTGAATTGTCTTCTTATTTCTTATAGCATTCTTATTTCGTATAGCAGCAAATATCAGAATTCCATATGATTTTTCGGGTGCCGCAAAATATAGGGTATTTAAAAGACGATAGAAAACCAAAATGCTCCGTACAGATCTTTGAATAGGTAGTTAAACGAGCTGTACTGAAGATTATATTTTACGTGCTAAATGAATTCAGTCCAATATGACTATACCAGTTGCATCCCGCGGTGGTGGTATATGTATATTAGTTTTTGTATTTTTCAATTGAAAATTTTTTTGAATTAGCATTTGCAAGAAAATATTACTTTCCATAACCTTACTTATAATTTAACAACGCTCATTCGTTGTCTTGTTTTCGTTTCGAACAGACGCAAATTGTTTTACTCCGGTTGATTCAAAATATAACAATACGGCACACGAGTTGTCGTTCGACGGGTATTGTTTTATCGGTTCGTTCTTGTGCAGTGCCCTGTGCGACAACAATAGCCTGCAGTTTATCAGCAGAAGCATCTTTTGCGCACTGGCAGGCTACCCCGCCAGTGGCCGGTCCGGTCACGCAGCTGGAATCATAGCAGCAAAAACATTCCCTCGCACCGCTGGTACCCCGCTAGCAGCACGGATCTCCATACGGCCGAGTGAGTGGTTTCAACTGCAAGTCTCATCTACAAGGCCGCGCGCAAATAAGACCACAGTGATACAACACAAAACGGGATCATTCGATGTCGGCATTGTTTGTTTTGCTGAGACACTCTTCCTGATTGATCCAACTAGCAGCCATCAGGTCGTGTAGGCAAAAGACCTAGACGTTCGGTGAAGTATTCGCTTTATAATTATAATTTTTAATTTTATTATCATTATTATCATAATTATCATTATTATTATTATTATGATTATTATTATTATTTTTCGTCCCCAATACGATTGTCTTTTTTTTTTTCATTTGATCCATCTTAACTTGAAAAATTGTTTTTTTTTATTTAATACCAATTATTTGTTCCCTCGTATATTCGGATAATTATCGTTTGTGTGCGGTAGAGCGTAACGCTCCCGCAAAATGGACGACATGCAGGCGCAACTTTTCCTGGATGTGGAAACAAATGGGGAAGAAATTGAAATTTCCCCCAGCAGTTCTCCCTTACCTTCCCCTGTACCATCCCCGCTACCTAGCCCTGTACCAAGGGTACCGGAAATACGGGTAAAAGCTTACCCAGATGCCGCTAGCGGTCCCTACGTTGTTTACTTCCGGCCCATAAAAAAACCTTTGAATATAATTCAAATAGGCAAAGACCTGGCAAACAGTTTCCGGCCGTAACCGAGATTACGAAGGTGAGGCCGAACAAACTGCGAGTTGTCATGAGTAGCTTGAAGCAAGCAAACGAAATTGCTAGCTACGAGCTCTTTACAAGGGAGTACCGCGTGTACATCCCTGCCAAGGACGTGGAGATCGACGGTGTGGTTACCGAAGGAAGCCTCACGGTTGATGACATTTTGCGTCACGGGGTTGGCTGTTTCAAGAACCCTCTGATTCAAAATGTAAAGATACTGGATGTCAAGCAATTGCATTCAGTATCCATCGAAGAAGGAAAGAAAAAATTCCTTCCGGGTGAGATTCGCCGGATCCGCACTGCCGAGCTACATAGCTTTGGACAGGGTTCGTCTGCCTGTACGCCTGTTTGTACCGCGGGTCATGCATTGCCAAAATTGCAAGCAGTTAAGCCATACAGCCACCTACTGCTGCAACAAGGCACGCTGCAGCAAGTGCGGAGGCAATCACGCTACGACCGCTTGCAGTGAGGATACTGAAAAGTGTCTTTATTGCGAGGGAACTCGGCATGACCTTTCGGCGTGTCCCGCGTACAAACAGCGCGAGGAAAAAATTAAGCGTTCCCTTAAGGAACGATCAAAGCGCTCTTTTGCAGAAATGCTTAAGAGGGCTGAGCCACCCTCGACAGGAAACATCTTTTCCTTTTTGCCAACCGATGAGGGTACATCTGACGATCCCGTCGAAGGGTGTTCTTATGTCTTGCCAGAGGGATCTAGGAAGAGGAGAATGCTCATCTCTCTTAATCTTTCTCGCAAAGGTCGAAAGATAACCCCTAGCGGAATGACCAATAAGACAACACAAAAAGGAAGCGGTGAAGAAAAACCGAAGCAAGTAACCCCCGGTTTTAATTTCAAACCAAACCAGGAGTACCCACCGCTTTCTGGGGCACCAAAAACCCCTCGTGCACCCATTTCTCGATCAGAAGACATAAAAGAAACAGGGTTCATAAAATTCTCTGATATTGTGGACTGGATATTTGAAACATTCAACATACCAGATCCCCTTCAAAAGATTCTTCTTGCCCTTCTCCCTACAGTGAAAACCTTTTTGAAGCAACTCACAGCAACTTGGCCCCTCATTTTAGCTATCGTATCTTTCGATGACTAATACGTCGAAAGAGGTTAGGAATTTTGTCACTGTGTTACAGTGGAACTGCAGAAGTATAATCCCCAAATTTGATTTATTTTCACATTTGATAAACACATACAATTGTGATGCGTTCGCGCTCTGTGAAACTTTTCTCAATTCAAATGACCAATTTAATTTCCACGATTTTAACATCATTCGTCGAGATCGAGACTCACACGGTGGAGGGGTACTTTTAGGGATCAAAAAGTGCTATTCTTTTTTCAGAATCGACCTTCCCTCGATCTCGAATATTGAAGTTGTTGCTATTCAAACAAATATGAATGGAAAAGGCCTATGCCTTGTTTCGTTATATATTCCCCCATCCGCGCGGATTGAACAGAAGCAACTCCTTGATATAGCAGAATTGCTTCCCGCACCTTTTTTGATTTTGGGAGATTTTAACTCCCACTGTTCGCTATGGGGGTCGCTGTACGACGACAACCGATCTTCCTTAATTTGTAACTTGATCGACGACTTCAATATGACACTTTTGAATACTGGGGAAGCGACCTAATCCTCCAGCACGTGAAAGCGTGCTTGACCTATCCCTCTGCTCGATATCACTAGCGTTAGATTTCCAGTGGAAAGTAATCAACGATCCCCACGGTAGTGATCATCTTCCAATCGTTATATCAATTGCTAATGGTTCAACTCCCCCGAACCCAATCAATATTTCCTACGACCTTACACGTAATATTGATTGGAAGCGTTATGAGTCTATTATAGCGGAATCTATCGAGACTCACGAGGAACTTCCTCCGGAGGAAGAATACGCGTTCTTAGCTGGCTTGATAATCGACGCCGCGACTCAAGCTCAGACGAAACCGATACCCGGGGTGACGATTAGACAGCGCCCTCCCAACAAATGGTGGGACAAAGAGTGCTCAGAGCTGTACGCGCGAAGGTCCGCGGCGTATAAGGACTACCGGGAGTACGGCACTGTCAACCTGCTTCGAAAGTACGAGGCACTGGGCAGGCAGATTAAGAGCTTAGTAAAGGCGAAAAAACGCGGGTACTGGCGGCGGTTCGTAAACGCGTTGTCGAGGGAAACAGCGATGAGCACTCTTTGGGATACCGCCAGGCGCATGCGGAACCGTGACGTTTCGAATGAGAGTGAGAAGTATTCAGATCGCTGGATACTCGATTTTGCCAAAAAGGTCTGTCCGGACTCTGTACCGGAACAGAAAACCTTTCGCGACGCGTTGTTAGTAACAACGGAAGAGCCTCCATTTTCGATGTTGGAATTTTCAATGGCTCTCCTGTCGTGCAACAATAAGGCTCCAGGGTTAAATAGAATAAAATTCAACCTGTTGAAGATTCTACCCGATTCTGCAAAAAAACGCTTGTTGAATTTGTTCAACAAGTTTCTTGAGCTAAATATTGTTCCGCACGACTGGAGGGAGGTAAAAGTCATTGCTATTCGGAAACCCGGGAAACCTGCCTCTGATCACAATTCATATAGGCCGATTGCGATGCTCTCTTGCCTCCGGAAATTAATGGAGAAAATGATCCTCTTACGGTTAGACAAATGGGTCGAAACAAACGGGTTACTTTCAAATACTCAATTTGGCTTTCGCCGGGGCAAAGGGACGAACGATTGCCTAGCGTTGCTTTCTACTGAAATTCAACTAGCCTTTGCTCGAAAAGAGCAAATGGCTTCTGCGTTCATGGATATTAAGGGGGCTTTTGACTCTGTCTCTGTAGAAGTTTTAAGCGCGAAACTTCATTCGCAGGGTCTTTCACCAAATTTGAATAACTTTTTGCTCAATTTGTTGTCAGAAAAGCATATGTATTTCTCACATGGCGATTCGACAACTTCCCGAATTAGTTACATGGGCCTCCCCCAGGGCTCATGTTTAAGTCCTCTCTTATATAATTTTTACGTCAATGACATCGATGAATGTCTTGCAAATTCATGCACGCTAAGGCAACTTGCAGACGATAGCGTTGTATCCATTACTGGTAGCGAGGCTAGCGATCTGCAAGGACCATTGCAAGATACCTTAGACAATTTGTCTGTATGGGCTCTTAAGCTGGGTATCGAATTCTCTCCGGAGAAAACTGAGTTGGTCGTTTTTTCTAGGAAGCATAACCCAGCTCAGCTGCAGCTCCTACTAACGGGTAAAACAATCACTCAGGTTATAGTCGCTAAATATCTCGGGGTCTGGTTCGAATCTAAATGCACCTGGGCTTGTCATATTAGGTATCTGACACGAAAATGCCAACAGAGGATTAATTTTCTTCGTACGATTACCGGAACCTGGTGGGGAGCCCACCCAGGAGACCTTCTAAGGCTTTACCAAACAACGATATTGTCAGTTCTTGAGTACGGCTGTTTCTGCTTTCGCTCCGCCGCGAACACGCACATTATAAAATTAGAGAGAATACAATATCGTTGTTTGCGTATTGCCTTGGGATGCATGCAGTCGACCCATACGATGAGTCTTGAAGTATTAGCGGGTATTTTTCCGTTGAAACATCGTTTTTGGAATCTCTCTTACCGGTTGCTAATTCGATGCACAGTTATGAACCCATTAGTAATTGAAAATTTCGAGAGGTTGGTCGACCTTCAATATCAATCCAGATTTATGACTTTATATTTTGACTATATGGCTCAAGATATTAATCCTTCTTCATACGATTCCTCCAATGTCGCACTTTTAGATACTTCTAATAATGCTATATTCTTCGACACCACCATGGAACAAGACATTTCTGGTATCCCGGATCAATTGCGACCCCAAGAGATCCCTAAGATTTTTTCCAATAAGTTTAAACATGTTAGTTATGATAAAAGGTTTTACACTGACGGATCTAATCTAGATGAGTCCACTGGCTTCGGTGTTTTTCACGAAAATTTTACCGCCTCCTACAAACTCGATGCTCCTGCTTCCGTGTACGTCGCAGAGCTTGCTGCTATTCAGTACTCTCTTGGGATCATCGAAACCCTGCCCATAGACCACTACTTCATCTTCACAGACAGTCTCAGTGCCATTGAGGCTCTGCGATCGATGAAGACTGTGAAGCACACCCCGTATTTCCTGGGGAAAATACGCCGGTTTTTAAGTGCTTTAACAGATAAAAATTACCGGGTTACCTTAGCGTGGGTCCCTTCTCATTGTTCCATTCCGGGCAATGAAAAGGCTGACGCTTTAGCTAAGGTGGGTGCTATTGATGGCGATATTTATGTAAGACCAATTGCATATGATGAATTTCATAGCATTTTGCGTCAGAGAACACTCAACAGTTGGCAATTATCATGGAACTCAGATGAACTGGGACGGTGGCTACATTCCATTTTTCCTAAGGTATCGACGAAAGCATGGTTCAAGGGGTTGGATGTAGGTCGGGACTTCATTCTAGTGATGTCCAGACTTATGTCCAATCACTATACGTTAAACACGCATCTCTTTCGTATAGGGCTTGTAGACAGTAATCACTGCGTTTGTGACGATGGCTACCATGACATCGAGCATGTTGTTTGGTCGTGTACCGAATACTGTGGTGTTAGGTCTGAGCTCATAGATTCCTTCCGGGCCTGAGGAAAACAACCGAACGTACCCGTTAGAGACATTCTGGGAAGCGGTGATCTCCAGTACATGACACAGCTATACGGGTTTATAAAAAATGCTGGCATTAAAATTTGATTTTTTTATCTATTTGTTAGAATACAATTCCCGTCACAAACTGAAAGAAAATGATACACCAGGCTGGAGACACTAAAAGGAAGACTCGGCATCTCTATGTTTACGCAGACACCTCAGACCAAAACTGCTCGAATAGAACATCACTGGTTAGCCACGTACAAATGAATACATTCTGTAACATAAAATAGTTAAAAACAAAATTGTAACTCCCCTCCTCTCACCTTAAATCCCCACTAGCTCGTAGTCGGCCGCGAGATATAAAAATTGTGCCTCCCTCTTTTCCCTGCTAATTTAGAATTAGAAAAAAAATCGTGATCGTGCCGTGTCAAATAAACTATTTTAAACTCAATTTAAAAACGCTATGCAAACATTAATTGCTGAGGCTAATGTTGTGCATCACTCTAGCCCAGTTTATTTTCGAAGATAACAGACATATAACTTTCAAATATGGTATCTTCGTTGTTTTTTGGTATCTTGAAACTGATCAATTTTTTTCTGATTGATTCTGTATACTGAAAAAATGTTTTGACTTGAATGGAATGTTCACATGTTCATAAAATTCTATACAAATTTCAAATTTTCTGTGAATATACATTTTCTACTAAAACTGCAATTCGTTATATATTTTCCACAAGCTTGTAACTGCAGGAAAAAAATTATGTGACATTTTTGCCGCTTTGTCCTTCCTTCTATATCTATTTGTCTTGTTGAAGTTGGCTCACTCACCGATCAGTGAGCCAACTTCAACAAGACAAATAGATATAGAAGAAAGTTTAATTTCTGCTAAATCGTACTCAATTAAATATTTTATGGAAGGTTGCCTTTTCGCGCATTAAAGAAAATTTGCTGTATTAGAATGAAAGGTATTCATCAATGGTCCAGAAATCAAATTTAGAAGGAAATTTGGGTCTAGAGCTCTATAGCAATATTTTGGAGAAAAACTTTCTTCTATAAAGTTGTTACACATGATAAAGCGCTTATTGAAAAAGTATCAAAAATTAGGGTAACCAAAATTGTCGATGCTATCAAGTATCTAACTTGTTTATTTTTGTAGATAGAAAACCTTTTTCTACAATTTTATAGCTCCAATAATTTGAAGTAACTTTGTAAAAAAAAAGTTTTTCTTCAAAACATTGCTATAGAGCTCTAGACCCAAATTTCCCCCTCATTTGGTTTTTAAACCATTGTGAATGTTGAAGAGAAATTGTTTTTATCTGAGATAGAGTGCTGCAAGGAAATAATCAAAATACAAACCCCGTTCGATTTTGGCAACACGCCAGAATTTTTTCTGTTGCCAAAATCGAACCATGCCAAAAATGGACGGTTCTTTTTTCATGACTTTTTTGACTTTTTTAGTGGTCAAAGACGACATTAACAGTAGAATGGCCACCAATGAACTAGTTTTAGTTCCAAGTCGTTTGAGGTGTCGCTTGACCAAACCGAACCAAAATATCTTCCTTTTGGAAGATCTTGAGCTAAAATTGGTTAAAATGAATCAAGCAAACTACAAAAGTAAGACGAGCTCAAATCAAACATAACTTCAGAATAAAAATATGAAATTATTGTAGCCTACGTCAACTATGCGGTCGTGTCTTGAATACCACCCTCCTACTATTTCTGATTCGATTATATATACATATATTTTTGTAAGAAAGGTTTTTTGCGACTATAAGGGGGTTAGTCAAAATTATCCTACTTATTTATTCAAAAACTTCAAAATATTAATGCACAATAAACAAACAAAAAAATTTCTGATTCGATTATATATAGGATTCGATTATATATAGTGAAAATTTTTCGGAGACTGTATATAATCGAGTCCGATCTGTACAAAATGTTCACCTGCTCGAAAAAAACACCCTGTGCAAAATTTCAACTCAATCGGGCTTGAAATGGGGTGGCGCAAAGCGATTGAAGTTTGGCTCTTTTGAAAACCGAAAAATCACCCAAGGGGGGGGAGGGGTGGGGGTACGTGAAATTTCAAAAAATTTTTTGATGCCAAATGACTTAAAAACGCATGAAACGTCGAGAATTGGTGTCATCTGAAAAAATTTTTTTTGCAAAAATTTACTCTCTTGGACTTAGTCGTTTTTCCAATTGTGGAAGGCGGAGTTCAAAATGTTTAGAATTTATCTTTAGAAATTGATCACTAGTCTCTCGAAATAGCTTGTATAATGATTTACACTAAAACTAACATCGAATACATTATGTTTCATTAGGGTGGTTCATTTATTCGACATAGGGAGGTTCATAATATTGTGTAAAAATGAGTATAAAATAAAAAAAGCACTTCGGTTCGTTTGATTGGTGTGACGTCTTCGACAAAGTTGTAGATAATAATTCTGTCTTTCTAAAAAAATTACACTCAAAAAATTATTCATTCAAAAGTTAGAAGAAAGATTAAAAATTGATTATTCAAAATGGCTCATGTTTTAAAAACTTGTTTTTTTTCAATAAAACCTACGAAAGATTACCAAAACAATGAAACCAGTCTGATCATATAGAAATCAAGAAAAATAAGTATAAAAATATTTTTTGAAAAAAAAAAGTTATTTTCAATTATTTTTTTAAAGGCATATTTTTTTTTTGGAAGGACAAAATATTATCTACAACTTGGCCGAAGACACTATGCCGTTTCGACTGTAGACATATTTTTAATTTCCAATAGAACACTCTATGAGGAATCAAGAATATTTCTACAGTCAAAACGGTTTATTTGATTGGCATAGTGTATCTGGCAAAGTTGTAAATATTAACTTCGTTCCTCCAAAAAAAAAAATGTACCCTGTGAAAAAAAATAAATTTAAAAAAAATATTTTTTTTCTGATTTCTCCATGGCCGGTTTCGTTGTTCAGGTAAACTTTCGTAGTTTTTATAAAAAAAAAATAGTCTTAGAGAGTAGATTTTACAAACAAAGTAATATAACATATTCCATCAGTTTCCACCGTTTCATTTAAAAGTTTAAGACACTTGGAATCGGAAACATTTTTCAAATAACAAAATTCCATGTACCTCCCGTGTGTGATTTTGCAAATGACATAAAAGCATTCAACATTTTCCACGAGACACAATCTTAATTTTGGTTGTGATAATTTGTTTTGTAATATTTTGCCATTTTACTTATAATTTTTCCAGTTCAACATTGCCACCCTAACGACAATGATATAACAAATATTTATTTTCAGGAATTTTTCTATTGGTATACAGTGAAAAGTGATTTTTTTCATTTTATACTCATTTTTACACATGAATCACCCTAATGTCGAATAAATGAACCACCCTAATGAAACATAATGTATTCGATGCTAGTTATAGTGTATATCATTATAAAAGCTATTTCGAGAGACTAGTGATCAATTTCAAAAGATAAATTCTAAGCATTTTGAACTCCGCCTTCCACAGGTGAAAAAACGACTAAATCCCAGACAGTAAATTTTTGCAAAAAAAAAATTTCAGATGACACCAATTCTCGACGTTTCATGCGTTTTTAAGTCATTTGGCATCAGAAATTTTTTTTCGAAAAGCGAAATTTCTCGTACCCCCCTTTTTATTTTTCGGTTTTCAAAAAATCCAAACTTCAATCGCTTTGCGCCACCCCATTTTGATTCCGATTGAGCTGACATTTTGCACAGGGTGTTTTTTCGAGCAGATGAACATTTTGTATAGGGTTTTTTTGAAATTTTCTGGTCATTTTTTTTTCCATACGATGATTGGCGCCCTATTACATATATTTTAAGCGTTATTTCATTAAAAGATTGTAATTACTTCCGCAGTTAAGTGAATAAAATTGTCGGCAAATTGTAAACCTACTTGTCAAGAGAAAATAAAGGAGTTTAAAATCAAACCTTAATCTAATCTCACATCTATCATACTGACAAAAAAGTAGCCTAATCGTTGTAATTGAGGATTGCAACGATTTTTGTCGGAACTTATCAATAATTTGGTTTGACATATTTTCTAATATTTCCACATTAGCAAGCCTGTGTAGTTCATTCGTGCTAAACCAGCGAGGACGCTTCAATATCATTTCAGAAGTTTGTTCTGAATCCTTTGAAGCATCTCCTTTCTGGTCGTACAAAAACTTGTCCAGATGGGGACTGCATATAACATTGCTGGTCTAAATATTTGTTTGTAAATTAACAGTTTATTCTTGAGACAGAGTCTAGAATTTCTGTTGATAAGAGGAAACAAACGTTTTATATATTTGTTGCACTTTGTTTGGATATTCTCAATGTGCTTGAATCGTGACAAAACAGAGATTTCTCACATCCTGGTGGTAAATCAGGAAGATCAGAAGTAAAAATATTATATAAGACTGGGCCCAAGATACTTCCTTGAGGTACACCAGCCCTAACAGGCAATCTATCAGATTTACTATTCAAATAGTTAACCTGAAGAGTGCGGTCAGTCAAGTAACGGTGTATCATTTTTGTGATGTAAAGAGGAAACCGGAAATTGGACATTTTAGCTATCAAACCTTTATGCCACACACTGACTTTGGCATTTTCTGTTAAAAATTCTCACCAAGAAATTTAAAGAGCTTTCGGGAAGTCTTTTTAGGAGGATATAAAAAATCCCATCATCTCCTGGTGCTTTTATGTTTTAAAGTTCTTGATAATAGTTCGTTTTTCATTCAAGTTTGTTTCTAGTACCTCTTGAAGATGAAATTCTTGAGTGGTGATCTGATCATACTTTTGTGATATTTAATTTTCAATAGGACTCATTACGTTCAAATTGAAATTATGAACACTCTCGAACTGCTGAGCAAGTTTTTGAGCTTTTTGTTCATTCGCAAAAAATATGTGGTCACCATTTTTGAGGACTGGAATGGGCTTTGAAGGTTTCTTAAGAACCTTCGAAAGCTTCCAGAAAGGTTTGGAATATGGTTTTAGTTGTTCAACTTCTCTCATAAAATTTTCATTTCGCAAGAAAGTGAATCTATGTTTGATTTTCGTTTGTAAATTTTTAAAAATAACTTTCAAAGCAGGATCACGAGTTCTTTGATATTGACGTCTCCATATGTTCTTCAAACGTATAAGAAGTTGAAGCTCATTGTCAATGATTGGTGTATTAAATTTAACTCTAGCCTTAGGAACTGATAAGTTTCGGGCATTGAGTATTAAACTGCACAAATCATCCAATGTTCCGTCAATGTCAGCACTGTTTTGTAAAACAATATCACAATTCGAGCTTTCTTCGATCGTCGTACGATATCGATCCCAATTGGTCTTGTGATAATTAAACACAGACCTAGTGGAATTTAAAATAGTTTCACGCGGTATGGAAAAAGTTATAGGAAGATGATCAGAATCAAAATCTAAGCTCAATTTAACAAGTTTATCTCCATTGGACTTTTTCTGATCTTTGAAAGTGTTTCAAGTGATTTCAATTCAAATGTGATCGTAATGATTCTGAGTTCGCTTTTGGAAATTTTTTGTTTTCATTTTACAATTTTGTGAATTTAATCATTTTGAAATTGTACGGGTTTTTTAAGATACCTCCATTTTTTCATGATTTTTGAAAGAGATGTTTTGTGATGTCATGCTTAATTTGAGATTTTTTTCTTCTTCGGCCTTTTTTAAGTCTTTAAAGCACTTCAATTGACTTTTTATTTAATTTGGAATTCTTAAGGACTATTATTTTCACTAGCCAATGCTGGTTTTGAACTAACTTTTGATAATTTTTGAACTGTGATGACTGCGTGTGGACTTTACAAGCATTTTTAAGTTTTTTTGTATTGTTCTTTTTCGCCTTTCGTTTACAGGTCTAAAATTGTAATGAATTTTGCAGCTAACGACAAAGTTTTCGATTTAATATTATTCCAGGGATGAAAATGATATTAAAGTACCCTCACAAATAAATCAACATTTCCTCAACTGAATTAAACCACATTGACCTTTAATTTAAATGTGATGTCTACTAGCCTACTAGCAAGATAATTACCCGGCTTGATATTTAAGCTTGCCCTCAAAATGCTATTTGAGTCCAACATTCCATCACACCGACAAAGGGTGACGACGGGATTTGCGCCAAATCATTGCATGTTATCACAATTGTTGAGCATTTTCAAATTAATGATGGTAAGAAAATCCAATTAACACGTCAAACTGTCAGCAGCATACAATAGCTGTAATCCACTCTGGGCAAATGCCAAAACTTCAATCCACTTGCCTAGGAGTGGAACGAGTAGAAAAGTCAGAAAGCAAAAAAAAATGTAGGTAACCTTATCCAAACGGCCGTTACTTTTGCTATTGGCTGCTATTCCTGCATAGCAAAGGCGGCAGACGTTCGTGCCAAGTAGACTCTGAAAGACGCGTTCATCCCGTTTCTATAGATATTGATTTTAGTGCTCCACTGGTTTCCACCTCCGCCCGTTGCATCGTGAGTCGTAAATAAGTTTGAAGTAAATATTTATCAATACAACCACCTTCATTGTTGATCCGACAGGGTACCTACAGCTAGTATAGATTGAAAAGTAGCAAAAGTTCGAAAAAAAAAACTTCTTCATTTTTGTTACGTCTTTCTTTTGCATAATTCGCTAGAAACAACAGTTCAAATCCATCTGAACTTAGCACACACAGTTTCACCGGGTGGAACTATTCCACGTATTCTCCTCACACGATTAACTTGTTCGAAGGTTTTCACTTTTTCCCGGCTCCCTGTAACCGAAGAAGATATACATCACCCTTCACGCAAAACAGCAGCAGCCAGTCAGTTTCGAACAAATTGCAAATTAATTAATGCCACCCGGTGAAAAGTTTACCACGTTGTTCCCTTTGGTGCGCTCCCGGGTTCAGGAGAGATGTGTATTCCCTCTGCTGGCCCACGCACCGAACCATCAGCAGCAACAACAGCAGCAACATACACACCGGCGGTCGGTGAGATTTGTTATTTTTAGACCACTTGAGTCCCACTACACTCTCCTGCCCCGGTTCTTCTTCCCCACCGCACCAGCAGTTCTGGTCATCAACTCGCAGGTTGCGCGCGCGAGAAGCGTGAGAATGTTTTGATGCTTCCTGGGATTGTGTTTTGATAAATTCAACCGACCGTGCTGATTCTGATGCTCCGGTGAATGGTAAGTCGTTCGCGCTATTACTGTGCACGGTCAATAAATCAATCGGAAAACTAGGGCCAATGAGCGGGGCAGACCAGTAAACTTTGGCGTGGAGTGCGTTCGGAGTGAATTTTCAAGAGATTCCTGATTGTTTGTTAATCTGGTGAAGCATATTTTCGAACAACGTCGAAATGGTGCACAGAAACGAACGTCTGTTTCAGTGAGTGTGTATCTAACGAGATGCTAGCAACTATTTCTCATTTTCTACTTCCCCAAACTAACGAGAATGATATCCCTAGTTGACAATCACTCACAGCGCGGTTGCGAGGGATATTTCACAGACGGTAACGAAAAACGTAAGGCAAACAGAAATGATGATTTATTTGCTTTCTTTGTTTAATTTAGTTGAATAATTACACTAAAGTTTACTCTAGGGGAACGTACCGTCCCTCCTCTCACGGGTTGCGCAGAAAGTGCATAATTGATTAGACCCTCGTTTACACTTTGCATTATTATTCCAATAATATTATCATGCTGCGCTACAGCTGAACTAAACAGAAGGACTTTTTTAGAAACTTTAATGGGAAGTCCGAGCTAACATTGGTGCATGGAATAAGTGCAAGATTATCACAAGATCATGGTGCGAAGGCTGGCCAATACACTGTATCTCGATAATATTAAAATTTTCTATTTCGCAGGACACAACAACTGGAAAGTTTTTCCCGTTGTTTCTTTTCGAGCGAAATTTTCAAGAAAAAAAACGAGCACGTGTAAAAAGTTCAGTTATGAGCTTCATAGCCCCAAACATCCTACCACAGCTTACAAGCCAGAAACAGGGCAAAATTTATCCGAGAACATATCGACAAGCGCTGCCCGCCCCCAAAACGTGAGCTGTGTGTTGACTGATGAATCAAGATAAAAGTGGCGAACAAAGTATTACGAAGAAAATGTAAAACTTGGTAATCGTTGGATGATGTTGTGGGTGGATGCTTTAATTCGCACCAGCAAGTGGGGCCACTTCTTAATTTGCGTGTCAATATTGGATACTTTTGCCAGCAGCAAAAAAGTTAGAAACTTACAAAATCCTAATAGCTCTGAATTGTTTCAAGTTTTTCTAAGAACCAGAAAACAAAAGGTCAGCATTTGAAGAGATTACCTAGAACAAGTAATATTACACTGGTCAACACAGGTTTCGCCCTAGAGCTCAAGCGGGGGAAATTTGATAGATTATAACTTTTTAACCATTCCTGTGAATTTTTGTGCCCCTAGCCAGCTCTAAAGTACGTTAAAAGCAGCACAGTAGTTGCTCAACGGGTTCATCGCTTTTACGTTTGCATGGGAAAAGCTTCATTTGAGTCTCTAATGAGACATTTACGAATAACATTGCGCCTCCATTTTTTTGTTTTTAATGGAAATACTTTGTACTTTGATGCAATGTAACCGAGAGTCGAGCAGTAAATAATCGTAGAACAAAGTATAAACTCACCTCAAATGCCAAAAATTATTGCAAATTAAATACTTTATGACTTTACTTCGGACCCGTCTGTGTTACTTTTCGCAACACTACACAGTGTTGTCGATCAGTTACAATGATGCTACTTTGCTGTCCTTTTTTGTTTTACCCCTCTTCTAATTACAATTTCATGCTTGTGTGACTCTCGCTTCGATGCCCATTTCCCAAAACCCTTTTCCAACACTGGCCCACTGGCGCATATAATCCCTTTCGTGCCCAACAGCAGCGCCAACACTTTCCCTATCGCAATCAGTTTCATCTTATGCGTGTCGAGCATTCTGCACACTGTCTGATCGATTTATTCGCACTCTCTTTATTTACAAACGCACCTTACTTCAACACTCACTCACTCACAGGTTCTCTTTCGTAGCTGGGAGAATTATTCTCAGCGTTGAGCGCCAAATTTTACTCCGCTCGTTTTTGAACTCTTCTCTTCATTCTCTTTCTCCCACTGGCGATTCTCGAATCGAATGCCGAAAACAGCTGTTTCTCGCCGCGCCGACCATCATGGATTTCCCATTTTCATTTGTCGTGTTACGGGCGAAGATGATATTTGAACTTCCGAACCGTCATTTCACATCTCGGCCATTGTTGGGGAATGCACCGACAGGGATTTCCTGTTATCCTGTCAGCATCCGTTGTGCGGGGGCCATCGTGCCATAATGTTAGTACAACGAGAAGGGAGTGGGGAAAATGTTTGTCATTTTAATTGGACGTCAGTGCACAATAAAGCGCTCTACATGATGCTTTATATACTTTGGTATCGATCAGGATGTCTTTCTAGCGTCGCTTGCCTTCTGCCTGCCTGCTCGCTCATCATTGGCCGCCCACCCTTCTGCGAGATACCATCGGCATTGCTTCTTCAATTGGCACAATGAAGCAGAAAACATGCATCCTCGCGGGAGCGTCGTGTAGATGAATGTGTGGTTTGTGCTTTGTCCTACAAAAGCAGTCAGCAGGAAAAATGCTTGTCTTGAGGAAAATAGCATTCAATGTTTAGTTAGTCCTTCCTGGGCACCACCCATCTGTCGTTACTGTAGGCTGCTGATCCGAATGATGATGATGATGCTTTTCATGATTTGCAATGGTTTCAACGGCGAAGGTGGGCTGCTCACCGGCAATGTCAGCCTTTTTCTCCAAACATATGGAGCGTAGAGCGCAAGCTATATTTAGGAGCAACAAGTGGGTGGTGATGGGCGGCGATGTGCTTTCGCTGTTTGAGAGGTAGATAAAATTTCCACCAAATAAGCGGATTCGGTGTAGGACGAAACAGGACACTCCCAGCTTCCTGATGGTTTCGCCTTCTAGACGTGATTTTGTAAATTCATCACTAATGAAGAAGTTTTTAATTGAAATTATGGTTAAGCTTTGATTCGCTCCGATGTGAAATGTATGCAAGTTTTATGCCTACCCGACTCGGAAACCAACCAAGCGGGTTGTGGTGACTGGCAGGAGGGGTCTGAAAGATGTGATACAGTGAACGCTCCCTTGCAAGCCTGGAGACTGTACACAGCGTTTCAATATTCCCTCTGAACTTTCGTGGCTCTGACGAAACAGATTGGCGGTCTAACTTAAGTTTTTGCCGGCTGTGGAGATTGTGCACTGAAGCAAGATATTTTCCTGTCAGCAGGAGAACATTCCCTAGCAGATAAGTTTCGGTGAAGAAACTAAAAGTGTTTTGCAGTGAATATAATGGATCCTTTCTAGTTGAGAAGAGAAGTTCAGTTAATGAAGTTCGGATTCTGTTATGAGATGTTTTCGCACCAAACGTCAGCCCTACCGCTGCCAAATGGAAATAAATGGATCATCGAACGTTGCGTTCAAATATCTACTAAACAAATTACATAAATTGTTTATCATATAATGAAAACTGTGGCCAACATTTAAGAAATGGAATTATTGGAGTTGAATGTTGCGAAAATATGATCATCATTAATAAAAAATATAGCAAAAAATTAGGTCAACGAAATTAATTTTGTAAAAATGGTTCAAAAAATCCCAACGAAAATTGTAACTATTGCAAATCAAATTGTTGTTTACTTCCAACGATTTGTTAAGACACTAGCTGGTACCATGTCCGCGTTAAGATTTTACGACGGTAACCGCGTATTCCTTAAATGTACCATAATTTCAAACAAATGTTGATTATCATATTGTCATCATTACTAGGTTATAACTCTGGAACTCTATGTAATCAACTCAGAGTCAGGTTTTTGGAATCATGGTTTTATGAAATTTAAATTTTATCAAAATGCTAACAGATACATTCGGTAAAATATTATTATTGAAAAAAAGGTTAGAAGCTTGGCGAAACGTTTTGATACTAAGCTTATTTATGTTGGCCAACAAGAGTTGAATAATTTTCCTAATCTTCAACTAAACAACAGGTGCGAAACGACCCAGGGGTAAAATGTAAGTCAAAAAATGGTTTTCAGTCACGTTGATCAATGAAATACATCTTATGTTTAAAAACTTCACATATTCCTCTACGCATACTCATAATTTGAGAGAAACACAGATTATCTGTGATGAAAATGAATAAATGCCACTTCCCAATAAAATAGATCAAATTTGAAGTCTTTCAAATACATTAGCTACTATAACTTCTACAAACCGATTCTCTTTATGATTGGTTCAATTGTTTAAAAATCATTGAAGATTGATTGAATACGCCTCATACTAAAAAAATTCTGTGTGCAAAGATGCACGGTTATCATGGAAGACGTTTCCAAGTTTGCAGAATACAAATTGACCTATTTGTGACTCCCCGAAGAAGAAGAACGGGTGTCAAACCATCATAGAAATATTTCTACTACCTATAAACCCTCGCATATCAAATTCTCCGAAATCGCCTTCTTGAGGCCAAAAAAGAAAATGATCCAAAATGAGCTCAGAATGGCCGAAATCGCCTTCTAAAGGCCATAAAACGTCAAAAAAGAAAATGATCCCAAATTTAGCTCAGAATCGCCAAAAACGCCTTCTAAAGGCCAGAAAACGCCAAAAAAGAAAATGATCCCAGATTGAGCTCAGAATGACGGAAATCGCCCTCTAAATGCCAGAAAAGGCCAAAAAAGAAAATGATCCCAAATTGAGCTCAGAATCGCCAAAAACGCCTTTTAAAGGCCAGAAAAGGCCAAAAAAGAAAATGATCCCAAATTGAGCTCAGAACCGCCAAAAACGCCTTCTAAAGGCCAAAAATCGCGAAAAAAAAATTAGCCCAAATTGAGCTCAGAATAGCCAAAAACGTCTTTTAAAGGCCAGAAAACTCCAAAAAAGAAAATGATCCCAAATTGAGCTCAGGATGACGGAAATCGCCCTCTAAATGCCAGAAAAGGCCAAAAAATAAAATGATCCCAAATTGAGCTCAGAATCGCCAAAAACGCCTTCTAAAGGCCAGAAAAGGCCAAAAAAGAAAATGATCTCAAATTGAGCTCAGAATGGTCGAAATCGCCTTCGAAAGGCCAGAAAAGGCCAAAAAGAAAATGATCCCAAATTGAGCACAGAACCGCCAAAAACGCCTTCTAATAAAGGCCAGAAAACGCCAAAAAAGAAAATGATCCCAAATTGAGCTCAGAATGGCCGAAATCGCCTTCTAAAGGCCAGAAAAGGCCAAAAAAGAAAATGATCCCAAATTGAGATCAGAATGACGGAAATCGCCTTCTAAAGGCCAGAAAAGGTCAGAAAATTGAGCGGGGGCCTAGTGTGGTTAGTAACGTCTCCACCAACCACGCTCGACGCCTGGGTTCGAATCCCACCGCCGACATAGGTGTCGATGGTTGTGAGGTGGCGTGATCCACTCACAACCAACCCAACTGGTCTAGATTCAATCCTAGCCGACACCGGGAGATTTTCTGAGGCGAAAAATCTCTGGGATCACGCCTTCCATCGCATGAGGAAGTAAAGCCGTTGGCGCCGGTCCGTTAATAAACGGGTCGTGAGTTAGGGTCCTGGGTGTGGAGTCGCCTCCCTGGGCGTCGGTGATTGGCCACAACAGTGGCGGAACTAGACCGACGGAAAATAAGCGAGAATAAAAAAAAAAAGGTCAAAAAAGAAAATGATCTCAAATTGAGCTCAGAATGGCCGAAATCGCCATCTAAAGGCCAGAAAAGGCCAAAAAAGAAAATGATCCCAAATTGAGATCAGAATGACGGAAATCGCCTTCTAAAGTCCAGAAAAGGCCAAAAAAGAAAATGATCCAAATTTGAGCTCAGAATAAAGGAAATCGCCTTCTGAAAGCCAGAAAAGGCCAAAAAAGAAAATGATCTCAAATTGAGCTCAGAATGGCCGAAATCGCCTTCTAAAGGCCAGAAAAAGTTTAAAAAAAAATGATCCCAAATTGAGCTCAGAATCGCCTAAAACGCCTTTTAAAGGCCAGAAACGCCAAAAAAGAAAATGATCCCAAATTGAGCTCAGAATGGCCGAAATCGCCTTCTAAAGGCCAGAAAAGGTCAAAAAAGAAAATGATCCCAAATTGAGCTCAGAATGGCCGAAATCGCCCTCTAAAGGCCAGAAAAGGCCAAAAAAGAAAATGATCTCAAATTGAGCTCAGAATGGCCGAAATCGCCTTCTAAAGGCCGGAAAAAGTTTAAAAAAAAAATGATCCCGAATTGAGCTCAGAATCGCCTAAAACGCCTTTTAAAGGCCAGAAAACGCCAAAAAAGAAAATGATCCCAAATTGAGCTCAGAATGGCCGAAATCGCCTTCTAAAGGCCAGAAAAGGTCAAAAAAGAAAATGATCCCAAATTGAGCTCAGAATGGCCGAAATCGCCTTCTAAAGGCCAGAAAAGGTCAAAAAAGAAAATGATCTCAAATTGAGCTCAGAATGGCCGAAATCGCCTTCTAAAGGCCAGAAAAAGTTTTAAAAAAAATGATCCCAAATTGAGCTCAGAATCGCCTAAAACGCCTTTTAAAGGCCAGAAAACGCCAAAAAAGAAAATGATCCCAAATTGAGCTCAGAATGGCCGAAATCGCCTTCTAAAGGCCAGAAAAGGTCAAAAAAGAAAATGATCCCAAATTGAGCTCAGAATGGCCGAAATCGCCCTCTAAAGGCCAGAAAAGGCCAAAAAAGAAAATGATCTCAAATTGAGCTCAGAATGGCCGAAATCGCCTTCTAAAGGCCGGAAAAAGTTTAAAAAAAATGATCCCGAATTGAGCTCAGAATGGCCTAAAATGCCTTTAAAGGCCAGAAAACGCCAAAAAAGAAAATGATCCCAAATTGAGCTCAGAATGGCCGAAATCGCCTTCTAAAGGCCAGAAAAGGCCAAAAAAGAAAATGATCCCAAATTGAGATCAGAATGACGGAAATCGCCTTCTAAAGTCCAGCAAAGACCAAAAAAGAAAATGATCCCAATTTGAGCTCAGAATAACGGAAATCGCCTTCTGAAAGCCAGAAAGGCCAAAAAAGAAAATGATCCCAAATGGAGCTCAGAATGGCCGAAATCGCCTTCTAAAGGCCAGAAAAGGCCAAAAATGAAAATGATCCCAAATAGAGCTCAGAATGGCCGAAATCGCCTTCTAAAGGCCAGAAAAAGTTTAAACAGAAAATGATCCCAAATTGAGCTCAGAATCGCCTAAAACGCCTTTTAAAGGCCAGAAAACGCCAAAAAAGAAAATGATCCCAAATTGAGCTCAGAATGGCCGAAATCGCCTTCTCAAGACCAGAAAAGGTCAAAAAAGAAAATGATCCCAAATTGAGCTCAGAATGGCCGAAATCGCCTTCTAAAGGCCAGAAAAGGCCAAAAAAGAAAATGATCTCAAATTGAGCTCAGAATGGCCGAAATCGCCTTCTAAAGGCCAGAAAAAGTTTAAAAAAGAAAATGATCCCAAATTGAGCTCAGAATCGCCAAAAACGCCTTCTAAAGGCCAGAAAACGCCAAAAAAGAAAATGATCCCAAATTGAGCTCAGAATGGCCGAAATCGCCTTCTAAAGGCCAGAAAAAGTTTAAAAAAGAAAATGATCCCAAATTGAGATCAGAATGGCCGAAATCGCCTTCTAAAGGCCAGAAAAGGCCAAAGAAGAAAATGATCCCAAATAGAGCTCAGAATCGCCAAAAACGCCTCCTAAAGGCCAGAAAAGGCCAAAAAAGAAAATGATCCCAAATTGAGCACAAAATCGCCAAAAACGCCTTCTAAAGGCCAGAAAACGCCAAAAAAGAAGCCCAAATTGAGCTCAGAATGGCCGAAATCGCCTTCTTAGGGCCAGAAAAGGCCAAAAAAGAAAATGATCCTAAATTGAGCTCAGAATCGCCAAAAAAGCCTTCTAAAGGCCAGAAAAGGCCAAAAAAAATGATCTCAAATTGAGCTCAGAATGGCCAAAAACGCCTTCTAAAGGCCAGAAAAGGCCAAAAAAGAAAATGATCCCAAATTGAGCACAGAATCGCCAAAAACGCCTTCTAAAGGCCAGAAAACGCCAAAAAAGAAAATGATCCCAAATCGAGCTAAGAATGGCCGAAATCGCCTTCTTAGGGCCAGAAAAGGCCAAGAAAGAAAATGACCCCAAATTGAGCTCAGAATCGCCAAAAACGCCTTCTAAAGGCCAGAAAAGGCCAAAAAAGAAAATGATCCGAAATTGAGCACAGAATCGCCAAAAACGCCTTCTAAAGGCCAGAAAAGGCCAAAAAAGAAAATGATCCCAAATTGAGCACAGAATCGCCAAAAACGCCTTCTAAAGGCCAGAAAAGGCCAAAAAAGAAAATGATCCCAAATTGAGCTCAGAATGGCCGAAATCGCCTTCTGAAGGCCAGAAAAAGTTTAAAAAAGAAAATGATCCCAAATTGAGCTCAGAATCGCCTAAAACGCCTTTTAAAGGCCAGAAAACGCCAAAAAAGAAAATGATCCCAAATTGAGCTCAGAATGGCCGAAATCGCCTTCTAAAGGCCAGAAAATGTCAAAAAAGAAAATGATCTCAAATTGAGCTCAGAATGGCCGAAATCGCCTTCTAAAGGCCAGAAAAGGCCAAAAATGAAAATGATCCCAAATTGAGCTCAGAATCGCCAAAAACGCCTTCTAACGGCCAAAAAAGAAAATGATCTCAAATTGAGCTCACAATGACGGAAATCGCCTTTTTAAGTCCAGAAAAGGCCAAAAAAGAAAATGATCCCAATTTGAGCTCGGAATAACGGAAATCGCCTTCTGAATGCCAGAAAAGGTCAAAAAAGAAAATGATCTCAAATTGACCTCAGAATGGCCGAAATCGCCTTCTAAAGGCCAGAAAAGGCCGAAAAAGAAAATGATCCCAAATTGAGCCCAGAATGGCCGAAATCGCCTTATAAAGGCCAGAAAAGGCCAAAAAAGAAAATGATCCCAAATTGAGCACAGAATGACGGAAATCGCCTTCTGAATGCCAGAAAAGGCCAAAAAAGAAAATGATCCCAAATTGAGCTCAGAATGGCCGAAATCGCCTTCTAAAGGCCAGAAAATGTCAAAAAAGAAAATGATCTCAAATTGAGCTCAGAATGGCCGAAATCGCCTTCTAAAGGCCAGAAAAGGCCAAAAATGAAAATGATCCCAAATTGAGCTCAGAATCGCCAAAAACGCCTTCTAACGGCCAAAAAAGAAAATGATCTCAAATTGAGCTCACAATGACGGAAATCGCCTTCTTAAGTCCAGAAAAGGCCAAAAAAGAAAATGATCCCAATTTGAGCTCGGAATAACGGAAATCGCCTTCTGAATGCCAGAAAAGGTCAAAAAAGAAAATGATCTCAAATTGACCTCAGAATGGCCGAAATCGCCTTCTAAAGGCCAGAAAAGGCCGAAAAAGAAAATGATCCCAAATTGAGCCCAGAATGGCCGAAATCGCCTTATAAAGGCCAGAAAAGGCCAAAAAAGAAAATGATCCCAAATTGAGCACAGAATCGCCAAAACCGCCTTCTAAAGGCCAGAAAACGCCAAAAAAGAAAATGATCCCAAATTGAGCTCAGAATGACGGAAATCGCCTTCTAAGGGCCAAAAAAGAAAATGATCCAAAATTAGACTCCGAATCGCCGAAAACGCCTTCTAAAGGCCAGAAAACGCAAAAAAAAAAAATTATCTCAAATTGAGCTCAAAATGACGGAAATCGCCTTCTAAAGGCCAGAAAAGACCAAAAAAGAAAATGATCCCAAATTGAGCTCAGAATGACGGAAATCATCTTCTAAAGGCCAAAAGAGAAAATGATCTCAAATTGAGCTCAGAATGACGGAAATCGCCTTCTAAAGGCCAAGAAAGAGCTTAAAATGGCCGAAATCGGCTTCTAAAGGCCAGAAAACGCCAAAAAAGAAAATGATCCCAAATTGAGCTCAGAATGACGGAAATCATCTTCTAAAGGCCAAAAGAGAAAATGATCTTAAATTGAGCTCAGAATGACGGAAATCGCCTTCCAAATGTCAGAAAATACCAAAAAAGAAAATGATCCCAAATTGAGCTTAGAATCACGGAAATCACCTTCTAAAGGCCAAAAAAGAAAATGATCTCAAATTGAGCTCAGAATGACGGAAATCGCCTTCTAAAGGCCAAAGAAGGCCGAGAAAGAAAATGATCCCAAATTGAGCTTAAAATGGCCGAAATCGGCTTCTAAAGGCCAGTAATCCAGCAAAGTAATAGGCTCAGAATGACGAAAATCGCCTTCTAAAGGCCAGAAAAGACCAAAATAGAAAATGATTCCAAATTGAGCTCAGAATGGCCGTAATCGTCTTCTAAAGGCCAGAAAAGACCAAAAAAGAAATTGATCCCAAATTAGACTCAGAATCGCCGAAAACGCCTTCTTAAGGCCAGAAAACGCCAAAAAAGAAAATTATCTCAAATTGAGCTCAGAATGACGGAAATCGCCTTCTAAAGGCCAGAAAAGGCCAAAAAAGAAAATGATCCCAAATTGAGCTCAGAATGGCCGAAATCGCCTTCTAATTACCTTCTTCATTCTCTAGATTAGTTATGCGAGTTATGCAAAGATTCATATTGCGTTTATGTGGCACCAAAACCCCTCCCTCCAGGTAACCCCGCTTTTCAGAGAGGGAAGGGTTCTCGAACCATCATGAGAACCTTCGTCGGCCCTAGAAAATTCTATATACAAATTTTCACGCCGATCAGTTGAGTAATTTTTAAGTTTATAAGGGTCATAGAGTTCTATGTATGTATGTAGTCAAGTTTAGTTTAGATTTTTTTTCTTCTAAGTTTGATTTAAAGCTCAAACTGAAAATTATTGAAAAATTATAATTTTTCAACTGTCCTGTGAATTTTGGTGCCCTCGGCCAGCTCGAAAGTGCGTAGTCTTCAGCAGGGCTGCAAATTTTCGACAGTGCAAACGAAAATAACAAAAACTTTTTTTTTATTACTTTATTAGGGTGGCTTTCAGCCACAGGCTGGTTCGCCACATAACAAAAACGACATTTTCACTGTCTCAAGTTGAAACGACCTTCAGTGCCACCGGTGTCAATTTTTAATGAAAGTCCGGTCATTGAAAGAAATGAGCAGTTTTTTGACATCGAGATCGAAAATTTGATTCGAGCCAATTCATTGCATGAAGTCGATGATAAGCATTTACATTCTCCACCACATAAACATCACTGAAGCAACACAGAGTGTGTGAAATCACGCTAGTCAGCAATCACTGTCAACTGATTGGAGCTGAAAGTCTTTTTCATTCTCAGCTCGTTTGTTGAAAATGAAATTCTAAGACTTCAACTTCAACTTAAAATCCTTTCATGACAGCGAAAGCTTCAGCGCTGCACAGTAGTACGCGAAAAACGTGATCGTCAGCCTTTTGATTATAAAAATGCCATTTAAATGCTAAAGTATATTTGACAAAGTTTTTGTAGATCTTAAGAGGCATTTTTTGATGCAAATAAATTTTTATTAATTCACCTATAAGTGAGATAAAAAATTTATTCTTTTATTTACTTATCAAATGAAAACGAAGTCTTCAGCAAAGTTGTGGACAATTTTATGTAGAGAAACTTTGCTGAATACACTTTGGTTCTACTTCTTGAAAATCGACCACATACAGGTAGTTTTATACACAGACATTCTCTAAGTTTGTAAACATCGAAACATACTAAATAGCTTTCTGACGTAGAACTACCTCTCTCAGGAAGTTCGGCTATATGGGGATGTAAAACAAAAATCTGAAACCGGTAAAACTGGAAAATATGTTCAATTTCAAATGCTAATAAATCGGTTTGTTTTCGATGGATTTCCTTCGTTCTTGCAGCAAAAGATTGGCAAATCTTCTAAGAATCCTCCCGAATGCAGAAAATTGTAATTTTGTTATTCTACTTATTGTACTATTTAAAATTGTCAAGCCTTGTCAAAACGCAAAATTCGACCTCTGATTGGTCGTTATATGATTGCTTTCCCAAGCACGGTCGACAGAATTATAGACCTAGTATTTCTGAATGTACTATTTGGCCTATATAAAAATCTGTTTCAGCCAAAACTGCTCATATTAATTCTAGACAGCGACAACAGCTGTCCTCACCAAGCAGTAGCAGTGGCAGCGGATAGCAGCAGCTGCTGTGGAAACGGATAGCGGCAGAAGCAGCTTCTGACAAGTTATCTACTTGCCACTGGCAACGGATAGCAGCAGTTGCAGTGGGTATCAGCTACGATGCTGCCAGCATATGCAGTGAAACTTCCTTTAGTAAATTGCAGCCTTCGTGCGGTAGTGAGCAGCATCAGTAGTAGATACATCAGGCGGTCACTTCCTCTAATGAAAACTTGCCTCATTTTGACAGCACAATAACGTTTTGGAAAGCTGGCGTTTAAAATACATGAGCCGGCAAGTTTTCAGTGCTAAAACCTTACCTTATTCACACTGTCAGTGATAACATAACGCAAAGATTTGATCAGCATCTTTTTCGATATTGAATTAAACCACAAATTTTCCTTTTCAGGAAAAACTAAACTTCTAATTGAAGAGCTGATATTTCCTTTAAAATTAATACACTACATTGTGAATGATGGAACAGTTATAAATTTTATTTCACCTTCATGTCTCTCAGAACGTACTGAATTATCTATTCCTTCAGTAATATGCAACGCCCGAACAACTTTTGTTATCAGCCTAAAGATTAGGTTAGTACACGATCAAACCTCTAAAATTGTCGAGCTTTAATATGGCAAGCAATTAAACTATTGAAAATGGTCCATTATAGTTGAAATGTAGATTTAGATTAATCCGATTGTCCATTATATGATTACTTTCCCAAGCACGGTCGACAGAATTATAGTCCTAGTTATTTGGAATATACTATTTAGCCTATATGAGAGCCTGTTTCAACCGAAACTGCTCATATTAGTCTAGACAGTGACGATTTGACAACACGCAAACGTTTTGTAATGCTGCCATTAAAAATATATTGGCCGTCAAATTTTCAGTGTATAAACAGCTCTCCGTTGTGTTATCAGAAAAATGCCATAATCCTCTTTGTTGGGGTAGTACACAGATGCGATCAACATTATATCCGATATGAAATTGAAAAACAATTTTCTTTATAAGAGCACCAAACAAATTATTGACGATATAATATTTTTTCATTTTGCGCTAGAATTGAAGGTAAAATGTTATTTTAATCTGCATGCACTCTGACTGTTGACTGTGTTGTCCTTATTTTATTTAATTTTGTCCATACGAAGGTATCTCGGTATTGATTAGGTAGGATATGGTATTTAGAGACTGAAAAATTGATTGAAAAATTTACCCTGCATCCGACAAAATACAGAAAATGGTAGTTGGATTATTCGAACTTTTGCACTATTGAAAATGGTCAAACCTTGTTGGAACGCAGGTTTCGTTAGATTTGATTGGTCGTTTAATACTCACTTTCCCTCACACGGTTGACAGAATTTTCTACCTAGTCAACCGGGTTATATAGGATTGCTCCATTTTACTAGCAACAGTGGCACCGGATATCTGCAGTGGGTACCAGCAGCGCTAGTGGTGGCAGCGGCGTCAGCGGTAGGTGCAGCGGCACTACCGTTAGACGTCAATGTAATAAATTTTACTATAGAGCCATTCCATGCTACTTTGCAAATCGATCCTGATCGACCATTTCCGATTTCGCAGAAACTTTTCTAAGTTGTTTTTGATAATTAGGTCGTTTTATGATATCCGCTGTTCAAAGGGCTTACCTGAAAATATGACTGATAGATAAAATTTTCAAGATCAGAAAAACGGCTTGTTTGACTGAAATGATGTCTTCAGCAAAGTTGTAGGTAATAAAATTGCGGTTTTTGAAAAAATATGTAGTAGAAAAAGTTTTTTTCCTGTGCTGAATTTTCCAAATTGTCACAAAATATCTCAATTTAGAATTTAATTTGTTTACACATTGAAGATGACAATATGTACTATCTGGCAAAATTTGGTGATGGTTGAATGGAAAACAAAAAAGTTATGAACGTTTGTTTATTTTGACATTTTCACTTTGAACTGTTTTTTTAGTGTTTATTTTAGCTACAAATAACAAGGTTAAAAATTTATCACTAACGGCCTGTTTTTGTACTATTTGTAACTAAAGTCAATTTTGCTCTGAGAAAATGTTCATTTTTTTCTCCCGATTGAATCCGTCTGCCATACAAATATACTTTTTAGCGATTAGATAAGAGTGAGAAAATAAATCAAGTATTTTATATTCGTTGTAAACCAATTCGAAATATCTTGAGCCACGTATGCCACACTCAAATTTTTATTAATGACACTCTAGCATAGGTTAAATCTGTACTCAGTAATTTTCACGAACCACCAGGAAAATTAACAAGCATGAACAGAAAACTAGCATTCACAGTCATGGGCGTCAAAAAATATCCTTAGCGGAGCACCGATTTAAAATCACCGACGGGAGAGAAAATTTTCTTAGAATCACTAAGTACTAGTACACTTTAGTCGATTTATTTACGTGGATTCCGAAATTAGAGCCATTTTTTCGCGCGGATTATTTATGCGCGATTCTGGATTTACGCGTTTGTTTTACTTGGAGTTTTTATGCGTCACGTATCTTCTGCGTAAAGAGCGACTTATGTACATCGATCATTCATTTTTTTAACAACAACTTCCATTTTACTTCTACATTTTTAAAAAGTTTGTGTATCGCCTGTGCAAATGCCAACTCTGATTAGAAGGTTGTAAAAATTAGTACGTGTTTATATCAAGTAAATCCAGATTTGGGGAATCGGAAGCTAAGGGATTGAGCAGAGACAGGTGTCGCTAATAAACTTGCGCCTGAGGCAGTTTTTTTTCCCTTGTAGAAGACTGAACCACTGCGACCATTGTTTGATCTATTGTGGTATGCTTCACCTTACTCTAAGTGCGTACGAGCAGGTACATCACTATTTGGCGAGTTGATGTCCTTGCTACATTGCACATTTATCCCAGTTGGGCAACGCACTTCGTATGAAGTTCATTACCTCACTAGGACTTTCCCTACAAATTTCGGTAAGTTCTATGTGTCCCTTACCGAAGATACGCAATCTGCGTTGTATTAATACTCGGAATTCGCAGAGTAGATGTTCTGAAGTTTCGCTTTCGATGCCACACTGGCGACATTTATCATCATTAAGTTTGCCTATCTTCGTGAGATGATACTTCACGGACAGTGCCCTGTAATAAGACCTGTGAATGTCCTCAAGTCTTTCTTATTTAATCTGAGCAGCACGAGGCTCTTCTCGCGATTTGGCTCTATGAATCTTTACGATTGTCGTAATCCGCTTATGACATCCCAGTTTGCTTTGATGGTCGCTTTCTCCCATTCACCGAGTTCAGCTTTTAGAGCGCTCGGGGAGACTCCACAGAAAGGTTCTGGGCCAACAAAGTTAGTAGATGACCCTTGTCTGGCTAGTAAGTCGGCCTTCTCGTTTCCTTCGATTCCACAATGACCAGGAACCCAGTATAAGTCAACCTGGATTTTCATAGCTAACTGTCGGAGTGACAGGATGCATTTCCACACTAGTTTAGAGTGGGAGAAAGGAGAATTCAGGGCTTTAAGTACTGCCTAACTATCACAGAAAATGCGTATTCGTGCATTCTATTATCGCGTATATTTCCGCCTGGAATACTGTTGGCCAGTGTCCCATGGGAAAAAAATTATTAATTCCTGGTCCTGTGAATCCCGCACCCGCAGAACCATTCATTTTAGAACTGTCTGTGTAGAAGCAAAGTGAACCGTCCCGAATTTTGGGTCCACCTTGTTGCCAACTTTCTCGTTCTATCCATACTGTTCTGTAAGGAATTTCGAAATTTGGTTTCCTCTCCAGCCAATCCTCCTTACTTTTTATTAGATTATTTATTTGGAAATCTTTCAGTATTCTCTACGCTGTCTACGCTGCTTCGAAAATTAATGCTTCTCGATAATTTCAGATTTCGGTGAATATTCAGTTGCTCCTTTTCGATAAAAAGGTTTTTTTCTGATCTGATTCTGATCTGATGTCATAAGATACTGCTACTGTTTAAATTTTAACTATTTATAGTTTGTTGTAATCTAAGCGTCCATGATTCAAGGAATCATTGAAAGGGAGAAGTTTGTTTCGAACTTATCATCTGCGATCACTCTCGAATGCAAATAAAAACATTTTTATCTGCCAATTCCAGGTGCAAAATGCAAACAGGGTGCTGCAATACTGAGTGAAGCGTTTCCAGACTGAAGGCGGGTAGTGTAGGTACATCTTCTAGGATATTAAATTGTTCATTGTGTTTTAATGTGCTCAGATTATGGGTAGAAGGTTTTTTATTTTACAACAAAGTTTAGTTTCAAAAATCAAAACAACTCCTCTAACGTCCAACTCATATCATGGATTAAACAAAATAAAATACTTTCATCCACTAAAACTGCTCTTCTAGACATAGAAAAGGCATTCGACAGTGTTTGGCATAAAGGTTTAATAGTAAAAATGTCCAATTTCCGTTTTCCCTTTTACATCACAAAAATGATACATAGTAACTTGACTGACCGCACTCATCAGGTTAACTATTTAAATGGTAAATCTGATAGATTGCCTGTTAGTGCTGGTGTGCCTCAAGGAAGTATCTTGGACCCAGTCTTATATAATATTTTTACTTTTGATCTTCCTGATTTACCACCAGGATGTAAGGAATCTCTGCTTTGCGACGATACAAGCGACGATACAAGGCTGCAAAAAAGTATTGATTTCTTCATACTTGCAGAAATGGAAGATTTCTCCTAATGCATCAAAAACACATTTATTTATTATTCGTCATAAACCAAGAGCTACGGTGCAATCTTAATTTGGTCTGTTCAAGTTAAATACTTAGAGCTAATTTATGATAAAAATCTTACTTTCAAGGAGCACATTGAGAATATCCAAACAAAGTGCAATGAATATCTTCTGAAATGTTTGTATCCTCTTATCAACAAAAATTCTAGACTTTGTCTCAAGAATAAACTGTTTATTTACGAACAAATATTCAGACCAGCAATGTTATATGCATTCCCCATCTGGTCAAGTTGTTGTACAACCAGAAAGAAGATGCTTCAAAGGATTTAGAACAAACTTCTGAAAATGATATTGAAGCGTCCTCGCTGATTTAGCACGAATGAACTACACAGGCTCACTAATGTGCAATTGCACCGCATTGTACTCTTGTTTTTGTCTTAGTGTTTATTTTCCAATTGCGGCCAGTACAGTTATTAGAAACAGCAAAAAAGTCCTGGTATGCTCTTTCATTCTGTCGTCTACGAGGCTCCTCCTTATTTCAAATCTCTCTCTTCAAAGCCTGGTATAAAAGGCAGCGATCGGAAGTTTTATTTTCACAGTACCATAGGTCCGGTCGTGGCAAAGGTGGGAAGGCAAAACCCCGTTCATTTCGTGTCGTACTCCAAACCCCGGGAAGTCGAATTTAACGTCTGCAGTGCCATAAAAATTTCTGAAACTGAAGCATCCGTCTATCTGTTAGCTGTTACGGAATAGTTAGTAGCTGATACAGTTCTGAAAATGGTAGAGGATGCTACCGAGATAACAACATAACGATCTCACTTTATTTACAAATGGCAATTTGCATGACGAAAAATAAACAAAATTGTTTGTTCGTGATACCTATCCGCGCTAGCAGTCCGGTAGTCACATTGAGAACGTATTGGCAACAGAGCATCACAAAAGGAAACGAAAAATGTACTCCGTGTGTCGATTCGGCGTTATTTGGGGGATGTCTTCGGGATTGCGAATGTAAAAAAGAGAAGAAGCTGTTTTTTTTTATAAAGACGTTCTTGTCCGCATTACACAAACAGTGCGTTTCGGTAACAGCACGAATCTACCGGAGGCTTTTTCGCTCTCTTTTTTGATTTGCCCATGATAAATGCCGTGTGACGACTATTAAAAAATGCTGTGGGAAGAAAAAACGTAAGGAGTAAAATACAGACTACTCGGCACCTTACCGACAACCTTCGTACAAAGAAAAGCAAACTCGGCAATAGAGCGGCCGTGTACTGAAGAATATGTGTATCGCATGCAACCATACATGCTATCGTCGACATGGGAATAAGGTGAACAGCAAAGAAAAAAATAACATTTGTGTATGGGGAACTAGACGGCAGCGTAATAGTCGCAATATATTTTATCTGTCGGCTTTTTTCTTGCCAATACCACTACTGTCATAGAGGAACGCTTTCGGATGTCATCGAAAAACTGTTATTACTTAGTATATTTTTCCCCTGGTTTTGACACAAAATCATTTGATTTTGAAGTAGTTAAAAATTTTCTGTCACTCGCCAAAACATTGCGGATAGTGGTAAAACTTAATTTGCAAAAGCGTTAAAATTTATTTATTTTAATCATGCAATAAGATTCATGGTTTAATTTTTATGAATTTTCTTAACTCTAAATGGACCCAAATAGGTTAAATCAGAATGGCAAGTTTTAAATATTCGTGAAAATGTAAATTGTGCCAATTTGGAACGAAAACGACGAGATACTAAATTTGTGACAATTTGTTCGTCAATCAGAAAAAAGAATTATATGTTTCCATTAAACTCAACCAACATGATCACTGATGATGATTACATGTAGCAATCGAAATACGTATCTCTACGGACTTGTTATAGTTTCAATATTCACTTCTCAAATTTCTAGTAGAGTTTAATGGAAACATATAATTCTTTTTTCTGATTTCGGATATCATTGTACTAAGTCAAAGTTCACATCAATGGACAATGAAATTCTAATTCCCTAACAAAAAAAAAACGCTCGGCAAACATGTTTTGAAATTCTACGACGACTGAAAGCCTAAGCGGTAATGGTGTTTCAAATAGAAAAAAATGGCAGGATATTATTAAATTAGGAAAATGAACCGGATTAAGTCTGATAATTTTGTCATTTGTTTTCTTTGAAGTTTTGATGAAATATTTTTTAAATATTTTTATGTTTTAACCATTTTATAAATGAGATTTTTTAAACGAGCTTGAAGTCATCTTTATCAACTTTCAGTGTAAAAAATATTAAAAATAGTTGTTCAGTAATAAATATAATGATAGCAAATATCCTGCAATCATTTATACAAAAAGCCGTAACCTAGCTAACTTGTACTGACAAGCAATTGTTTCGTACTCTAAATTCCCAACCAAAATATGTTTTTTTTTTCGCCTCGGTTAGCATGATACACTACCGAACAGGCCACACGGTGCACATTTCGTGCATTCCAACAATCGAATCTCTGCAACCGTACTTTTGGGCTGCTGCACTCGTTCGGACACGTAATGTTCGATGCTTCTTCCCAAACAAGTCCATATGTGAGCCTCTCTCCGTTTAGACATTTCACTACAGGGCAGCAGAGAATTGATACCTCCAGCGTTGACCAGTCAGTGGTCAAAGGGTAAGCGAACTGCAAAATGTGCAAATGCGAACCGTCTGCATTCGATTCAATTGCCAGTATGTGCGGTCCGTTGCCTCTGCAGATTGTTTCACCCAACTAACGAGGACTGACGTTCCGGACCGGACGGTCTCTGTGTTGTTAATTCAAGTCCGGCCCGGTAGTTTACCATCTTGTTAGCGCAGTATCCTTAACTCTACAAAGTTGCCCACAGGAAGCGTTGATGCGAAATCCCCCGGAACCAAAACGGTAAATATACGTTGATCCTGGTGAAGTGTAGGCACAGCAAATAGAGCGCACGAAAAGGGCCTCTTCAGTCGTTCCGTCCGTCGTTGTTGCAATGGTGCCCTTCGCGCACGTTCCGTTCGAACGTACACCGTTTGCCATGTCCTGATAGGGTTGTTTTCGTGTATGGGACTTTTTTCTTTTTATTTCAAATCTAGTTTTTAGTTTGGTCACAACTTATACCATCATTGGATCGTAATAAGTGGATTCAATTGTTTCCGATGTTTATTTCTGCTACATCATCACACTCTCTTTTCCAGACGTGGCCTACATTATGGCACTAGAGAAAAAACTTCTACCTACTACCCACCACAATCCTCCCAGTTTGTTCCATTTTCCGACGGGTAATCTATTTAAATTAGCAGCGCTAGTTTCTGCGGTCTGTCCCGGTGGTTTAGAGGCTTCATTACGATGCAGATTTGCTTTCTAGAGCTTACTGCTGCAGCACATGTTAGTGCGAAGTTGTTAGAACCGCCTTGTTTGGCTTTCCACACCACTTCCCCAACCACTTCACCCAAAACGGTAATTCCATCGACGGCCTAGTTGTAATTGAATGAGAAAGCTTTTTAGACATTGTTTTGTGTTGACTTGCCCTTAGTGCTAGACAATTTATCAGCATGCGAATGCCCATCGGTAACTTTGCCAGCTAGTGGGCTAGCACGCGAGCAGGCTACCTGTGGTTGGTTTAATTGAATTCCACGTAACTTTCCACGGAAATGGTCATAATTTAACGCTTTATGGGGTGAAGTGCAGCAAACGTTTTCGGTATTCACTTGCTGACCAAGAAAGAGTGTAATTTCACCTCGACGCAAACAGTTTTTAAAGGTAAAAATGGGGTTGATTTGAAAATTCTGTCGGGCTTACATTCATTTTTTCTTCGTCTTATTTTTTTTGACTTGGACAATTTATGAATAATGGGTCAATTAAGACTTAAAAAAAAAACATTCAATCGACATCGCTTTTTTTAAGGTTTATTTTGTTCAAAATTGTTGGAATGTAACAAAAGCTGATGGTAATAATTCATCGATTGAGAAAAAGTGAAATGCAATTACTGAAGATGTGAAAAAATGGAACTGAATATTAAATTCTCTTGAACCACAGATAAAAAGAAATTGAAAATATCACAATATATAGTAAGAAAAAATTAAATTCAACACAAACTGAAACCAACACTCGCAGAAGCACCCGAAAAGTAGCGGCATAAACGATTTCTCGACCATCTCAGCAAATTGCGTCAATAACCATTTTTGAGCTCACTGAAAATTGCCATTTTTCGCTAAATCATCTCCATTTCATTCGGAGGCTAATGATTTCGTGATTCTGTATTGGTCCAACTCGCTTTCATCGTCGTGAGTCAGACATTCCGTCGCCGGAGTGCACCCAGGCAGAAATAGCGCACAGATTGGAAACGTATTACGTCTCTTTCCAGTGACTCGTGCCATCTGAGCCAATATGTAATACGATGATGAGCAAATAATGTTTCAGTGTATTTTAAACTTGTTAGCACATTTATGAGCCAACGTTGCTGTCGCGCTTTCGCTTGTCTCAGAACATAAACTCAATGAAGCAGTGCTTAACATGTCAGTATATGACACTTTGAATTGGTTTATGGATGAACGTTAACAGGACCTAAGGTATTTTATTGCCTGCTAACTCTCAGCCGACTAGAAAATCCCCAATTCATTTTCCTTTCACAAACGAAAAAAGCACCAGTCAGCACCAACATAAATACTCCCTAATATCGGTCTACATTTCATTCACGTACAAAAGCCTATAAACCACCGGATAAGCTTCATTTAGTAGCAGCTCAACGTTGAAGAATTTATTCATACAAAAAACTTTTCAAATAAAAAACTAACCCAACCATGCAACTACCGTCCCATTTCCGGTTCATTGAACCCGAAAGCAGCACCCGACACTTGGCCTGACAAGCTACGGGAATGTAAATTCATACGCCGTTTCTAAATACAAACAATTTTATTGAAATAAATTTAGTTTTTCATCGTCGTGAGCTGATTTATTTTCCGGTCCTGGCAGTAGTGGATTCCTCGCTTGGGCTTGGCTATCGCCTTTGGTTGGGGGCGACCACCGTCGTAGGTTTACTATTGCAGCAATGCTGGCAGCCGGGATTGGTGCAAGCTCTTCCGGAGGACGGCATCCGTGTCGCTGCCGTTGCCACGTGGGGATACTGTTGCAAGGGTTGCGGTTGCTGCTGGAGTTGACCGACCGGAACGGTGCAACCGGCGTCTATGCAAATGAGTTTAAATGGTAAAAAATTACTGCAATCCCCGGAATGCTGGGTGAAACTTACCAACGAAGTATTGTCCCGTTCCGTAGGATGGCTGCGTTTCGGAATGCACCGTGGCGGGGGCCGTTCGAGGGGTCATTTGCATTGTATTGGGCTGATAGTTCATCATGGGCATACCGAAATTATTTGCTGCCACCGTGGGATAGCTGGGATGCTGCTGCGAGTGCTGCTGGTACTGCTGTCGGGGAAATTGCTGCTGGAAGTGGTGCTCTGAAGGTTGGTAGGAATTAGGGAATCCTTCGCCTGTTTGGTTTGGTGCTGACAAAAACAAAATGTTTCAATTTTATAATAATGTAGATTAATTCCTTTACTTACTTGTTTGGCCAGGCTTTCTGTTCATAATGGATCACAACGTTCTCTCTTCGATTCAAAGAATAGATCTGCCAATTTTGTCCCGAATGCAAACTGCACTTGTCTTTGCTGAAAATTTAATTGACTTTTTTTCTTGTCGGTAAAAATCGTGGATTACTTTGATTGGCATTCTAGTTTACCTCGTCCCTCATTGTTTACCATAGATTCCAAAATTCAATCGTTTTGATGATGTCACATAGAGATTTATTTAATTTACTCAAGCAATCAAATAATGAAATCATGAGTTCATTATCTTTTCTATTCTGTTTCATTTATTTTGCTAATCCAATGTAGTAAATTGCAGGCTTTAAAAACATGACAGATATTAGACGCTAGAGAAGATATTTGGATTTTTTAAAAACTAATCTTTGTTGCAACACGAAGAAAAAACCTTTAATTGTTTACAAGAACACATTAAAACACGTTGAACAATTTAATAATCTTGAAGATATACACTATACGCCATAAGTTTGGAATCTTTTTATTGGATCTTGCAACACCTAGTTTGAATATAGCAGGACCCCTCAAAAAGTTAAGCATCATCTGGAATAGGCAGCTAAAAATGTTTTTACTGGCATTCGATAGTTATCGCAAGTGATAAGTTCGAAGCAAACTTTTTTCTCTGAACGATGGACGCAAAGATTACGATAGACTTTCCTATATCAATATGTTTATGTCAAAAATTTTCATCAACACTGAACAGTAATAAAATAAATCTCTTGAAATAGTGTGGTTGCCCTGAAGGAATTTGAAATGGTATATATGGTTGATTTACGGCTGCTCGATATCATCTCGGTTTCTGTAAATACCCGTACTCGTCATTTTGAGCTGTTTTCCATAAACCAGAAGCTACCACAAGGAATTTTTTAAAATAACGTCCTGAGTCGGTTTTTGCTCTCTCTGTATAATTTCGATTACACCAGAAGTAATTAACTCGAGTTTCAAAATGACGCGTGGAGTTGATTTTCGGTCTCTGGGTATCTTTCTATACCCGAAAATACCCTCCACGGTATTTGGCCCGTTTTGGTTGTATTCCAGAAACCAAAAATTATCATCCTGAATTCCGCACTAAACTACTGACACACCAGAGGCCTCTCCTGAACGTCATTGCTTAAAACAGCAGCTTTTTAAGTTTTCGGGTTTACGAGATACATTAAGTTCAAAATACTTGAAACTATATGCTCACTAGCACTGCTTTGCGGTCAAATTTTGAAACAAAATTTGCACTAACCAAAAGCCTTTAACCTGCTGAACAACTTTGCTGCAGCCTGCATTTTCTAGGTGGTGGGACTTTTTTGATAAATTAGGTTCAAAATACTTTAAATTTCATACACACTAGCGCGGCGTTGCGGCTGAATCCCGAACCTTACTGTCCACCGACTACGAATTCTTGACCTCCTGAACAACTTTACTGAAGACCACATCTTTCGATGCTGTCGAAATCACGAGTTATAGTTTTATAAATCTGCTCATTTTAGGTGATGCTAAATATTTCGTACTGCTGTAAAACTCAGTGAAATGATTTCAAACTGATAGTGTACATTCGAAAATAAACCAAAAGTAAATCAAGAAAAGTTAAAGTAATCATATATCGATATATCAAACAAATAAATTACAAAACTACACTGGGGTCGGCAGGGCCGGATTTAGAAGCTGGGGTAGCCCGGGGCAAATTTGTTTGTGAGGCCCTCTTTTCTTAAAACATTTAGAGGTAACGTTCTGAAAGGTGACGAGCGAAAAAAGGTCGCCCTAGGACTAGAGGGACCCCTTCAATCGGGAGGCCCGGGGCATTTGCCCCCTTTGCCCCCCACCACCCCAAATCCGGGCCTGGCGGTCGGTTTATTGAGTACCTTTAAAATATCCGCAGATAAAAACCTGCGTGATTTGTAAAAGTCGCGTAAAAACCTTCATTGATTGAATAGATCCGATTAAAAATACGTAAGTAAATGTATGTTGGAAAAATTATATAATCAAAAATTACCAAATGTTCGTGATGTCTTGGCGAGCCGTGACCTACCCTACATGACCCTTATATACGTTTTCCTGAAATCCATCCATGCCCCAGTCTAGTCCCGTTCCCCTCCGTCTACATCCAACAAAACGACAAGAACACGTTTGAACCTTAAGCACAAAACCAGCAACCAGACCCCGCACAATAGAACCAGGATCCAAGGACTACGAGCCTCTGTCCCAACTCACGACATCGTGGCTCAGCAGAACGAATTCATACATGCCATTCGACGATTATCAGACGACCATTGAACAACAAAACACTGATTGGAAAATCCATGCTAGTTTTAAGTTAGACTTAATTTCAGCTCGTAGTCGGCAGCGAGGATAAAAAATTTGCTTTAGTTTTTAAGTAATCAGATATAATTGGCGCCGTTAAACATTAAATTGTATTTGTGCCGTGTCAAATAAATGTTATGTGAAGAAAAAAAAAATTACCAAAAATGCAACAGTTACTTTACGAATCCTTTTGCTACAGGAGAAAGACGACAGAGCATAGTTTAGGAGAGCACTTGGTAGGCGCCGTTGATCAACGTTATGTCACGGTAGTTGCTGCATTGTAGTCGATTACCCTTTTCATAGATGAAGCATACATGTCCTACCATACATTCCTGCGGTAGTCTTTTTTCCTCTCAAATCCCGGAAATTACACAGTAGAGTGACGTTGTTAGTGCATCTTTGCCGTATTTATAAAGCTCAGTCACTAGCCTCTCCTTACCTGCCCCTCGCCTCTCCTTACCTGCGACTTTTTTTAGTGACTCTATTTTCTTTTGATTTCCAAGATATCGGGAACTGTTATCTTTTGTAGGCACCCCAAGGTTAACTTCCCTTTCACTTCCCTTCACTGCTCCGCTATTGAAGTGCTCATCGAAAAGTGGTAGTGCCTCGTCAAGTGAGCCAGCGGGTTATGAACGATTCCTTTTCGTTGTTAGATTTACCTTCGTGCGGGCAGCGTACGTTAATGATACTGCAGTTGAAGAAATGACCTTTGATCTTCAACAAACACATTTTCGCCTTCCAGTTAATCAAGCGACCCTGTATTCTGTCCAGCATACAAAAACCTGTTTCAAGCTCGTTGGTTACTTCACCGCTTTGGTAAAACTGGGGCTTGCCGCCGCAGACTCTCTACCTTTGCGACAGATCTTCTGCAGAGCCTCGATACCGAACTTCCAAGGTTTTAGAACCTCAAGCAGCACCCTGTCTCCGCCAACAAAATTTAGTGGCTTGCAGTTGAGTGATTCTAGTTGAAACCGTCCCACTGGTGACATGAGGTCTTTAAAAAAGGATATTTTTGTGTCTAAATGATTGAATGTAGAGAAAAAATGAGAAAACCGTCCAGGTTACTTCATATTAATGGACCCCTCGAGCACAAATCGTTTAAACGGTTTTTACAAAAATTGATTTTTGCGCAATTCTTGATCGTTTTTATTGATTTATTACTCTCGAATTTGTCATTGAACCCCCTGTAACCAACACATCGTTTCAAAAAGGAATGATAGAGCTTTCATTTGAAGTAGAAAAATATTGGCCGCCATCTTGGATCTCGCCGCTATCTCGGATTTTATCGGAAAAACGTGTTTTTGAGCAAGTTCTCAACCACCGATTCCAAATTTGACATCACCATTGAAAAGCTGAGAACAGCTCCGAACAGTTCAACGCATGACGATCGGCCAATATCAAATCGTGGTCCGTTTTTCGTTTCCTACGTCCACTGCCGAATGTTCCGAGTTATATTTTCTTGATTGTTCGTAGTGTAGTAGTTTATGTAGGTTGCCTTGCTAGGGCAACGATACCGAGTTTCATGATGGAGCTGCCGTTTCGGTTATTCAGCTTTCGGTTAAAAATTCCCTGACCTACAGAAAACGTCACAATGGGCTGCGTGCACTGTCCGCCATTACCGCTCGTGGAAAGCTGGATAGCGTTCGAGACAACACATTTCGTAATACCCGCTCCGGGTCCTGGGAAACAGATGCTCAAAAGGATTGGGATTTCCTCTGAAGAGGTCAGCCCCACGTCTCCTTCCCTGTCAGCATACGACCGAGATTCCACCACGGGTTGGTTACTCGTATCTCGGCTGGTTCCACGAGGAGGTAGGAGCTGGAGCTACTGGGCAGGATGCTACGGACCACAATTAGTTCTTTTTTATACCTGCAAGTACAAGAGGTAATGATGGTACCCACTGCCCAGTGATTTATCAACCGAAAATGCAACAATTATTCGAAATTGCAGCCCCATAACGGGTAAAACATAACGGGTGACAACTGAAAATTTTGAGCTTTTGGAGGCTCTCTTTCTCCACAACAAACACGTTCAAAGAGAATTGAGAATTGGTATATGAAACTCTCTTTCTCTTCTTTATGTCAGTATTTTTTGTTTCGTTTATGAATGCCCAGTTGTGTTAAAAATGGCGTCGAAACAAGGAGCTTTCCGCAAGCGCATTGTAAAGTTCGCTATGAACTGCACAACAATTTTGTTAAAAAGTTCATGGTAAACCATTTTGAAAGAGAAAATCTTCCGGTTTCTATTGTGTATGGTTTTCTGCAAATTGTGTATGGTTTTTTGTCAAATCATAATTCAAGCCTAGTGGTTTGGCTATCAATCAAAATGTTTACCAGAACGAATGTTTGAACAACATTATGATTCCATTTCTTCCGAAACACCATACAGATGAAAAGTATGTGTTTTGGGCACAGAAAATATCATCTCATTACGTCAAAAAAAAAACATAAACGTTTCTGAACAACTACTCGACTCCATTTGTACTCCAATTACACAACCCAACCTCAGTGTCGTCCAATCGAAGATTTCTTTGGGATTTTGAGTTCCTTCGGTGCAAAAATAACTGGAGATCAACGATTTGCGGACAGTTGATTGGTAGAATCAATTGATTCATTCGAAAAGCAGTCATAAAGGCCGTACAACGCTCTTGTTCCGGCATCATCAGAAAGGTTCGTCGGAAGGCCGGTAAACCTTTCTCAAATGTTCCGCTATTTTTTGTTAGTTAATAATGAATGTATCTTCATAAGAAATAAATCATTTTTTTTATTAAGTTCATCCACGTTTTTTGACAGCAGTAGAAGAAAAAATTCAAATTTTCAGTTGTCACCTGTTAGGAGTACTGTCTGCCGGGGTGAGATTAAGCCGTTTTTTGAGCCAAAACGGGAAATGTTTGTATGTTAAATTACTTGAGATTTACAAAACCTAATACCTCAAATTCAATACTTTATGAAACATGACATATTTATTCACAACTTAAAATGGAATATAGATAATATCAGTGAACTGTTTCGCTTAAAGAATGTTTCAAAGTACAGGGTGAAAAACATGCGCAAATCACGTTATCCAAAAATGTCCCAGGAAAACCAACCCGATCAAGAAATCACAAGAACTTACTGCTCAGTTGGTACGTTAGAATGTCGTCTCCAATGTGTTGAGGAAATGTTATGCACTGAACCTGTGCCGGCTCAGAAAATAATGTTTTTCCAAACTGTACACTTTTCGAGCCCTTTTGGGGTGAGATTGTGCCAAGCTATATTGAACGGCACAGTGTGCGGAATTCACATTCACGACAAAATTATATCAGTATACATCAAAACACTTGCATTGTTTACATAGGGTATGTTTTTGTCCCCACAGCATAAGGTATGTTGTCTAGCTATGGTATTCTTTGAAATGATGACTGAAAGCTTGAGAAGCTTACTGTTCTCAATTGTTAGATAGAAATTTTCAATTATTGATATTACTTATGGAATGTAACAAAATTTTGTACACCAATTCTATATAAACTGATGACTTTTAAAGAGAAGAAGGAGGGTTGTGGGTACGTTTCCAGAGGTTTTGAGATATGAAATATACAGTTGTTATTGACACATAATAATTAAAACGAAAAGTCTTCTCAAACTTCATGTCCTAACGTTTCCCCTTTTCAGGCTACCTGGAGACGCCACTATGTGTATAGAGACTGTCTATAAGCCACGTTCTCATAACTAATTACTCTATGCATCAATTTGATCCAGCCATACATTTTTATATAATTCATATGATACATAGTTTCTGATCAACCCCCTAAAGCCCCTTAATAGTCCACGTTGTTTATGGTCGTCCCTATACTTACTGTTTTATCATGTTAGTCATGTGGATTATTAGTACACACACTACTGTTCATTTAACAGCTATTAAGTTCAACTTTTTGTTTTTGGGACAACCTCACCCCATAGAAGGGGTGAGATTGAGCCAAAGTTCATGTATTTTTAGCAAAATTATAGTTTATTGTAACTCAACCATATTTGTTGTAGTTGATAACAAAACATTCTAGAATGCATTGGTGTATTTCGGATCGAATTCTTTGCTTAAAGGTGTGCGTTAGAAGCTTGAGATCAGAAAAGCATCATTTTTTGACACAATCTCACCCCGGATGATGGTACCACAATTGATGTTAGTGACACGCTTATTATTTATTTCCGTGCTTGTGTGTGAAGTTTTACCCTTTCTTTTCAAGCTTACTGCTCTACAATACCGAGCTTCTTTCCCTCCTACCAATATCGCCAAATTACGATTCCCCGGAGCGAGAGACTTCTCTTCATGTTCCTCTCTGGCCAAGTTCATTCTAAGAGGGACTTATTATGTTATTATTATGGAAGGAGTCTTATTGAAACGTCGTTCTTGCGCGCCAATACCGCAAATTACAACTCCCTGGAGAGGAAACCTCTTACTCCTGCCACCACCGCGTCACAATCACAATCCTCTGAAAAGGCTCTTGATGCTGAACCTCTGTTCAATTTCATTACAATGGGTGGACACGGAATTATTGCAACACCTTCAATCGGCTGTACAATTTTTCCTGTTCGAAGGAAATTACCCAAATTTCGGAAATTTTGTCTCCAGACTGTATTGTTTACATGCTGTGAATTTGACAGTTGTGTGTTTTAGTGCCGTCAATATGGAAGCTAAACAAGTGAAAGGGCGAGAAAAAACTTTGTACACACACATGGCAAATCCGGAGCATTCCCATTATGAGCTGGGAAAAATGCTTCACATGTGTAATTCGACCATCTCAGGAGTTCTGAAGAGGTTCAAGAACAAGTGAACGTTGGATTACAAGAGTGGGGCAGAAACATTACTGGAACCAACATGCAAAAAAGTGGAAGGGAGGGTCAGAGAATTTTCATCAGCCAACCCAATACGTCAATACGTGATGTGGCCAAAAAGCTTGGAGTTTCGGAATCGTATATCAAAGCTGACTTCGAATAACTACCAGGTCAGGAGTTTTGCACTGGAAGAAGGAGAAAGTGTTCAAATTTGCTGCCAAGTACCTGATTTGGAAGGCTATCTGCACCTGTAACAAGCGAAGTCAAGTTTTCGTCACAAAAGAAACCATCTACAGTGGAATCTACAGGACTGAATATCTCAAAAACGGCGTTTGGCACTTCTGATATGTGCCGGATTCGGTCAAGTTTGATCCTGAAGGCATGAATCTGCCAAAATGCCCGGAGCTTTGACCTATCGAAACATATTGGGCTATGATAAAACAGGAACTCAAAAAGACCAAGGATAATGTGATAAATTCGAGTGATATGCTCAAGAAATAAAAAAAAGGGATAAAAAAGAACCGGATACAACTGTACAGATTCTTATGGATGGCATGGAGCGTAAGTGTCGAGCGTTTTATCAAGGAACCAAAAATTGATTCAATACATGCAAATTAAAGTTTCTTGTTAGACTACTCTCTGAATTCGAATCATATGCGAAATATGTGTGTGGAAAATTCACCAAAGTCGACTTTATATTGGTAACGAAAATTCTAATGTAAGTTGAGCGAATAGTGATTATCGAGCAGCGATGTTAAATTTTAGTTGTGCCCATCACTGCCAACTATGAAGGTTTTTATTATTCATCTGTTTATACCACCCTTTGGCAGCATCTCTACACTAGAAAAGACGATATCTCTACAATGGAATAAGGCAAAGGCTCGTGGTTCAGAATGAACGGTGCAAATAATTTTTCAATTGCAAAAGAAGCTTGGTTTTGTACTCTGCAAATAAATTTCACACATATGTGTTGTTTATCTTCATTATAAAATAATAAATAACCACAGTGATTCATAGTCGATACGCAAGGCTATCTGTCTACTCATACATAAAATAAATGTTCCATTCTGATAGTTCTGTGGTTTTTTGCATAGCCACACTGCAACCAATAACGGTAGAAACCGCAGCATCGCGTAGCCTAGTCATATGACTATGACTATGAGTAAGTATGTTCGTATTCCGATGCCAGCAGAAGCCACCGCCCGATTAAGCTTTGCCCCATTCAAGTTGTCCAATTTTATGGTACTTCCGTGGTGGGATAATAAATGGAACCGTGGTTCGTCCAGGGAGAGAGCATTTACTGTCGGTTTTCCGTTCTTACCGCAAGGCAGTAAATTTTCGACTGCTGGATTTCTCTCGGTGAAAATTGCCTATGCGAAGTCTTCCGCTCAGCCTTACTCCACTCACTGTAACTATTTGAAGATCATTTGAAATATGCGTTTGTTCAAATATATTCCATCTAGTTAGACTCAATCCAACTTATTCAAAGAGCATAAAATTCGGTGACTGAATAAAACAACCGGTGTGAGCTTCAATTAATATTATTTCGTCCCTCTAACGTCATCTTCGTGGAAATCACCGAGAACGATAAAGTCAACACGTTCAGTGCCATAACACCCGAATAAACAAACTGGAAAACCCTTTGCTGGAAAATCGAATAAATTTTCCGTCAATCCACGGCAGCTCAGCGCGTGGTGGCTCTGAGCGAACCCCCGTTGCCCCGCGGCCAGTCGTTAAACACGGGTGCCATTAAAATTATTATTACGAAAAGTTTCTCTTGTTCGCGGTACGAAAAACTGGGGAAATTAAATTAAATGCGACAAATTGCTTCCGCCGAATGGTCAAACTTCCCCCGGGCTGGACCGGTGCCAAGAATTAAATCCGTCCGGTCCGGTGCAGTTGTGCTGTTTAGCGGCCGGTGCGGTACAGAGCCAACGATGAAGGATACAAACAACACCGAAATGCTGCAGATTGTCCGTCATCTGTATTACAGCGGCCAGTGTCAGCTGGAAGATGATTTATGCCAAGGATATATGTTTCTGTTTTTCAAACCAGAAAGGCACCGAAATCACTCAATGATGCGCTTCACACAGCAAATCAATCACAGACCAGTTTCATACCCAGAAGAGTATAAAGCTATTTACTACAAAACAGCTGTGGATAATCACTGTTATGTCCATAATTTTAGTAAGCTCAATCAAAAACTACTGCTAGATGAACACTATGGCTAAGTTTCGGCTTACTTTCGTCTGGCTCAAGTGCACACAGTACTCTTGCTCAAGATGCAGTTTCTTTTTTCGTCCTCTTGAAGAATTTTATTATCTCGATATTAACACGTCCGTCGTCGTCGTCGTCGTCGTCATCGTCGTCAGAACGAGGTTATGGAGAGCGAAAAAACGGCTCTGAAGGCGGCCTCTAAGGCCACTACTGACATTAATTGGAACGATTTACTCCAGACCATTGCTGGCCGAGCGTTTCCGCTTTCTTTGTGCCAGCTTGGTGCATATAATCAAGGGCACTCGAGAATCTATCTTATTTTATGACATGGACAACCCTTGCAAGCCTGAACGATGTAGGACGTCTTCTGGATCAAACGGTATCGCGCAGCGAAGTGGGACGTGCTAATAGGTTTAACTATTGATTTAATTTTTTACGGTGGTTACTTACAGAGTGGTATCATGAGATCCGTCAATGAAATTTTAAACCAAATAATAAAATATACAACTGCCACAAAAAATCCTGCAATTATTTTTAGGAGCTTCAAATATGTCACAAAGGTTGTAAATGTTTTGACATTCTAATTCAAAATTTTAAAAATATCAAACACGTCAAATGTTGAAACTGTTTGAAATGACAAAAATATCAAAATGTCCAACTGTTGGAAATGCTACTGAGAAAAATGATTAAAAATCACTAAAATTTCATAAAAAAATGAAAACCGAAAAAGTAAAAGAAATCAGACAAAGTATACAAAAAAAAAAGAAAAAATATGGAATTATTTATAACAAAGGAAAATGTCACGATCGAACACAAAACATTTCAGTCACTTACACAAGGCCCAACATTTTCAGTTCAATGAGCAAACTTGATCCTGAAAATGTACTACCTGTACGTCACTTTCAATTGGCTTCGTGCAGCTTCAACGTTTTGCCTTGCCACACATTTCTCGTTAACGAATGTAACGAACATTCTCTCAAACTTTATGTTTTTTTGATGTAGAGTTACGTCTCACGGCAACATGGGGGTGGATTTAAAAAACTAAAAACATCGACAGCGTCACAAAATTAACTAACTATTTTACTATTGAAAAATTTAGAGCCTAAAGTATAGAAACAATTTGACTTTCTAAACCAGGTGTTCCCATATCGTGCTCCGCGACGTTTTTGATTAAAATAAAAACCAACCGTATTTTTTTTCTGTCAGTTTTCCACATCTTTTACTCGACGGAACACTTTTTAAAATCCAAATATTGGACAGACCACTTGAATTTTTTTAAATCAATATACCTTCTGTAAATAAATCTATTTGCGGCAACGTAACAGCTGCTTGCTCCCAACCTTGAAAAAGTCCTTTCAGCCATTTTGTGCAGTCCTTTCAGCCATTTTGTGACTTTCTCATTCTTTACAAGCTTTGCCTGACGGTTCACAGCTTGTCTACCTTTCTCAACATCTCTCCTATTTCTGTCGACCACTGTTTCTTCTTAGTCGTTCAACCTCGAAATGTTGTTTCCAACGCATGACCGGTTACTATCAGTTAGGTATTAGGCTCCCGACGTTTGGGTATCGGAAGGACAGCGCATAGATGACGACTGAAAACTGTCGTACGTCTACCAGAATATCTTGCATTATGAGATATTCATGCAAAATATGTGCTACAGACTGCCAGCCCTCTGGCTGCGGCGAAATTCACCAACCACAGGCCATTTTCATTAATGGTACGTGGCATTTGAAAGTCGTTTCCAAGATAGGATCTACCGCTCGGAACCCACCATTACCCGTCTTCGGCGACCGCAATTTCTGGATGGCTGGTACTTTTCCAGGACTATTCACAGTTATCTGGTTACGATGCCCACGAGTACCAGTTTAAGTAAAACTCTGACGTTTCGAGTAACGAGTTGCAAAACATTGTCCCTTTTCGTTCCCGTGTTCCGATACCTACTGGCGTATTCACTTCTGAATTGTTCGCAGTAGGGTACTTTCGACATACTGCCTTAGAGCCGCGATGACTAGTCTCGCAACGGGACCTTGATTCTCATTTATCAAAATTTGCAAACGAACCTAGAGTTTTGCATCAATTTGCTCAGCGTTTTGAAAATGCAGGTGTTCCAAATATTTCGGCTTGAAAAAATGCTCCGCCGCACACTGTTTCCAAAGCTGTAAAAACGTGATCGAAATTATTTTGACCCAAAAACATTGATTTTAGAGCCTTCAGCAAAGTTGTTCCAATAATTATTCTCCATGTTATAGAAGTTACAATTCTATGATTAATCCGCTCAATAGTGAAAAACGAGTTTTAGTTTTCTCATTTTGGAATATAAAAATCTACTTTGTTCAGCAAAGTTGTAGCAAATTTTAAAAGAAACAACTTCGTTGAAGACATCATACTTCTATCTATTTATTTAAGTGGAATTTTGTGGAGTTTTCTATAGATTGCTATTGAAAATCTTTTTTGGCTATTCAACTTTTTATAGTGATTTTCTACAATTTTCGAATGTTCTACAAAATTATATGTTACAACAAAAGAAACAATATCTCCGAAGAAAGTTCTTTTATCTCACATATATTTGAGGTTGTTGACGGTTTTTACTAGAATAATGCGCTAATTTACACTAATTACACTTAACTCAAAAAATAATGATTTTTGAGTAATAATGTCTTCAGTAAAGTTGTTCTCTTAATTATTCTCCATTTTGTAAGAGTTATAATTTTGTGATTAATCTACCTAAAAGAGAGAAATGTTTTTTATTTTACTCATCTTTGCATATAAAAATCCACTTTGCTGAGTATAATTTTAGCACATTTCGTAAGAAACAACTTTGTCGAAGACACTATACTTGTATCTGGTCATTTAAATGAACTATTGTGAAGTTTTCTCTAGAATGCCCCTTAAAATCTTTTTTTTTTATATAACTTTTTATAGTGATTTTCTAAAATTTTTCAATGTTCTACAATGTTGTTAACTACAATAAAACACACAAGTTCACCGAAGAAAGTTCATTTTTATCTCTCAAGTTTATTTAGTTATTGAAGATTTTTATTAAAATAATGCACTCATTTATTTAAAAATATCTACACAGGAGACAGCGAGAGACAAATACCTATATCTGGACTAAATGACGTTTTTCTCACACTTAAATATAGAAAAGGTTTAATCCGCAGATATTTGCAGATTTTAAAGATATCTGTTAGTAAATTAGTGCATTGTTTCAATAAAAATCGTCAATAACCGATGAAATATGAGAGATAAAAATAAACTTCCATGGATGAAATTGCGTGTTTCGTGACAGTAAACAACAATGTAAAACATTGGAAAATTGTAGAAAATCACCACTAAATGTTATATTAAAAAAAAAATGTTTTTTAGTGGCCATCTGTAGAAACCTCCACAAAAGTCCATTAAAAAAGGCAGATAGAAGTATGGTACCTTTAAGAAAGTTGTTTCTAATAAAATGTGCAACATCATTGCCGAACAAATTGAATTTTTATATACTTACCTTACCAGTCAGCTCCTGGCCGAAGTGTCCCTTGCTGTTCGAAGAAGTCGTCTCCATTCAACTCGGTCCATGGCTGCAGCTCGCCAGCCATGTCGTCTGCGGAGGCCCCGCAGGTCGTCTTTCACTTGATCGAGCCACCTTGCTCGCTGTGCGCCCCGTCGCCTTGTTCCAGTCGGGTTGTTTTCAAGAACCATTTTCACCGGGTTGTCGTCCGACATCCTAACGACATGCCCAGCCAACCGCAGTCTCCCGATTTTCGCCGTTTGAACGATGAGTGGTTCTCCCAGCAGCCGATGCAACTCGTGGTTCATCCGCCTCCGCCATGATCCATCTTCCATCTGCTCCCCACCACAGATGGTACGCAACACCTTTCGTTCGAAAACCCCAAGGGCGCGTTGGTCCTCCACCGGTCTGATCAGTGTTTTGTAGATGGTTAACTTCGTGCGGTGGCGGGTTTTATTCGAGCGGAGTGTCCTCCGGAGTCCAAAGTAGGCACGATTTCCTGCCATAAGGCGTCGACGAATTTCTCTGCTGGTGTCGTTGTCAGCAGTCACCAGTGAGCCCAGGTACACGAACTCGTCTACCACCTCGATTTCATCACCGCTAATATGAATTCGTGGCGGGAGGTTGACACTGTCTTCTCTGGAACCTCTTCCTCTCATGTACTTGGTCTTCGATGCGTTTATGGCCAGTCCAATTCGTCCGGCCTCAGCCTTCCGTCTGATGTACGTCTCCGTCATCTTTTCAAGAGTTCGTGCTACAATATCAATGTCATCGGCGAAGCCAAAGAGCTGAACAGACCTTCTAAAAATCGTGCCACTCGTGTCGATACCAGCCCTACGTATCACACCTTCCAAAGCGATGTTGAATAGCAAGCACGATAATCCATCACCTTGCCATAACCCTCCTCGAGATTCGAAGGGACTTGAGAGTGTCCCCGAAACTCGAACTACGCACATCACCCGATCCATCGTCGACTTGACCAACCGTGTCAGTTTATCCGGAAAGCCGTTATCGTGCATAATCTGCCATAGCTGGTCTCGAACGATTATGTCGTATGCCGATTTAAAATCGATGAACAGGCGATGTGTGGGTACGTTATACTCACGGCACTTCTGTAGGACCTGCCGTACCGCGAATATTTGGTCCGTGGGGGCGCGGGCACCCACAAATCCCGCTTGGTATTGCCCCACGAATTCCCTTGCAAACGGTGATAGTCGACGGCACAGAATTTGAGAGAGTACCTTGCAGGCGGCGTTCAGCAACGTGATTGCGCGATAGTTCCAGCAATCCAACTTGTCGCCTTTTTTGTAGATGGGGCACACTGTACCCTCTATCCACTCCTCCGGTACTACCTCCTCCTCCCAAATCTTGGCAATAACCCAGTGTAGCGCCTTAGCCAGTGATTCACCACCGTGTTTTAACAGCTCGCTGGGGGGTTGGTCAGCTCCAGCGGCTTTATTGTTTTTCAGCCGGCCGATCTCCTCTCTACTAACCTCCTGGAGGTCAGGGGCTGGGATTCTGTCGTCATCTGCGCGTACACCGAGATCTACTACCACTCCGTCGTCGTCCTCTGCTATATAGTAGTACTGCTTCCATCTGTCGATCACCTCACACTTGTTCGTGAGAAGGTTGCCGCCCAGGTCCCTGCACATGTCGGCTTGTGGCACATAGCCTTTGCGGGAACAGTTCAGCTTCTCGTAGAACTTTCGTGTGTCATTCGCACGGTACAGTGCCTCCATCGCCTCGCGATCTCGATCTTCCTCCTGGCGCTTCTTCTTCCGTAAGACCGAGTTTTGCCTGTTCCGTGCGCGTCGGTAGCGCTCCACGTTCGCCCTCGTTTGGTGTTGCAGCATTCTCGCTCGTGCTGCATTCTTCTCTTCCACAAACTGTTTGCACTCGTCGGCAAACTAGTCGTTTCTCCTGTTCGGAGCCATAGTACCAAGCGCCGCTACAGCAGTACTACCTATGGCTGATCGAATGTCCCTCCAGCCCTCTCCAAGAGTAGCTGCGCCTAGCTGCTCTTCCGTTGGTAATGCTGCTTCCAGCTGCTGCGCGTACTCTCGTGCAACCTCGGCGTCCCGTAGTTGCCCGATGTTTGGTCGCGGTGGGCGACTTTGACGCGTGTTTCGCACCGTCGAAAGTTTTGAGCGCATGCATACTGCAACAAGGTAATGGTCCGAATCAATATTCGCACTGCGGTAGGTGCGAACGTTGATGACGTCAGAGAAGAATTTACCATCGATTAGAACGTGGTCGATTTGGTTCTCCACTTGTAAGTCAGGTGATCTCCAGGTGGCTTTGTGGATGTCTTTGCGGGGGAAGAAGGTACTTCTGACTACCATACCGCGGGAGGCTGCAAAGTTCACACATCGTTGGCCGTTATCATTTGATGCGGCGTGCAGGCTATTCGGCCCTATCACCGGTCTGTACATTGCCTCCCGTCCTATCTGAGCGTTCATATCACCGATGACGATCTTAACGTCCCGTTGCGGACAGCTATTATGCACCTGCTCCAGCTCCAGCTGCGCATAGAACTCTTCTTTCTCATCGTCGGCTCTTCCTTCGTGTGGGCAGTGCACGTTGATGATGCTGTAGTTGAAGAACCGGCCCTTAATTCTCAACTTACACATCCTCGCACTGATCAGCTGCCACCCGATCACGCGTTGGCGCATCCTACCCAGTACTATAAAGCCCGTTCCAAGCTCGTTGGTAGTGCCACAGCTCTGATAAAAGGTAGCCTCTCGATGTCCGCTTTTCCATACCTTCTGTCCCGACCAGCAAGTTCCTGCAGTGCTACGATTTCGAAGTTGCGTGGATTTAGTTCATCATATATGATCCTGTCGCAGCCGTGAAAGCCTAACGAGCTGCAGTTCCATGTACCGAGTTTCCAATCGTAGTCCTTATTTCGTCGCCTAGGTCTGTGCCGATTATTCCAATCCGTATTAACTTCTTCGATATTTGCAACAATTGGTGTTTTCGGGGCGGCTTGTTGGCTTGTTGGTTATTTGACACGGCACAAATACAATTTAATGTTTAACGGCGCCAATTATATCTGGTAGCTTACTTTCTAAAGTATCTTAATAACTAAAAGCAAATTTTTTATCCTCGCTGCCGATTACGAGCTGAAACTAAATCTAACTTAAAGCTATAATATTTTGCATTAAAAGCACTGGTTTACTGTATGATGGTTTTCATTGCCATAGGTAAGCAGCATATTTAATTTGTTCCGCTGCTGGGCCAAGATATTATGGACTGGCATATTGGGTTGTCTCCCTCGGGCCTTGAGAGTATCGTGCGGGTCTGATCGCTGTTTCCGGATCCGGGGTCTTAACGTGTTCTTGTCGCTAGGTTGGATGTAGGCGGACGGGGATAGGACTAAACTGGGGCGTGGATGGATTTCAGGAAAACGTATATAAGGGACATGTAGGATAGGTCACGGTTCCTTCCAAGTTGTAGACTCACCATTTGAAGCCTAAGTGAATTTTTATATGCAAAAATGAAAAAAAGTAAAATTCGCTTCTCACTATTGAGTGGATTAATCACAGAATTGCAGCTTCTATAAAATAGAGAATAATTAATGGATCAACTTTCCTGGAGGCACTATGGCTCTAAAATCTAGTTTTTGGGTCAAAATAATTTCGATCACGTTTTTGCAGCTTTGGAAACAGTGTGCGCCGTGCAAAAAGCCTGAGAAACCCACTAATATAAAAGTACGGCGAGAATAAGTTACAGCAAGCTTCTAAATATATAACGGAAAGGTTTTTCGGCAAAATTGTAGAACATGTAAAAATATAAACCTTTACTGAATAAACAAAATTCGTACCTTCATTGAGTAGAGGGTAAAGGGTGGGGTACAGAGTACAGAGTATTTTATACGAAAATTACTTGAAATTTTCTCAATTTCTATTGATTGCATCTCACAAGAAAACGTTGTTCTTAGGAAGCATTGGGGCCTACAAAATACTACTTTTTTTATTGGAGACTACCCATCTTCAGGATTTTTCTTCACTCTTATAGCATATTTTAACTTATTTTTTCGATAACTTTAAGAACGTACGGATGAAAATAGGCAAGCGGAATCATGGTGTCAACACTTTTTCTCAATGCTTAGCTCAAATACTATAAATTGTTATGAGTTCCATTTGTTCCAATCCATCCACGTTCTTGAAGTTAATGCAATGGCACTTTTTAGCGCCTCAAAATTAACCAATAAAGTAATTAAAGTCAAAAGTGATAAAAAGTTATTTTTGTAACAATTTCGTTTTCAAAATCAGAATTCAGTTTTACCATCGCTGCCCGACGGGGTACCCGGGTACCCACAAATTGAAACTTTTGTAACTTTAACAATTTTCAAAACGATTGTAAGAGTTTTACTACTAAAAGATTCAACAACTTATCTACTTTGAAATCAGTGCCAGCGGTGCCCCGAAAGAATTTTCTCATTCTCGGTCGGAAAGAATTTTCTCATTCTTCGATTTGTTTTTCGGAAATATATTCCGAAACTAAGGATTTTTAAGAATATTTGATAATTTTATTTGTATAATTACAATTGATACTTCATATGAGTACTTACGGAATCGGAATGATGTCCAGGGACCTGCAAACGACCTTATTGGCCATTTTGACTATCAAAATGGCGACTTCCGGATTCTGGAACTGATTAAAAAGTGGCCGAATATCGAATATTTCCAGAATTGGGACAGACCCAGAGACCCGAAATCAACTCTAGACGCCATTTCGAAATTCAAGATGGCGAATTCCGATTTTTAAAGGCAGCTTAAATTGACCAAATACCACCTCCTATAAGTAGTTTCGAAATCAAAATGATGTCCAGAGACCATTTTGATTTAAAAACCGGCAACTTGCAGTTTCTATAAATGAACCAAAAATGACCAAATAGCACCCATTATGGATATTTCCGTAATCGGTATGATGCCCAGAGACCGGATATTAACTGCAGATGCTATTTTGAACTTCGAAATGGTGACCGGAAGTCACTATTTCCGGTTTCAGGAAAACAGCCAAAATTGACCAAATACTACTTTATACGAGTACTGTCGGAATCGAAATGATGTCCAAAGACATGAAAACGACCCTAGTGGCCATTTCGAATATCAAAATAGCGACTTTCGGTTTCTGGAAAAAAAATGGTCAACATCTCTCATGACGGGTATTTTCATAGTCGATGGTATTCGATCAATTTTGGTCCTTTTTCAGGTGCCGGAAGTCGCCATTTTAGAATCTAAGATGACGTCTGAGGTCGTTTTGAGGTTTCCAAATTGCCCTCGGGGGTCATTTTACGGTTTCTAGATATCAGCGTGGTTCTGGAAATACCCATGTTGAATGGTATGTGACGTTGTATTATATAATTGTTTCTATGGCCACTAAAGCCCCGGTGGAATCTTTTTAGAAAGGACCATTTCGAGGGCATACCATTAAAACACCCAAAACCATAAAAATAGCCTGTGGAAGTAATTTTGTGAACTGTGGACCAATAGTTGTAAGATTCTGTTCAAATATTCATGAAATACCTCAGTTTCGGAGCACATCCTCGAAAAACCGGATTTCCGGCAATGAGAAAATTCCTTCGAGGCACCGCTGACTTTGATTTCAAAGTAGATAAGTTACTGAATTTTTTGGTTTCAAAAGTATTGAAATCGGACGAAAATTGTCAAAATTATAAGAATTACAATTTGTGGGTACCCGGGTACCCCGTCGGGCATTCGAGTGGTAAAAAAATTCAACTCGGAATCGTGTTACTATAAAAATCAAAAGTTGCCTTCTAATGAGCTTTAAGATGAGTTTTATCACTTTTGATTGCAGTTAACTATGAAATTTCATCCTAAAAAGGTTTCCGGGTACCCCGTCGAGCACATAACGGTTAAGCGCCACTCCTTCTTCGTTGCGGTCATACATTTCCTAATTTGTAAGGTAATAAAATTCAACATTGCTTCAATACCGCGTTTGTGGCTCCGATTGTAACTTGTACTTGGCACTTCAAGCTAGTGTATTTCGTAACAGCTTTAGTTTCTGGCCCAGCGTGTTGGCTAGCTTCCCAGGCAACAGCAAACGTACGGAAATCTGATCTTGGTTTCTTGACCGCTTGTCTTCGGCGCCGTCTCATGCTTGTTAACGGTTAAACAATTGACGAAAAACAATGTGCAGCTCATTCGATCTTCTCTTCTGAATTCTCTTATTCTACCACCTACGCCGCTTCGTGTGGTTTTTGTGCTAGTCCTCTTCATAGGTGATTTAAGACAATCACACGAGTTTTTTCATCATACAGGGAGCAGTTTTATTCATCGTCGCCTCGCTGTTTCGTTTAATCGAATTAGGAAAGACGAAGTGCGATCATTTCGTGCAGAGCTTCAAATCCCGAAAGAAAATTTGGCGCTTTGGTGTTAGAATACCTATCCACTGTAATGAAATATCTTTGCTGCATAACTGTTGAAATCAACCGAATCAGGCCAATGTCATACTGAAAGCGAAGCGGCGCGAAAGGCGTTTTTTCTCTCATGAGGAATAATACAATGGAATTAACAATGGCAAAAATACATAAAAATGCTTCGCCTTCAGTATACCATTGACCTAATAACAATACGATAGTCATTCCGCATCATTTGCAGGTGGCAATCAGCAATGACGAGGATTTTTTTTATTCCCGCTATTTTTCCGTCAGTCTAGTTCCGCCACTGTTGGTTGTTGTGCCAATCATCGACGCCCAGAAAAGCGACTCCACCCAGGACTTTAACTAACGACCCGTTGACTAACGGGCCGGCGCCAACGGCTTGACTTCCTCATGCGATGGAAGGCGTAATTCCAGAGATTTTTCGCCTCAGAAAAACTCCCGCTGTCGGCTAGGATTGAATCTAGACCAGTTGAGTTAGTTGTGAGTGGATCAAGCCACCCCACAACCATCGACACCTATGTCGATGTTGGGATTTGAACCCAGGCCACGAGCGTGGTCGGCGAAGACGTAACCAACAATGCTAGGCCCTGCCTCATATGACGAGGAATTGAACAAGTTTTTATCCGGCGTTACTAAATGCCCTAAGAAAATACTCAAAGAGACGTGCTAAATATCCAAGCTATTCCTCTCCCGAGAAAATGGGAAAGAACAAGTAATTCGATTAATTTTCAGGTTTGTAGAAACTCAAACCGACCGTCCTTTTAAGGACGACCACTTATTTCCAATTAAAGCAGTACAAACGAGTTTTTGCCTCTAATCAAAAACAACTGTGCTACAGTAACCTTCAACGATGCTTTGAATGACTCCAAATCAATGAAGTAAAGCTTCTCTTTCAGGTAAACAAAATTTAATGAAAAAGAGAGTTGAATGAAAATTATTATTAGCGCCATCAATTTTAAGTGTATTGGTAAACCGATTGCTAGAAATACATCGATTTCACTGTTTCATTTTCGTCTTTTTCGTAAGTCGGCAGCGGTGTGAAACCGAAAGGTTACCTGTTCGAGCCACCGTTGCCAGGTCAATTTCATCAATATGTCGAAAAGCAAAAAAAAATGGACGCCATTTTGTGGAAGAAAAAAAAACTCTGGAAAAATTTGGAATCTGGAAATCTGCCAATGGTATATGTTAAAAAATCTCGATTATCCAAATAAATCTGAATACCTGGCAACGCTAGTCGCATCACGAACCATTAGAATGATTAATTTCAACGACACTGTTTTCAATCATTCGACAGATAAAATAACTGAGGCGATTTCGAGCAGTTTAAGAGGTCATTGAAAGCCTATTGGTAAACAATAAAAGCAAGATACAGTCAGTTTTCTGTTCGACAAGATGAACCCGAATAAAGTTGTTGACTATGACATTATACGAAGTGACAGCGAAATGGCTATCCTATCTTGTCTCTATGATCGGGTTGAAAATGTATAGAGATTCACTCCCATAAGTTGTTACAAATATGTTGTTTGATTTAACTCATAGCTTCCAATCATTCTCACTCGAGTGCAAGTTTCTACTCCTTATATTAGCATGTGATATTTAAAATCACCAGGAATCACGTATCATGGTGAAAGGACAATTTGGAGTAGTCAACTTTTGCCTACCTGCAAACAACATTTGGAAAAATCGCTGCGATCGTGTGAGTGCAATAATTTAGCTGTTTCTTACGTAAAACATTCACTATATACGACATCGCACTGCTTTTCTTCGCTTTAATACGTGTTCTGCTTCCGTAGGAATGTGTGATTTTCTTTAACGGTGGTTTAGTTGAATCGAAAGCTTATTATTAGCACTTTAAGAAATGATTCTCAAATGATTGTTGTGTGATGTGATTTTTTTTCATCCTTGGTCACGATGCAAAAAAATCAGTCAAAACATTCGGTGGAATTTAAAAATATGTTATATTTAAAAACAAAAGACCATTTTTAGGTAAAATAATACCTCCAACAATAAAAATAAATTCGAGGCAGTCGTAAATGTTAATATAAATAGGGGAACTGCTCCATTATTAATCTCATTAAGCCGATATTCACGAAGCATGCAAGGATTAAACAACTAATTTTCATGAAATCATTGAACAAATTAACAAAATACGCTTACGTGCTCTTATAGAATCGTTCAGTATTGTATGTTTAGTAAACTTAGCTAGATTTATCCTGAATTTTGTAAACTAAACCATTTTGCACATCGCTTCCATATCCATATCAAAACTCAAATCATTGCTTAATTATTCATCTCACGACGCCCCAATATTCATCACACTGCAATGCACTATTAATCATGAATGAATCACATTATCCTGAATGAACGTAGCCGCAGCCCGTCGTAGTAGATTACCTAGATATACGCTGTAGTTGTTTACGTGCAAATATGGTAACCTAGGTAACCACTGCAGTGCTGTCCATTTATGTCAATTATGTCGAAATAATTCAACATTTTCAATATGATTTGTTCGTATTAATAGAAACCGATTTGGCAACTTTTGACTTCCTTCAAGGCAGTGAAAACAGATGAAAATACATACAGTTGAAATTTAGGAATTGTAGAAATTCATCTCATATATTTCTGCAAATTCAAGCTGGTTTTTGGAAATTTGAGGTGAACGATAGATTAAAATATTCTTAGTGTAGTGAGTGATTTTGTTTAGTGATTAAAATAAAAAAAATGGTCCGCTAGTGATGAGAAAAACTTCGGTTGGCTGCTGAACGATTCCCGTTGTAGCCGTACAGAACAATGCGTGGATTTTGTTTTCTGAGGTAGGTGATTGAAATAAATGAGTTTTCGAGTGCAGATGCCTGACTATTATATAAAATTTAGAGCTTTTAAGTGAGTTTTTGAAGATTCTACTTAATGAGAAATCTAAAGTGAACTAAGGAGAATCCATTTCATGGATTAGCAGATCGATTCAGTTAGAAAATATGCGTTTTTTCTGTTTTCAATTGTGTTTTCATGTTGTATGAGATGAAAATATGGGCTGAGATGAATAAATGAGCAGTTCCCCTACGAGGAAAATGATGTTACATTATTGAAGTCATCCGCAAGATACAAATGTTTTGAAATAGATTCCAATCGACCGATTTATCTGTCTATTATGACCTATAGGGTATGACGTTTTCGACTTTTTTTTCAAGTCTTCTAACACTAATATTGCAAAATGTCGTAAAATCCGTTTAGTTTTTCAATCACTACTCCACATCAAACCAAATTTTTAAACGCAATTTAATCCATTTTCTGCGTAAAGAAATCAATGTTTACCCTTTCAAAACTTTTTTCAAACTGTCATTTCACGTTTACCACAAGCACATAACACAATCCTGATTGTAGATAGAGTATCGTTCTATTCTCTAACCGGCGTTGTTGGAAATGATACTGTTCAATATTTCGGGTGAAAATGGAATTAAATTAAATTGGCCTGTGATGCCGCATCGCCCGCGGGAACTGAGGAAAATTACTTATTTTCTGTGATGTTATCGTCTCCTCAATTGACAAAACCCGCAGATGGAATTTATTCAACTTTTTGCCAAATAAATAATAAATAAACCTTCGGGCATAAGATAAAAGTTTTTCTGTTAAGCGTCTTACAAGCGAAAATAACAAAACAAGAATGATGTCATCATCTCGTTTGTTTGTTAAAGTACTGTTGAAAAGTTATAACTAATTTTTTTATTTTCGACTATTTCCTCATATTAACAGAAATAAAAAACATGTCTCAAACTTCTCACTTTTTTCCCTCCATATTGATTTTTTGCTCAACTCGTAAAAAGTAATAATAGTTTGTGACTTAATTGAGTAAGACCAAGGCAACTCACTAACAAGTGATCGATTCTTTACAAAGTTCAGTCATCCCTATCATAATTATCGACATAAAACTTTTAACCGACTGAAAGTAATGACACTATGAGGAAGAAAGATAAAATGACGTTTGATTTTGATGTTTTCGACTTTCGATAAACTTTTAGTCTGTTGTAAAATACAAGCTATGTTTTAAACTGTTTTTAATTAGTTGTTTTGTCTTTTTTTCCAGCTGGACGGTGCGACATACAAGGCAAAGGTTAACATCTCCGGTGGCGGTGTCGGACGGAACATTGCCGAGGCGCTATGGAAAATACACGGCGAAGTTAATCTGATTTCAGCAGTTGGCAACGATCAGGTTGGTAACCAAACTATGAAACATTAAGCCGCCATATCAAACAACATTAGAGGGAAATAATTTCTCCTACTTTTGGTCTAAATCTAACTTTTAATGTGTGCCTAAATGGCGTGGCGTGGTTTTCCCCTGACAATAACTTCCACGATAGCAGCCACGCGACCCCGTTAGTGTGCCTCGGTTAAAACAGAAGTCAACTCTGCCAAATTTCACTCGCAAGTGCAAACTAACTTTTTTATATTCTTTCTCTTTTCTACCACATCTTATTTTAGAACGGCACCTACATAAAGAAACTGCTGCCAAGCCAGTGCATGGCATCGATTGTAACTAGTGGCAGCCATCCAACCGCAAACTGCTTTGTGGTGTTGGACCGCCAAGGAGACTGCCGGCTGGTCGTAGGCGACATGACCGTTCACGATGCAATTACGGCCGAATGGGTGAGAATGTTTCTTTTTTGCTAAACGTTTTGGGGCGGAAGTTGATTACACCGGAGCTGCTAAAACTGTTGACCCCTCCAATCGCTGGCTGACTCTTGGTGTGATTGATGGATGCATTAAAATTAGCTAGTAGATTGGCAGCACCGCAATTATCCTTTTTAAAATTCCCCGATTCCATAACCGGGACGAATAATTTAACCGATGAGGTTTTGGAATTTTTCGGTATACCGAAATTATCGAAATTTTCCCCTCAGTCATCATCCTCACCGCGCGCGCATGGAAAATTTTGGCATGTAGCATCATGGGAAATTTAACTTTTACATTTTTTCCTTCCACCCCCTCAGATCGAGTCCCACCTAGGAGCGATCCAGAACAGCTCACTCGTGGTGATGGATTCCAACGTTGGCCGCGCTGCGATGAAGTCTATATGCGAGCTGTGTGTTCGATACGACAAGCCAGGTAAAATTTGAATTTATCCCCGAGCGCATTTGTGTGAAATGGACATGTTTATCGCGGCATAACATAATATGCATTTTTTGGCTTGATCACAAGCAATTTATTGAAGACGTGACAATATTGAATAGCCCTACGAGCAGACAAAATTTTTTGAGAGACGATTCGGATAATTGAAATTTCGACATTATTTATCATTAGCAACGATGATACCATTAATCAGTTTTATTTTTGTTTTTTTTTTCAAACTTTCATGTTTTTGAATTTTGAATGTAATTTTAGAAAAAAAAGTTCATAACATATTTCAAAATTCTATTTCGTTTTTTTGGTCTTGTTAAACATTAAAATTATACTAACTTTTGATGAAAATAACTGTGCAAGAAATTTCCAGACTTGATGGTAACCAGTTTATATAATTATTGGCAATTGTTAATAGCAATTCAAATACGAAAAAAAAGGGTTTTTAACTATTGTAGCTATCATATCTTATTCTGATGTATTCTTTGAAACAGGCCTTTAGGAATAGATTTCATGTCGATAATTATCGTTAACATTCCTGGAATTTAAACCTTTCAAACATTTTTGTTGTTTTTTTCTGACACTGTTGTATATTTTTTTAAATATTTGGCATTTTTAACATTCATAGTCATCTAAGTATAATGGACCACTCTACTATTTGAATTGAATTTAAACTGCACAGCTTCATATTTAACCTTAAAGTATACACTAAGGTCTTTCTATGCGGGGAAGATTTGTATGGAACCACGTTAAAAACTTTTTTGAGTTGCAATTTAACAAAGAAAACCGTCATAAAATGTTTGAACCTCGTTAAAATATGCTAGTGGTCAATCTGAAGACCAAAATTTAATATTTTCAGTATCTACACCAAAAATTATGATTTTTTTTTTTTGAAAACGGATGTTTGATTACCTTTGGCATAAAACGGAAAACGTGATTGAAATGAGGTCGATATCTTGTAGGGTAAACAGCTATAATAGGCCCCCCTACGTTACGTTTAATCAAATTTAATAGTTAAATTTATTTAGTACTTTTAGTTTGTTTAGTATTTTTAGTATGATTCGATTTTGGCAACGGAAGAAACTCTGGCGTGATTCCAATATCGACCCCGTTATATTGTATTTTGATTATTTATTTGCAACACTCTATTTTAGAAGAAAAAATATTCTCTTTAACACTGATGAAAACTTTCATTCTAATTCAGTCAATTATATTTAATACGCGAAAAGAAATACTAAATTGAGTACGATTTAGTATAAATTGAACTTTTTTCTATATCTATTTGTCTTGTGAAAAATGGCTCAGTCACCGATCACAAAGCGGCAAAGATTTCACATAAAAAATTTTCCTGCAGTTACAAGCTCATTGAAAAAATATCGATAACGAATTACAGTTTTTAGTGGAAATTGTATATTCACAGAATATTAAAAAATTGACATAGAACTTTTTGAGCTTTAATCAGTTTCAAGATACAAAAGAACAACGAAGATACCATATTTGAAAGTCATATGTCTGTTATCAAAAAAAAAACCGGGCTAGAATGATGCATAACATTAGCCTCAGCAATTAATGTTCGCATAGTGTTGTTCAATTACAAGTAAGGTTATGAAAAGGGAGGATTGTACAAAACGCACCAGTTAAACATTTTTGCGATTTACAGCGCTTCTCATTATTTTTAAGCGACATTGAACGTGTTGGATGATTGTAGGGTCTATCTAATGCATGTTTATGACGAAGTTAATTCTAAAATACTCAATTTCAATGTTTTTTTTTGGTAAAAATTACCATCGCCACCAAACAAGCTCGTGACCAAACGCACCACAACATAGGCCAATATGCTCCAAAGCAGAAGGCTAACATGCCACTAGCAGAAATCAGCACGCGAAGTGAGAAGTAATTGTAGTCTCAGAAGTAAAATCAAACGCAATGGAACGGCCAAGCAATCTCGTGCAAGCGCTTCTTAGTGCATTCTGCCCCAATTTGAATTTTGATCGTTTTTAGGTAAAAATTGACGAAAGTTAGTGAAATAAATTGAAATACTCATAGTATTACAAACTCCAAAAGTGTAAAGGGTCGGGGAATCACAGTTTTTGTATTATTTACAAATCAGTTAATCATAAAAGCTTATATAAAATTCATGAATAATTACATGTTGGACAGAGCCACAGCCAATGGCACAGTTTTTTAGGTATTTTAGTCATCATGGCACACTTTATATGAGAAGTGTAGAAAAGCTAGATTTTTATGAGAGAAGCAAAAAAAATTCGTCATAAAAAGCCACATGTGTGTGCATTTTGAGGAATTACTAGCACGGGCCATCTTACCCAACTGGTGCGTCTTGTACGGTTCTCCCCTAATATTTTCTTGTTCTATACAGGATATCACAGCAGGCAGTTGGTGTCTACTCATGAAGTCTGAGACAGGCGTGCTCGCGTGTGGTTGTGAAAATTCGACCTTGAAACTTTTATGAAATTTTCACTGTTTAACAATGAAGTGATAATGATGACTAATAAATCACAAAATTGTCCATCATTTTTTCAATCCAACGACATATTGATTATTGTGATCCATTATGTGGTTACATCAGTGTTAAGGTTTGAAACCTTTCATTCCGACGTTACACCTTGGGTTTTATTTTTCGCAGAATGTATCTCGATAGAGTGCGGTTAGACGTATTCCTACGTCAAAAAACGGTAAACGATTGGATATTGGGCACTTTGAATGTCCGATCTCTCAATAAACCGGCGCAAGCTGGCTTGCGATTTAGGAGGTTCGGTATTCAAACTCCGGAGAAAGGGAATTCCGTGCAGTAGACCCTATTGCACACACTTTTTTCAAGTACCACATCTACTACAGTGGCGGCAAAACAGCGGGTTTCGGTTCCGTAAAGCTAGGTGGAGGCACATAGATGACCGTAAATGCGTGTTGGAATTAAGGCAAATTTTTCAACTACAGTTTTTCAATCATGCACCGATCAACGACAAATCTACGAAAAGCGTTAACGAACCTATGCCCGGTACCCAAAACACGACGTAAAAGTCATCATTGGAAATGCAACCGTTCAGGTTGCGAGGGAGGAATTCTTCCGTCCGATCGTTGAAAGGCAAAACGGCCTGAGGCTGATAAATTTTACCGCGACCAGAGGAATAGCTATTTTTTCCTATTTTCTACCATTGAATATTCGGAAACACACCTAGAGGTCCAAATGCAGAAGCCTGCTCCCAGATTGATCACGTACTGATTGACGGTTGGCACTTCTCGGATGATACTAATGTTAGGTTTTTTTCGGGGTCCATTGTCTTGTCGTGGGCAGTGCCCTGCCAGTCGTTGCCATCCAGGGTGAGAAAGGTCTCGTAGTCCATCACCACCGCTACGTCGCGATTCACCGAAAAAAATCGACTTGACCATCCGAGACCAATAAATGAGACTGCCGCTTCCTGACATGTATGTCCATGTAAGCCAATATTTCACTGCGTGGCCGGTTGCACCGACTACCTAGCCAAGCACACTCAACTGTAGCCAGTTTTCCCTCGGTCTTCTTCTTCAAAATCTTTTAGAGCTTTTTGTCACTCAGGGTTGTCGGCCATCGGCGGCCTCTTTCTTTCGATGCTCTGATTGTCTTCCTATAGTGCCAAGATGTTGTAGATGCCCACAAAGTGCCGCACGATGTCCGTTTTCGACGCGGCGTGGTACCGTTCTTTGAACGCGCACACTTCACGGTTAGTGTTAAACCGATAGAGCTGTCAAATTTACTAACTCATGGGTTACTATGATTGACCCTGCGTGAGTAGTTTCGCAGTCCGTGTGAAGGTAGTGATCGACAAGTACGTGAGCCACTAGGTCAATGTCGCTGGTGAAACTTCCATGTACTTACTTACCTAAGCAGCCCAAAGCCGTGGTACCTCGTGCTGTATCAAGATTTTTCCTCCACTTTCCTCGGTTCCGGGTTATTCACCGCCAATTTTCTGGGTGTCTCGACACTCGCAGATCCGCTTCAACCTGGTCAAGCCACCTATCACGTTGACCCCCTCTGTTTCTGGTGCCGGTATCGTCGCGACTTGTCCTGACCTGTCGTCCGGTATCCTCGCGACTTGTCCGGAACATCGCAGAATCCCTACTTTGTGCATAATGGGAATCTCTCCAAGTAGTGCCTGCAGCTCGTAATTCATACGCCTGCTCTAATGTCAGCTTTCGGTTTGTACTTTACCAAATATTGTTCGCAACACTTCACGGTTTCAAGACCATAGAAAACTACTGGTCTAATTAGGGTTTTGTACATCGTCAGTTATTGTTGGCGCCGTAAGCTCCTGAATCGAAGCGTCCTGCAAAGTCCGAAGTAGGCCCGATTTCCAGCTTGAATACGTCGTTGGATCTCCTTTCTTGTGTTATTGTCGGCGGGTAACAGAGATTTCAAATACACGAACTCATCTATCACTTCGATTTCACCACCGCTCATGATCACCGTCCGTGGAGGGCTAATGTTGGTTTTTCTCTAGCCTCTACCTTTCATATCCTTCAAAAGTTTATTCAGAAGTTAACGTCGAAAAGTTCTAAAATTAATAACTGGAAAAACATCTCTGATACCCAGAAGAAGTCGAAAAAAAAAGATCCTGAATATATCTTCAAGTGACTAAACATACGCTAGGGAAAACAAAACAAAAATTCTAAAATTGTATATGAATGAAGATAAGAAAAAATTGAGAATGAAAGCAATTATAATTTTTTAAACTTTTTCTAAACAAAGAAAATATGTAAATGTAGAGAGAGAGGAGAGAAAGCCCGCTGTGTGTAGACCCTTAATAATCCTTGATAATCGCGTTTAATTGTGGTGCATAGTGCAAAAAATTGTGAAATTCGTGTGATAGTTGTAGTTAAGGGTATTCCTTGTTTATTACAGTATGTTTGAAGTGAATTGCTAGTGAAGGGACTCGGGAATTAGAATTTTATCACAGTTTTCTTGTACAGTTTATCGCTCTGCAAATGGCTGTCATAATATCGTAGTGTTGTGTTGGTGAACTTGCTTAGCGTTCGTGTTCATGCGGAGACTGTATTGTGTCAGAAGTTAATCGCAGTGAAACCTCTTCTCCAGTGTTACGCTGTACATATGCTTGTCGCCGATGGCAAGTTCTGCTGAGCGGCAGAAGCCGAGAGAACGGCAACTGCAATCATGGAAACGGTTTGTTTGTGCTCGCTTGGGTGCGAACTCGGCGGCATGCTTGACTCACTGAATGCTGCTTCGGTGTCTAAGGCCTCTGCCATGGTGAACGCGAACGCGAGCGATGGGGCGAGAAACTTGCTGTTGGTAAATGAACAGCCGCAATGAGAGCTGTTTATTTACCTACGGCAAGTTTCTCGCCTCATCGCTCGCGTTCGCGTTCACCATGGCAGAGGCCTAAGATAAGTGCATACATTTACAGACATGTTTATTTAAGGGGGGACCCTACTCTAGAAGGTCGAAAAATCATAAATTTTCATATTTTTTTTTTTTTTTTTTTTGATGTCTAGAGTAAAGTGAAGTGTTTGGCTATTTTGGCTATTGATTAAGGTATATTTGAAGATGTATTTTCCATGTCGTGAATGTAAATATAGTGAGTATTACACTGTTGGCAGCTGGGAACGTGGATGCTCTCTCTAAATCAGTACCTTACTGGTGGTAAGTTTTTCTCAGCTTCTAGTAGACCGATCGGGCTGAAATTATTTTTCAGTATATAGAAACATATTATCTATCTTGTTACGTAGCCGTTTTTGAAAATTCCAAAAATTGCCAAAATGGCGGCCATTTTAGTAAAAAAATGTTTTTTTTCATGAAAAATCACTATTTAAAAAATCATGAAACATTGAAAAACTCAGATATCAAAAAACGGCTACGTAACAAGTTAGATAATCCATTTTTACATGTTAAAAAAAAAATCAGCAAAATCGGTTCAGTAGATGCTGAGACAAATTTACCACCAGTTGAAAAAACATGGTTTCGAGAGAAACGCTGCTGACAGCGTAATCCTCACTATATTTATATCTAGAACGTGCAAAATATATCTTCAAATATACCTTAATCAATAGCCACAATATCCGAACACATCACTCTACTCTAAGCATCCGAAAAAAAATACGAAAATTTATTATTTTTCGACTTTCCAGAGAAGGTGTCCCTCCTTAAACTGCTGGTGGCTTTTACCGACATGAATCAAATACTTACTTTTTGGTATCCGCGTGTGTGTTGTATCCCACGATTTCTTAGGCTGATTGTGTGTTGAGGCTAGACGGCGCAAAACGCAGCGTTTTATTATATTTTCTCATTGTTGATTTTCATATCTCTTACCTGAGAAAAGATGCGTACCGCACAACTTGTTTGTCCGTTTGTTGTTGTTGTTTGTTTGTTTTAAAATTTGTCCGATTACTTTGTTTCGAAATGCATTGTTTTTAATTTGTTGTTCATGACTTCTCTGGCTTTCGAATGATTATTTTTAGCTCCAAGCTTAATTTTTGCTATATATTCATAGACGCAACACAATTAATTTAGGACGTTTTGGTTTAGGTGTGTGTGTCTCCTTTTTTTCATTTATAGAGCTCTGGATGCGTGGAACTTTGCCATTTTTATCTTTTATTAGGTGTTAACGATTAACGATTGATATGACCGCCGAATATTCATATAGATTAAAACATGAGCAGACTGCGACCATACCTGCGTTTAAAAATAATTTACTTTTTACAACTCGCATTCGAATATAAGTCACATGTCAAATGTGATGAAAACAGCAACTGGATATCGTAGAGTGGCCGCTTTAAACAACGTCATCGCGATATTTATTAATTGTTTACAGTATTGTTTTTAATTAATAAATACACCCAACGCAAACGGGGAACATTTTATTACTTTAGGGCAATTTTTTATTACTTATTGTGTCTTATGACTGCGCATTATACACAAATAGTAATAACCGAAAAGTAACAAAAATTATGACGGGCATACGCTTGTATGTGTTTCTGCAGGAGAACATACAGCCAAGCACCGCAATGCATGTGTTAGCAAGACTTCACTCGCTGCATTTGTATTGATACAACGATCAGATTAATTTTTGTCCCCTGCATTCACACATAATGAGAATCTCACCCGTCAACCTCAAATGTCTAATTAGAAACACTTTCGTTTCGTCTCCCAGTGTTTACTTGAAATGAAAATATGTTATACTGTCTGAACAGAGTTGCCGAAGTTGCGAATATTGTTCTGGATGGGCACGAGTATTGTATTTTCAAACAGGTGCAAATGAGTTTCCATGAACCAATGAGTATGTGTTTTGGATAGCTTGCAAGAAAGCGAATGTTTTTGTTTTTCTCTAACGCAGTTTACAGATCGTGATGTCATTTAAAGACGCATTTCAAGTCTTTGAAATCATCAACGTTTGCATGCTCTATGACGGGGAAAATGCAGCTCTTGTCATATTCTTTCTCTACTCCGTATGCATACAACGAGCGAACTAATACACGCTCACCGGATGAATTGGAGATTGAAGAAATTTGTAACATGTGCAACATATGCGACGGTGTGTGATTTTTTTTACTTCAGATGGGAAGGGAGCAGTTTTTGACAGAAAAAATCTTGCATGTGGTTGAAACGACCATTATTAGATAGTCGTACTCCCGTAACACGTGCTAAATATATGACAGTATGTGTTGTTACTTGACTGGGGAAGAATTTTAATCCCTTTTAAGTAATAGGTTTGTTACCTAAAAAACAATTTGGCGCTATTGCTTCTAAAGTAATAAGGAAAAGTTTTGCGTGTATGTATATGAACTCCATTGTGTCTGAAATAACAAAAAAGATAGATAGGTTTTGTTTTTAGTACAGTGATCAATCGTTTGAGGTCGGTTTGCGGTGGCTGGTGATCTGGAGATTCGTAGCGCGTAGCTTACTCTCACAGGGCATAAAATCGGTGCTTGCAAATCAGCTCGTTGATTCGCGCTTAGCTTCTGTATCTGACAATTTTTTATTTGGTTTAAAAATTATTCTTCTCGCGCGGGATTAGAAAATATCTGATCGTATTGCCTACCACGGCGAATCCTGATCTTTCCTACCCTATCATACTAACACAAATACCCTTCCTGTGACATTCGTAGAGATGCAGAGGTGAACTCGATCTCATAACAACGTTTGTCGAATCAACAATCCTCTTCCTAGTTTTCCCCAACGACCAGTGGTGGGCACCATTCCGCTAATTCGCTAATTCGCTAATAAGCGACGCTAAAATTCAGTTAGCGATTTAGCGGTTTCGCTAATTTTTGAGCTGGTTAGCGAAACTGTTAGCGTCGCTAAAATTTTGGCCTTCGAAACGCTAATCGCTAATTTGCTAAATTTTGTAGAGAAGCGACAATAGAAATATTTAAAAAAAAACTGTGGATTGTTGATGGCGTGATTCGAAAGATGAACATACTTTACTGCGAAAGTTACTTTTGTCAGTTTTTTTTTTACCCTAGAATGGAGTTCCAGTTATCGTACAAGCCACAGGAGCATTTTGAAGAACAAGCACAAGGTCTAGATCAAATTTTCGGCACACCAAGAACTTTGATAAATTGCAATGCGCTTGAAATTATGACAACTTTGGTTCTACTTTTTCGATTCAGATAATAATTGAATTTTTATGGAAACATTCCTAAGAGTATCTATTTGCAATGCAAGCTCAATAACTTTTGTTATTCTTGTTTTTACAAAATCAAATATGAATACCGTTTCGTGAACCTCTTATTGTAAATACTTAGCTTTGAAAAGTAATTGTTTTCGTTTGTTTAACCAAAAAAGATCAAAGTGGTCCAAATCTTACAAAACATGAGCAATAAATATAGCGATATGACTATTTACATATTAAAAAGTTAGCGATTAGCGATTAGCGAAAGTTCCGCTAATGTGGGTTTAGCGTTTAGCGTTTAGCGATTATCGAGCTAAATTTTCCGGTTAGCGGCTTAGTGATTAGCGTCGCTAAATTTTCCTTTAGCGGTGCCCACCACTGCCAACGACTGTAAGGACGTGGCCGGCACCGTTATTGATTTTTATAAAGTGAGAGTTACTGAAATGTTGTACATTGAAGATGGTATAACATTCCAAAAACTATCTATGTGGAGCTCTGTGCAACTTCACTAGCTCAGGTCAATCACGGAGGTGCAACTACGATATGTACGGTCGTCAATGCTCATGCTCGAAGAAAATATTTAAATGTAGTCCAATAAACAAAAATTACTTCTAAAAACAGCTGAGACTAAAAACGAAAATAATAATGAAGAATAAAATTTACATGTAAATAACAAAATAGTATCCAATAATTTAAAAGAGCAACTATATCGAGGTCTTCGGAACTTTTCCACCCTAATCGTGGTACCATTTGCTGGTCACTGAGAGCTGATGGCAGAATCCGTGTTTCCTCAGAACAATAGAAGAATAGAAGAGCCGTCTGTACAGACTCGGTGGAAAAATTAGCTTCGTGGAGTGAGATTGACAGTGAATTGAAACTGAGAAGGAGTTTCTCAGCTCAAACATTTCCAAGTCCCAGAAGGTCGATTTGTTCCGATTTTTTCGAGATACATAACACCAGATCTCGATTTTTGAATGCATTTCTATGACTGTGACATCCAGGGCCGGCGTCACATTATTTTCCCGAGTGGGTAGTTAGGAATAAGGAAGGTTAATGGGTAACAAAGGCGTAGCTGGGGGAAGGGGGTCGACCTTTGATACCCAAACATATTTTTTTGAAAAATCGATAGGGTGCCAATGGAATGTATAAGAGAAATTAGATTTTCGTTCAGTAGTAATGTTTGCATTGAAAAATGAACTTTTTTCGGATGGTGATAGAAAAAAAAACTAAGACAGATATTTGAGTTTAATGAATTTCTCATGGAAGATAATTATAATAGCTTACTTCACGTCCTTGCGAGTGGCCTTCCGGAAGTTTACTGAAACATTCGCCATGGTGCACGAAAACATGCGTGTAGGCATGTTTTTGAATTCTTTCTTTTTTTATCAGTTCCTTCCCAGTTTGCGCGGCAAAATTGTTGAAGTGGGTCTTACACTTCTGGTTTGCCCGGAAACTCAGGATGGTACGCAGCTGTGGGACGTTGAACGGTTGGTCGATGCTCTGGTTGTAGTCCATTAGTGCCAAAATATTGTAGATATCGGAACAGGCATATCCAGCGTCCTTTTTCTGTACGATATCCGTTTTCGATGCGGCGGGATAACGTTCTTTTAGCGCGCCCACTTTAGAATGGAGTAGCTTCATTTTTTCGTCATCACGGTTAGAGTTCGAGTCAATTTTCCTCTGCTGACTCATGGGTTACTTTGATTGATGCTGCATGGGTAGTTTCGTCAGTGCGTGTAAAAGCAAATCAATGAAAAATGGGCAATTTTAACATTTTGTTTAAACGTTAGGGCTTTACAGTTTGTCTTCTCTAAAAAAAGTCTCCATCCAAAATTAAAGCTTAATTGGACTTCTGATAAGGTTTCACTTACAGTCGTGAAAGTCTTACTTTTTCGACCAATGAAAAAATGCACAAGAATAGTTAATGAAAATCGAGTTGTTTTCAAAATCGAAATTTTTCCGATAGCAAATCTCTTAGAAATGCATTTAATGTCGAGAACTGATATTATCTCATAAAAAATTGTTTGAAAAACAATAAACTTCAAGGGACAAGAACACACAAGAGACTCGGGCTTCTTAAAAAGCAATAATCGTAAAATTGTGAAAACCTGCCGAGCGAACCACCGAAGAACGGAGTGTTTAATATTTGTTTGTTCGGTAATTATTGCGGCGTACGTCTACCGATACGGGTGCGTATGTAAAAGCTAATGGGTATAGCGCTTCGGGATTAGGGCAGAGCATGAAACAGGAGGCAAGCCAGTTCCGGCGATAAATATCATTCAATTGCAATGGAACATCTAACCAATTGCGATCAATTAGTTGCTGGACGTTTTAAAATGTTTAGTTTGTAATAATTATGTGCTGAATTACCTACTGATAAATTGCTAAACTTTTGTAATTTAATTCCGCTTTTTTAAATCGGCTCTACTTTCCGAAGTCCGATTGAGCTCAAATTAGGCATGGGAAATTTTTACGAGAAGACACAACTTTAGAACCCTATCGTAAACGAAATTCTAAAAGTCGATTTCCATTTGAACCCTAATCAACAGTCAAAAAATGGTGAAAATGAAAATTACTCAGGTTGGTGCAAAATACAAAATTTATTGAATCTAAGACTAAAAAATTGATAGTTTCTGTAGCTCTATAACCTCAATTTTAAGTTTAGAACAAAGAAAACATTACAGTTATCTTGGTTTTGTCCGATAGTTCCGTGTTGGTAAGTACTCACAGGGATATTTTCCGAGTGGGTACTACTACCCATACTACCCACATGAACCACCGGCCCTGATGACATCTAAAAATGCTTTAATGACGAAAAATGCTTTAATGACGAAAAAGTAAAACTTTGACCGCTTTAAGGTGCTACCTCTCTAAATCCGAATGAGCTGTAATTTTGTATGAAGACGTTTTTCGCGAAGACAAACTTTTGAGCTATACCGCCAAGCACAATTCGAAGGTCACTTTGTCCCATACGTTTCATTGGCATTTGTTCAAAAATATGTCAGTCCCAGAGTCAATTATTATCAACAAACATTTTTTTTTGGATAACACCAGATCACGACGTTTTATGCATTTCTACGGCATTTAGCATAAACAAATTGAATATAGACAGTTTCATAAACTACTGCCTGTGCATTTTTTTCATTTTTGGTTGTTCTATTTTAGCTCAGATACATATTTTTCATATTTTACTTTTAGATCACTTATTTTTTCTAACAGTTCAGAATCTTTCCTGAAATTATTTGACCTTGAGTTAGTAGGGTACTACAAAATCTGAAATTGGTAACACGCTAAAATTTGGGATTTTTTTCTAGAGAGCTGATGTTGAAAGCTAGTCATTGATTTGAATATATTCCAAAATATTTTGCTTGAAGTTGAATGTTTATAACATATTTTAGACATAAACATGCTCAAAACTGTAATGAAGGCGCTGGCAATCATCAATTTGCAGTGCTTTTCGAAGAGATATTCAGAGTAAACATCAAAAATCTGCACAATCTTCCCTGATCCATGATGACTAGAAAAGATTCAACAAAAATAGTGAAAAATGTCTGAGGTACAGATGGCTTTCTAGTGTCGTCAAACACTAATCGAAGGTAATCACATTGAACTGAAATCAATCAAAACACGTTTGCTTTTACTACAACATTTATTACCAGTACTTAGTAAGCTGAATATTATATGATATACGTGTAAAAAGTTTCGCGTAGAAAATGGTAAATCTTTACCTTGCTATGCTCTATATATTCTTATAAAATACCATCAAATGTGGCGACGAATCTAAAGAAACAAAAATAAACTAGAACAAAAGAAAACGAAACATTTTTCGTTTTTAAGTTTTATCGAAAACTTAATCAAAATGGACGGCAAAAAATTGATAGTACGAGATTCAAGGTTACTAAAGTTGTTTCGTCTGCTAGTTTGCTAGCTTAAATTTATATCATTATCAACTAAATTATCATCCACACTTCACAGAACTAGAACGGAGCGTCCGACATCGTAAACAACATAATGAACAACTGTGCGTGAATGTGCAATTATGTCACCTAGAGGATATCTTTCTATTTTGGTGACCAAAATTAGCAGGTAATAAAATGCGAAACTGAAACTTTACCTAATCATTAGAGCTAATCTAATTGGAATGCTTGATATTTGTTTCGGTTCTGTTGTGTGTGCTCTTCTGTTACTTATCGCAACAAACATTCCGTTTGCCACCACGAAGACACTACTAATAAAATAACATTAATGACACATCCCCTGGTAGAATAGAAATGTACGCTTTCGTGAGTTTGATGCTCGTAAGGCCACGTTTAGTGCTGTGTTTTATGTCCCCCGGGGCGTTCTTGATGTGTGTTTGCTGTGCTTTAAAAAGTCGCACAGGGGACTGGCGGACAGTATTATTTCTGCTGCTAATTTGATTCTTTTTTTTTTTGTTTCTCAACATTGGCGTAAGTGTGCGTGTGTGCATACGTGCGCGTATCCAAAAGCACATCTAACACGACAAGTTAGCATTAAGTTTGAACGTAATATAAATGGAATCCTGCTGTTACTACTACTGCATGCTGCTCCTCGATATGTTCTTCGCTTAGATGTACCCACCGCTGTGCAGGCTTCGGCTGGTGTGATGCGATGGATGATAGCCGGGCTCTTGCATCTGCATTTGCATCACTAGGTTCTTCGCTTCGCGGCGTAGTTCGTACGACTTTTTGGCTTCCTTGTACAGAAGCAGTGCGGCCAGTCCGAGAATCATGAAGCTTACCACGGCCAGTGCGTAGGACCACGACAGGACGTTAAATTTGGGATACATTAGCCAGTCGCGGCGATACGCGTTGCCACCGAAAATGGCCACCGCCAGAAACATGAAGAAGGCTGAAAATATGAAAAATATTTGATTAAATTCAGTGGAATAGCAGCGACCCCATTTCTGTGTGTACATAGCTGTGCGGTCTAAGGGGGAAGGGGATCTGAGAAAAAATAGCTTTTATTGACTGAACAACTTCTAATTGTTATATTTTTTGATAAATAACATTTACTACTATCAAATTTAGAGTATATACGATACTTTAGTTTAAAAATTACAAAAAAAAAACGTCCTATTTTGTACATGTATTGCATTGGAATCAAAACAACTCACTTCTTGTTGGAGTTTTTTCCTTACACGTTAAGTTTGTTGAATTTAGAATAAATAGTACATTATAAACTCTCCCGGAAAAGACATCAGAAAGTTCACGTAAGATAATTACAATACTTCCCATGCATTCACAAATGATGAAATCATGGGTTTCAATACCATTACGGTCAACCACCAACACAGTCGTGGACTGTTTCGACAATCCTCTGAGCCTTAAGATAACAAATTATAAGTTCTGTCAAAAATCCATACAGCTTATCTAAGCACAAGGAATAGGAATTATAAAACTATACTTGAAAAACGTTAGCAAAAAAGTCAAAGTTTATCATAATGTCCATATTAAAACATTTGCCATTTTTTTATTATTACCTCGGCAATTCAAACTCTCTAAACAGAAGCTCAGTTCACGGCTATGTATTCGCAAAAAAACTGTACTCACATGAGGAAGCAATCCCTACGAAGGAGATTGTGGTCAGCAGCCATTCGTAGCGCAGAACCAGCTTCAGTGGCCATCTAACCATTTCGCAAGCCATAATCACCAGTGAGCCGAACGTGAAAAGAAACGACAAAGTAACCAAACCTTGTACCACCAGCAGCCAGCCGGGGAGTAAATATTCTCGAATTACGTAGTATTCCTGCAAGATTTAAGCGGATTAAATCTGTTCATTCTAGTACTCGACTGTCGACAGGCACCTGACTAAAGATGTGATGGCACCCGTTGAAGAGTTTTGGAAACTGATAGTACGGATAGCTGAAGTCCTTGAAACAGTACTCCCACAGTCCCATATTTTTAAAACTGCTGAAAGACTCGTCATAAGACTCGATCCAGTAAGGCGAACAGAAGCTCATCATTAGGAATATCGACGCCACGTAGGAAAGAATGGTTCCAAGCACTAAGGCATCTAATAAGAAAAAACAAAAATCAGTTTTCCACCTTAATTACTGTCGTTAGTTGAATTCTTTCGACCCACACTGTAACACTAGGTGTGTACTTTCGATTCACTCAACGCTAAATGACACTAGGAGACGATGTCAGCGCACAATAAATGGCATTTTTCTGCACTGTCACCGCTGATCCACACCATACTTACTTGATGCCTTAGGGTATTCGTTCTTCTCGATTGTCGAGGACATGATTAAGGCACTGAAACCCGCTGTAACACCGTGAAATTCGATTCCACGCACTCCCGACACACTTGTCGCGGCCACTCCAACTGCAGACACTGTTGATTGAATGAATGACGATGATCGTTTCATTCACGCCGATGAACGCCCAAATAACTCCTACTCCCCGAATACAGTGCAGCAGCAGAGCTGCCAACTGTGGGGAAACGAAAAACTATACGCGCACGATCGCACTAGTGTTAGTTAGTAGAATCGCCAACTTTGTTTATGTTCATTATCGTTAGCGATGAACGGCGCGTCCCTCAATAGCAACACAAAAATTTGTGTCTGTCTGCTCCGCGATGAATCGATTAGGCAAATGTACGTGCAGTAACAGCCTCACGCTAGTAGTGGAGGTGGAGGAAAATTATTCCATCACAGCATAATAAACGGCACGCCTCGCGAAGCAAATAACATCGGTACGCAGCGGACGGACGGATGATGAGTCACGCATGTAAACTATTACGCGGCGGCGTTGGTGCATTTCGGGTTGCCGAGACTAATTTTCGCCCAAAATGTTTGTTTGACTTGATAATATGTAACAACGGAGGAATAGGTTCGCTGTTCACAGCTCAAGCAAGTCTAACCTGTCGGGAAAGAAGCGGAGAAAAGGGATATCGTGAGAAGGTGTGGGATCTTTTTAAACCAGTATGGCACATGTTCGGTTAGTCACATTTTTATGCATTCAACCGGTACCGCTATTAGGTATTCGGCATTGAAGAATATCAGACAGATTCTTCAATTCGAAGGCTCGAGAAGTTATACAGGGAAGATTGAAGCTTTTGAAGCATGATTCGTTTGGAATCTGGACTCACACAACTGGTTATATCTCTGGATTGGGTTAAGAAACGAAGAATAGTTCTATATTAAAATAAAATATATTACGTTTTTCGGAAAAAATATTCCGTTACAATTTTGATGAATTTTTGTCTTCGGATGGACTCTATCAAAGTTTGGACTCTTTGTAGGTGGCAAAAAGTTTTTTCGATATAATCAGTGGCATTGAACCACCTCTCGACTCTAGTGGCAGGTTAGGCGACATTCATTAATTACGTAATGCAAAAAACTCAAGTTTTGGGCCCCACCCCCCATATGTAACGAAACGTAACGCCAATAAAAATTTCGTAACGCTGTAGAAAAATTTGCATAATAAAAACTCGTTTTTGGAAATTCTCTCCAGAGTATTTGTGCTCGCTCAAGGATAGTCCCCTCCTTTTCATGATCGTTACGTAATTTATGGATGCCGCTTTACCATGTTTGGCCGAAACTTCACCGAACTTTCGTGAGCCTTGATAAACACAAAGGTGTTTTTGCAGGTAGGGTAGTTTGGGGTAATTTGGACCCCCTAAGGAAAACTCCTATTATTTCGTAACCTGTTTTTTCTATCCCATAAACGTAATGTACTATAGTAATATTGATCTGTTTTCTATGTTTCTGCACGAAAAAACCTTGATATTGAGGTCAAAAGAACAAAAAAATAACGAAACTAAAAATTATGATTTTCGGACATAAAAAAATCGTTTGGGGTGAAAAAGGACAGCTATTGGGGTAATATGGACAGTGTTTGGGGTGATGTGGACAGAGTAAAAAATGTGAGTTTTATAGTATCAATAGTTGCTTAATACACAGTAGAAGCTGGTATCAGGCATACGGAATGATAACTGCTATTCTTAGGCATTGCACAGTGGTTCCACAGTAGGCCAAAAAAATTCCCTTCTCCAATTATTCATACTAGAAACTGAGTATGCGATCGTGTGTCGCCAACGCGCGTTTGTGTGTGTGTGCATGTGTGTGTGCGTGCGTGTGTGTGTGCGTGCGTGTGTGTGTGTGTGTGTGTGTGTGTGTGTGTGTATGTGTGAGAGAGAGTGTGTGTGTGCGTGTGTGTTTGTGTGCGTGTGTGCGCGTGAGTGTGTGTGACTGTGTGCGTGTGTATGTGTGTGTGATTGTGTGTGTGTCAGTGTATGTGTGATGTAAGTTTCATGAAAATCGGATGATATACCAATTTTTGGCAGCACTTTGAATGTTGCTGTGTCAGGAAATTTCAATGATTTTTATGTTCGAAAATCACAATTTTGAGCTTAACTTCAATTACCTAATTCCCTCAATTTTAATCTGATTTTGGATCAACAAGTTTCGTTTTGAGGGAAATTTATGTCATTTTTCAGAACTCTTGTGTACCGTACAGTCTCGTGAAACAGTTCGGAATGATCGGATAATCAACAGCCTATATGAAATTAACCGTATTTTTCGAATTTTTGGGTCCCGGTTTGCATGTCGTCGTTCCAAATCCGTTAATCCCGAATTCGCGAAATGGGAAATTATATAACGAATGTACGTTGACGTACGATTTCTTATTTTTCCTTGAAAGGCCTATCAAATTCCTTAAATTTTCCATTAAATTTTTTAATCGGTCAAATGATCGGTTGAAAAATGATTGCCGATCTTTGGCAACTTCAATTCAAAATGGATCACACTAAGGAACAAACAAAAAAATACGGGTATAAAGTTTTTTGATAAAGAACAAATATACCAATGTTGAAAATGATCTGAACAAAAAAATAAATCTGATGATAAGAAAGGTTTAACGGCATTTTAGGGGAACAACATTTTCGGACATCAGAAATCAGTTCAGCACCCAAAAATTGGCATTATACGTCATTTTGAAGCATTTTAAAGCATTTTTGTTCAGAAACCCGCCACTCTGCGGGGCATTGAAAACACTTTTTGTACAGATAAATCATCCCAGATTGCCTGCAACACTTTTTACAGTTCATTGTTTGTACACCGCCATCTATTCGTTCGTTTTTATATGCCCGCGGCATCAATCCGACAAAAGAATTTACTTCAAACTCGCCTGACCATATCACCCCAAAAAAACTGTCCATTTTACCCCAAACAGGACGCCTTTCTAAAAACTCAATTCCTTCCACTATTTTCGATCAAACTTATCGCAATCTTTCGTTAAAATGTACTCTTTTACTAGACAAACACGGCTGCAAAGCTCATTAGACTGAAAACATCGAAGAAGTTCTCAAAAAACCTTAAATTCACGAGCGTAAAACTTACAGCAAAATCAACTTTTGATGTTTCCTTTGTTTACATTGGCACTGCGGTGCACCTGTCACAGCAAACCATGAAATTTTTATATTAGTTAGGGTTTAGTGGTTCAAGGAAAGAATGAAGTAGTACATGGAACCCAAAAATGTAATACTTTCCAAGATAAAGCACCTGTCCATTTCACCCCAGGGGTTCAAATTACCCCAAAAAACCCTACTCTTTTTTATACACTATACATTTTCCTTCGTCTTGTTTGTAACGTGAACCTCGGTTTTCTGTCCAGAGCTGCAAATGCAACTGGAAGTTTTTCCATCGTGAAAAGTGTTTCCATCGTGTCACGACCCCGAGACTCATTACCAACATACTTTCCTGGCAAAATTAAATATCCACTGACTTGAAGACCTTTTGCTTTCGTTGACTAACTACATTACGATTTCGCATCCTTTGGGTTATGTTCCAAAGAGTGCTCATCGATGTTTTTCTAGAAATTGCGTTCACGAACCGACGCCAATAACCGCGATTCTTTGCTCTTGCACCAAGCTTTTAAATTTATTCTTAAACTCCGAATACCAATTGAAGTCGTCGAGCTTGTCTTTATCCCGAAAGGCCTTGAATACGTCGGATTTTTTCCGCGTAGACATCGGAACACTCCTTTTCCCTCTTTGGGCCGTCAGTTGATCTTTGCACCAGGAAAGTTTTTCGTTTGGACTTATAACGCAACATCGAGAATCAAGCCCGCGAAGAGGTTATATTCTTTAAGTGATGGAAGATCTTGAATTGACTCGACAACTTGTGAAATGTTTTTCTCGTATAACTTTCAATCGATGTTCTGGGTGAGGTAATACGGGTAATAATATTTACGGGTAATAATATTTACTGAAGCAATACAAAGTTCTTTTCCTTGTATTGTCATATGAAACGCGACGACTTTGATGCCTGGGACAGAGGTTAATACGATAGAAAAAAAGCATTTCTTAATCCCTAGAAGTACTCCTCCATAAAGGGTGTCTCTATCAAGGCGAACAATATTAAAATCACAAAAGTTAAGATCATCGTTTCAAGTGAGCCAAGTTTCACAAAATGGAAATACATCAGATTTATATTCATTAATCAATACTATGAGTGAATTAGTTTTGGGGATGAAGCTTTAACAACTCCACTGTAAAACAGAGATAGAATTCTTCTTCTTAGCCGATGAATTAGCTTTTGAAAGATACTATCGCTGCAAGGAGGATCCATTTGAAAGTCAACTGCTTCAAACATGTTTCGACTGTATTTGATGTAATTCATTACAAACAACATTATAATTACAAACAAGTTGCACGGGTAGACGTACCTTGTTCACGAGTACATAGCTTGGTAGAGCAGACTCGGCAAAAGTCACTAGAAACAAGTCTAATTGGGTGTAAGTTTTTACATTCTTGTTGAGCGATACTGAATGCAATCCAGTATCCTAACCAGCTGAAGGCTTCAATCCTTGAAACGGCCGGTACCAGCCACTAGCAGATCTTCGACGGTCAAACTCGAGTCAGTGACAATACCATCGATCTTCGCTACGTGAACTGGAATAAAGAGCTCAAAAGCAGTAAAATCGTTTGCTTGCTTGAGGCTTAACACCGAAACACGTGGTTTATTTGGGTGGACTTCAGTGATCTATGTTACGACTGAAAAATATTTAGCCAAATCCCGCGAGATTTGCATTGAATTCAATGCTTTCTCTTTGTGCTGAAGAAATGTAATACATAGCCCCAGCGATTCTTTTGGGTACAACCTCACACGGTGGATCAGCTCTTAAGACGCGCCTCTAGCGACTCTCGGTGCCCTGTATCCGGAAGGATCAGGTTGGGGAACGAGCGGATTTTCCTCCTCGCAAACGGTCTGACAACCTGCGTCGTCCATCTTGGACTAATCTCAACATTGTTTATTTCAACAGTTTTCCGTAGATAGTCTCCATGGAAGTTAAATATCTTTGAGTTGTCCTGAATAGTAAGCTTCTCTGGAATGCACACGTAACACAAGTCCTTAACAGGGCTACCTGTGCTTTTTGGGCTTGCAAAAGGACATTGGGGAAAAAATTGGGGCTTAAGCCTAGAATGATAAATTGGATTTACTCGGCTATAGTAAAACCGAAAATGACATATACAGCATTGATATGGTGACCAAAAACCAAAGAAAAAACATCTTAACTCAAGTTCGAAAAACTGCAAAGGCTTGCTACTACTGCTATTACAGGGGCAATGAGTACCACTCCTTCCAAAGCCCTGGATGCTCTTCTCAACTTTTTGCCCTTATTCCAAATTATTCAACTAGATGCGGTTAAATGTGCAATTAGACTCTGTCGCACAAAAGATCTTTTTGAAGGAGACTTATAAATAGGAAAGGAAATATCGAAATGTTAATATATGCATTTTTTCTGATAGTCAAGCAGCCTTGAATGCTTTGAAATCTGTAACTTGCACTTCCAAATTAGTTTGGGAATGTATTAAAATGCTTCAGCAACTAGCTACACGTAACAAGTTAAACCATCACTGGGTTCCTGGGCACTGTGGAATCGAAAGAAATGAAAAGGCGGATGAACTAGCAAGAGCTGGATCAGCCACGACACTTATCGGTCCTGAACCATTCTGTGGGGTTTCCTTCAGCGCACTAAATATGGAGCTATCAGAATGGGAAAAAGGTCAGGTGCTGCTGAACTGGGATAGCACTACAATAGCTCGTCACGCAAAACGATACATCAAGCCCAACGCTTCGATTGCACAAAAATTGTTGAACCTTTCAAAGAAGGATCTTAGTACTTATACTGGACTGATCACTGGTCACTGTCCGAGTAATTATCATATCAAGCTGATAAGAAGGCTTGAAAACGACAATTGTCGTTTCTGTTGCACAGAGAGTGAAAGTGCTCATCATTTGCTGTGTGAATGCCCAGCAATATTCACCAAACGGCGCAAATTTCTTGATAAGGGACTTCTAGAAACTTGGGAAATATGGGCTAGTTCTCCGAACAATGTTTTAAATTTTATTTGTTACATAATACCACCTTGGGACAATGCCTTCAATCACGATAGTGACTATTAAAACATATAATAGTTGTCTATACAAGAAAAGGCTTGAAGCAAAAAAGGACACACCACAATAGATCTAAGTACTGGTCGCAGTGGTATAATGTCCCCAACCACCCCCAGCACCAAGGCTTTGCTTTACTCTTAGACAGCAACGAACAGCGCTGCACACACGACACAATGCACTGTGATGAAGACCGTCGATCTCGGGGTAGCCTACGCCCAGCGACGCAAATAATTTGTTCCGGCTACTGGTCGGCTGTTGTCTAAACAGGACCGAAACCGAAAAGCACAAGCGATACGCGCACCGTAGCAGACAAAGCGGTATTGTTTGTTCGAGCGAGCAAAATAATACGGAGCTATATTCAATTGCTACCTTTCTCGACGATAGCAGAGAACGGAAAGATTTATATTTCAAGATGGATTTTACACTTGCATTTCAGTTTATTGTGTTTCGCTATTTTTGGCACATTTTTTTAAAATTATCTCAGCTTCAATATGAAATTGATCACTAGTTGAGTTAATTGCATATAACTAACTCAAGTATCACTTGCGCACATGTGCAATTCATTTTACGACTAAGTCGTTATATGTGGTATAACATCAATATTGCAGCTACTACGAAAAAAAACTGGAGCAAGCCGCCGACGAGTGAGCAGCACTCTACTCATGCAAGGCTCGATGCGGTACTGTTGCTCGTGCCAACATGTTTTCCTTCGAGACATCAGTGTTAATAACCTTCTTACGGCAGATCGGTAAAATGTCTGATAGAGAAGGTTGTTACGAACTACTCGAAAAAGCTTTACCTTCGATACATCAAAATAGTCTTAGATCACGGAAGCAACTATTACATGACCCTTTGGAACGGGGAAATTTTGTATAGAATATTATAGTAGACAGTTAGTGTCTGCTATCAAAAAATTATCGATCATTGTGTCAATCCTGCGAATTATTAATTAATAAATAATAATAATGAATTCTTTTCCCGTAAACTTTTTTCTCGAAAAATGCTCAGGACTCATATCTAGCACTGTCACATTTGACTATGAAACTTGAAGATCCTCCACTTTGATAATGTCGGAGTTCATTAAAAGTATTAGGTGAAGGAACAAATCCCAGTTTTTGTTTTAAGCAGAACAATTATCCAGCCGAAGGACAACTTCTTCGAGTCTTTATAACAATCGATAACTCGATGGAATGTGCTTGTTGTATCATTCACAGACCGATTAATCGTTGGTTCGTCCCACGAACAAGCAATAATCGGAAAAAGTTTCGTGTATTCCCCAACAGGAGCAAATGTTTGGTTAAATGTCAGTCGTCGAGTAAAGATAACCGTTTTTGAGCCTAGGTAACTGGACAAACTGCAAAGTTGAGTTTCGCTTATTTTCCGTTGGTCTGGTGCCGCCTCTGTTGTTGTGCGAATCACCTACGCCCAGGGAGGCGACTCCACCCAGGACCTTAAACTACTACCCATTGTTGAACAGACCGGCGCCAACGGCTTTACTTCCTCGTGCGATGGAAGGTATGATCCCAGAGATATTTCTCGCTTCAGAAAATCTCTCGATGTCAGCTAGGATCTAGACCAGTTGGGTTGGTTTTGAGAGGATCACGTCACCCCACAACGATCGACATCTATGTAAGTGTTGGGATTCGAACCCAGGCCTCCAGCGTGATTGACAGATGTTACCAACTACGCTAGGCCCCCGCTTAAGACAAATATTTGAAGATTATTTTTTTTTAATTTAATTACTATATCTTCAGTTTCTACCAGTTCTTTTTCTCCATTTTCGCGATATGCTTATCGTGACATTTTCGCTGCTTTTGAATGCTCATCATGGCGAATGAAGGTCAGGCAAGAATTTCTGTTAGCGGTTTTAAAATGTTTTGCGATGTGGTGCTGTAGTAACATATAACTCACACTCTTCCTTTCCCAATCGCATCGCGCATTTTTCTACAATAACGACCCTAGGTAACTTCAAGTTCTTGCGAGTCTTCGAAGTTTTATTGCATCTACATTTTCGTAAGGTCTGAAGAAGATATAATCTGTTGGGAACATGCTCTGCATCTTAGATACGTATCTGTAGATACGTTTCTGGTTTGTTTCCTTTATCGCAATTATAAATCATCTTTCCGTGTAAATCAATAATAAAACGTTAGGCTACTCTAGTAGGGTTGTTGATATTTTATCGATATTTGATATTATCGATATTTGCTCGTCACAATATCAATATTTTTGACCGATATTGGCGCATTTGATATTATCGATATTTCGATATTGCGACTCGATATTGCTGTCCGATATTCTCGATTGCCATCAGGGGAGTGCTACCGGCAAAATTTTGCCTACCGATCATAAATTCATCATGGCATCAAAATTAAATTTAAAATGCTTACACACAATATAAGATATTCATTGAAAGTGCACATTATACTGAAAACAAACGTTAAGCAGGGTGACACTCAAAACTCGAAATTAAATTCCCGGTTTTTTCCCGGTTCGTTCAAATATTTTTCCCGGTTATTTGTACTTCAGAATTCTGCATTTTTTCATACAGTTAAGGGTTAAAAAAGCGTGACTGTCGATTTACATCCCATTATCGAACTACATTCTAATATAGTCACTTTTTAAGCGTGTTCAGGCTTATTATAATCCAGAGATATTGTTGCAGAAATTCGAAAAATGTGACGGACGTCATCTTTTTCAAGAGGATAACGTTTGCGGTAAAAAAAAATGGTACCCCGCCACGTCAAAAACGGACATCGTGCGGCACTTTTTAGACGCCTGGTATACCGTTCCGGCATCTACAATATCTTGACACAATTGGACAACGATCAAAGCATCGGAAGAAAGCCCAGTTCTGGACGGCCAACGACCCTGAACGGCAAGAAGCTTCAAAGGATGCTGAAGAGGAAGACCGAGGGAGAAGTGGCTAAATCACTGTGTGCACTTGGTCGGGAGGTTGGTGCATGCGGTAAAACAGTGAAAAAGTTGTTGGAAAACATGGGCATACATGTCAGGAAGCAGCAGTCCCGCCACTGGTGCTAGTCTCGGAGCTGCAGGCAATGACGCAGCGACAGAGGTTTAAGATGGTCAAGTCGATTTCCCTGGCAAATCGCGATGTGACAGTGGTGATGGACGACGAGACCTATCTAACCCTAGATGACAACGATTAGTAGGGCACTTTGTATTTTACCTCCCCTACGAAGAAAGTGAGCACCGAGGTGAAGTATATTTCACAGACCAAGTTCCCCAAGAAGGTGCGGCTGTGGCTGACAATCAGCGAGAAAGGGATGTCAAAGTTGCTCTTCTTTTGCTCCGGGCTGGCCGTGAACGAGGAAATTTTCAGTACGAAGTGCCTGCCAGAAGTTGCGTCGTTTATCAAGAAATACCATAAGGGCGAAGACACGGTGTTCTGGCCAGATTTGGCGTCGGCCCACTACTCGAAGCGATCTTTGAAGGAGATGGAGAATTTCTGGGTAAACTTGAAGCGCAAGATCTATTCCAACAATTTTGTCGCGAAAACGGAGGAGGAATTAATAAAAAACACAGAAAAAGCTTGAAAACATGCCTGCACGCAGGTTTTCGTCCGCCACGGCGAATGTTCCGGTTAACTGCCGGAAGGCCGCTCGCAGGGGCGTAGAATTTTTAAAACTTATAAACAACGCATATAATACTCATTACCGGGGACTCCTAGGCCAAATTAAGTTTGTAGGAACCGTTTTTACCTCAACCACCGAAGATTCAATATATAAAAGAATTACACTTAAACACATTAGCTTGAAGAGCACGGGCCGTGGCATTCTTCTTTCTGGCTTCTTCATCTTGATCTGAATTCTCCCTCTTCTTTGTCTTCAACAATTCAATATATCGGCTATGTGAAACGCGAGCGTAATAGATTAACGACTTGGTGATATCAATTTCGTCTTCACCACCGGCATTCTGTACTGCATCGTACACCAATCGCTGGATCAAACTCTCCTTAATAAACACGGTCAAGTTAGGACGTTTCTTGCCTAAATCAGCTATCAGATCTCTACAGAAAGTATCAAGGCGTTTTTCCCTACGGCGGTAGGAAGTCAGCAATGTCTCCGTCGAATGCATACCCAACAGTTGTGAGCAGGCTTGTTAACGGTCACCATTTTCATTTGATCTCGCTTCCTTAGCGTGCGTCACAGTCGGCTTTCGCTCGTAAATGTAAAATAACCAAACCATCGCCGCTCAGCTCACAGAAAGAAAAGGATAGTCAAACGACACTCGCGTATCAAAGAGATGCACACTGTCAATCGTTTAGCGATGTTATTTCGGCCTATTTCTGTCTACTTCGTTCATTTATGTTGAGAAATAATTTTACAAGATCAATGATATAAATAATTTACAGAATACACGCACTCAATGTGCGTAATTCTCATTTCTAGGAAAAATGTCAAAATACGTTTGAGGAAGACAATGTCGTGATGGCGATACTCATTTGACATATTTGTTTAAGAATGTATTCAGACAGCGAGCCTTGGTAGCGTCAGAGGAAGAAGAAGACGATTATCGCAGTGAAAAGTGGTTCTACCGTGACCATTTCGAAGCCTGGTTGAGTATTTTTGGCGAAATCAGTCAACTACAGTTCCCGCGAGATTATCTTCGTGAACCATTTGCTCTAGGCAAAATTCGAGCCGTTTGACTGCTACTTCCGGGGAGCTTACCCTGTTTAAGTTAGTTTCCAAGAGAAAGATGAATAAAAACAAAACTGATATAAGCACTGTGAGAAATGAGTTGAATAAACTGGCAGCCGGGGTGAGATTGTGCCATCCAGCCCGTGACCTGTCAGCCATCTCTTCCGGGTCAGAAGACCAGTCTTTCTTGGTCGTTTTCGAGAAAACTTATTCAAGGAATTTTGGTGATCGCCATGAGATAGCTGACAATCTCACCCCGGCTTCAGTGAAATTCCCGGTTTTTTTTTTTCCCGGTTCCAAACAATTCCAGGTTTTTTTCCCGGTTTTCTCGGTTGGGAGGCCACCATGGTTAAGGCTTGGTTTTCCATTGATAAATATATTTATTCGAAAATAGGTCAATAGAAATTAAAGGACGTTTACTCTATTTCAGCTATTTTAGGGCAAACCAACTAAAAAGTAGGTACCAGAATTGTTGGTATTAGAATCAATAAGTGCTACAGAAATATGGTTGCCATATTTCTTTTTTTATTGACAGCATGTATAGAGCGAATTTCTAGAAATTTGGGTGTGGAACTTCTCGGGGCAATAACCACCACATTAAACCGATCAAATGCGATGCCTTGGTGTTACATTGGGATGGCAGGATCGATGAATTTCAGTAAAGAATCGGTGTTACATAAGCGATAACATGAATGTTCAGGTAGGATGCTTCAGTAACTGGCTGCTGATTAGTCAATGGATCAGTGACGATTAGGAGACGCGGCTCACGAAACGTCGGTTTAATCTGATTGGAAAATGCACCTTGCGTAAAGCGATCAGCAATCGGCCCGCTGTCCTAACGGACGAGATGAAATAGCAAACACTTCGCCGGAATATGCAATACTAAAGCAGGTATTAGACGACGAAAATATTTGCTATATTTGCTAAACCGAAAACAGTGAAGCTACTCCGTTTCGAAGTGTGCGCGTTCAAAGAACGGTAGCCCGTCGCGTCGAAAAAGGACATCGTGCGGCAGCTCCTGGACACCAGATACGCCCCCATCTACAATATCTTGGCACTATTGGACAACAATCGGAGCCCGGTTTCGGACGCAGGGTGACCACTCAATCGGGAAAACGGGAAATGCGGGAAAAAGTCGGGAATTAAATTACATCGGGAAAAATGCGGGGAAAAGTCGGGAATTTTTTTATTTAATCGGGGTTTTGTTACCAAGATTTTTTCAAAGTATTGTGTATGCAATTACTAATGATGGAGAAGTTGGAAGTGTAGGACTGCAAGTTGGTCCGTTAATAGTCACATTTTTTTCAGCAGTAAATTTTTTAACCAAAAGTCACTAAACTTACTTTTTTTGACCCGCTGGCCAGCTGACTACTTTTATCAGTCCTGCTCTGCCGCTCATAGCAAGTCCGTCCCATTTGCTTTTTGGTGCTGACGAGAAAACAGCAATTGAAAATCGTAACGCCTTAGGTGAAATTTTTCACCTAAATGCTTTTTCAATCGAGACCATTAACAGAATTTAGTACTGCAATGACAATCTAACACTATTGCATCATAAAACTTGCTTAAACACTGAAATTTGATCAAAATTTGTTAAAAATCATAAGCTGGGACTCACATGCGATTATTTTACGGTACGTAGCCAGAATGATAGCAAGTCAGTCCCATAGCCAGCTACGACCGGATATGAAAAACAAACTAACACTGCAAATCGATGGCGGTGCTATAGCTTGCGTTTGAAATTAATCCATCGCTGGTCAATTCATAAATGACCTTCTCTCGTGCTTCATCAAACAAATTTTTTGTGAGAAGCATAACACAATGTACCAACTGCGCCGCTCAAAATAAAACAAGTTTTGGTTTTTACATTTGATACTACTGAATTAAATTCAAAATCAGTTTAGGTGTAGGAACTTGTTCTAAATTTCCCTGAGAGCGGTCACACGTTCGTGACGGCGGACAGCTTCCACGTAGCAGTGGAAGCAAATATGAGAAAACACCTATAGCTTAGGAAAATGTTTGCTCCGTTAAAAAACAGCTAAGTAGCGTACCGAAGTATTTAGTATAACTGACAAATTCTTCAAACGAAATCCACGACAATAATTGAACAATTCTTAACCACATCTTTACATAAAATACGGATAAAATACGAAAAGTAGTATTTACTGAAGAATGCTTTAACTAACAATACAGTGACACACCTAAAGCGTTCACTGTCAACAAACAACAGCTGAAGGAATCTACTGGTGGAAACTTTGTTTGGAAGAAAACATTGTACTATCAGCTAGAGCCACACGATGTAGAACGCGTAAAATTCAATCAAACCTCCTATCGAATATCACTTGGTACATCCAATTCTAAACCTGAAGACCATAAGTTGTGGTAAATATCACATTTTTCATAATCATTATTGGCTGTTGGGTTAAATTGCGAAGGTTTTGGGACCGACTTGCTATCACTTTTGCTATGGGACAAACCGACTTGCTATTTTTTCATAGTTCCTCAGAACGAAGTATTCAAAAATACCTGTTTTATCGAATGCAGATATAAAAAGGAATTGATTCCATAAATAAACTCAAAATTGATAAAAATGCAATTGGGACGGACTTGCCATGAGCGGCAGTGCTTTTCATATGAAATAAATGTTGACACCAAATGTCTTAGAATAGCATAAAACGTCTGGTGTTATCTATAAAAATTGAATGGACTCTGTGGGACTTCTCAAGATGGTAAAGCGAATTGAAACCGGGGATACGACTTTTTACAAGCTTCTTGTTTTGCAACTGGCCTTAGAGTACGATGCTGGCTTAACTAGTGTCGTCGTCGTTTCGTGTCTCGGCTCGAGAGAGACTGTTAGTGTCTGCAGGATCGTAGCGCTAGCCCTGCAATCGCCCCGTGCACTAAACAGTTGGCTGCTAAATCTGTGGCCAATGAACAAAAATACTTTAAATATTCTTGATTGGTGGGATGTTTCCGGCAAAGCTGTAGATGGTAGTTCTATTGAAAAAATTGATTGAGTATCTCAAAAAGCTTAGTTTTTGAATTCTAAGTTGCCAAATGTTACAACGTTGATTATTTGAACACGGAAGAAATTAAAATTTCTGAAGATTTTTCTTTCGAAACCAGAACGATTTGTTTGATTGGTGCGATGTTTTCGGCAAAGTTGTTGGCAGTAGTTGAGTATTAAAAATATTCTAAAGTAAACATTTCAAAGAAGTGATTTTTGAAAAATATTATTATATTTTTAAAAAACTTCATAACCTAAACTGAACATTGATGATCATGGAGAAATAAAAACTTAAAATTCTTTAGAAAAAATTCTAATGAAAAGGATTTGGGAAAATTTGAGGAAACATTTTTTTTTCTTGAAAAGTTTAAAAGAAAATAAAAAAAAATGTTTCCTTTTCAACGGTTTCTGCAAGACATGTTCGTGCAGTTAAAGACTTTTAATTTGAAAAATAATAATTTAAGATCTTTTTTCTGATTTCCAGGTTATTTTTTTAGGTTTCAAAATCACTTATTTTGAAATGTTAGTCCCCAATATCATTTTTTTATCAGCTTGACAATTTTGAGCGCTGGATGCAAACAAGTTGAAGATATTGGCAGATGAGCAGAGAGATGCAACTTTGATGGACTAGCAAATCAAAATGCTGAAAAAGTTGTGAATTCACTTCTGAAAAGTTTTAAATCTATGTAACGCGTGATAAACGAAATACAGTTAAATGGCAGTATTTTTCCTGAACGTAAAATAACATTATCTTCAATTTGAGAAAAAATAGCGCAAATCCCATGACTTTTGCTGATGATTTGAACAACGGAAGTGCTGTTTTGTTTGTTGTTGTTCTCCTAATAGGTTGTTATGCGTTGAATAAAAACGATGCCTATATCATATTTTGAGAAGACAGATAGACAAACATAATGAATGCACAAAATAGCTAATACGATTATTGACTGCTTAAGGGGTTATATACCTTTTTAGTTTTCAAAAAACCGGAAAAAATTTTATTGTATTATCTTCAAATACAGCATCTTAAGAACATTTTCACAAATTTTCATAAAGATCTGAGCAATAGGAAGAAAGTTAGAGCGATTCGCAGCGCGCCTCGCCACGGCCGCATAAGCTAAACTTGAAACTTTACACGCGATTATCTCGGAATAGTGTTTTCCGAAAAATGACTTTGCCGTGATCCTGATTGCGGGAAAACTACTGAACCGATTTCCTTCATCTTTTTTTTTAAATTTTCCTTATTGAATTCGCCGGTCCTTGAACGATCCCCTTTTGAAACATACAGTTACATTTTGCCGCAAAAAAATTTTTAGTGCAATTTTTAGCGCTCAAAACGTGCATTTTTTGGGAAAAACGTTCCCGTTTGCACTGAAAACAAAATACTCATAAAAGCGATCGTTCAAGGACCCGGCACACTTCTAAACTAATGAAATAATATGAGTTTTTTGATTTCGGTTGATCCGCTGAGTCTCTATCAGGATCACCGCAAGCCTCTGCAAAAAAATAGCGTTTCGAGGAAACGGCCATTACTCCAGTAATAATTGGTATATCTTAAAATCAAAAGTATTTTGTTGTTGTTGATAAACTGTACTTTCAGAAAAATACCCCTTTGATGCAATGAAAATGGTGCTATGCACTTGAAAATAGATTCAAACTTCCCTCATTTTTCTCGACCGAAAAGGTATATAACCCCTTAATGGAAGATTTGCAAATTTGAGAAAATCGCAAAAATTATATTTAACCTGTCTACCATGGAAAGGAGAGCGGGGGCCTAATGTGGTTGGTAACGTCTCCGCCAACCACGCTCGACGCCTGGGTTCGAATCCCACCGCCGACATAGGTGTCGATGGTTGTGAGGTGGCGTGATCCACTCACAACCAACCCAACTGGTCTAGATTCAATCCTAGCCGACACCAGGAGATTTTCTGAGGCGAAAAATCTCTGGGATCACGCCTTCCATCGCATGAGAAAGTAAAGCCGTTGGCGCCGGTCCGTTAACAAACGGGTCGTGAGTTAGGATCCTGGGTGTGAAGTCGCCTCCCTGGGCGTCGGTGATTGGCCACAACAGTGGCGGAACTAGACCGACGGAAAATAAGCGAGAATAGAAAAAATACCATGAAAAAACCATCAACTGTTTGTGTAGAATGTCCCGAGCGAAATCGGTAGAAGTGATATGCGCTATTACTTCCAATTTAAGGTTCAAAAATTGACGTTCAACCGTCGATAGAACATAACCTAGGTACCGTTTTTGACAATCGGGAATTTCTTGCAATCATGCGGGAAAAAGTCGGGAAAAATGCGGGAACTCGAAAATGTAAAATGATTGGCCACCCTGCGGACGGCCGACGACCCTGAGTGACAAGAAGCTCCAAAGGATGCTGGAGAGTGCCAAACAGTGAAAAATTACCTGGTGAATATGGACATATATGTCCATAGTCCCGTCCACTAGTCTCGGAGGTGCAGGCAATGACGCAGCGGCTGACAACCAGCGAGAAAAGGGTGTCAAAGTTGCCCTTCTTTCGCTCCGGACTGGCCGTGAACGTGAAATTTCTAGTACGAAGTGTCTGCCGGAAGTTGCGTCGTTCATCAAGAAATACCGTAAGGCCGAAGACGCGATCGTTGGAGGAGATGGAGCTGCTGAATATCGATGTGGTACCCAAGTTGCGTCCCATCGAGGATCTCTCCAAGCTTGAAGCGTAAGCGTGGATCATTTTCAGGATGAATTACACTCATTGAACTGAAAATTTTGGGCCCTGCTTCCGATCCGGTTCTGCATTACTTTTTTATTATGGTGCCAATCTGCCGTAATCTCACAGACTGACGCCATTTTTTCAAATACGGGGTTCTTATGCCATTTTGTTGGTTATTCGAAGACCCATCTTTTGGTGTCTTTCTTTTTATTGTAACTTATTCGTACGTTGTATAGATTCAAGAAAACAAAATAACGTATGCACCATTTCAATACAAAAGTGACAAGTAACCCGTTCGTTTTTGGGCCGTATTGAAAAACTGATCAAATGGATGTACGTCATAATGTTATATCACGGCAGTAATGGAATATATGGGAGAATTTTCCCCTTCGAATGCCGTTCAGCTGTAGAGTTTAAAAGCTTAGTCTTCTTGTAAAAAATTCTCATGAAAAATTTCAGTTCAATCGGACTTGGTGTGATGGAGCTTAAAAGCGGTCATAGTTTCACTTTTTTGACCGATGAAAAAAATGCATAGACATTGTCTAATTTTTTTTTTCAAACCAAGTGTCTTGTAAATGCATAAACCTACCAGATCAAGTCTGTTGCTAGATTGATTTTATTCAACAAATTTTACCTAAACCTAACCTTCTGAAACCCCGGTAAGAAACGATTCTCTTTCCCGATTTTTTTCCCTTTTATTCTCTAGCCACTTGGGCTTGTTTCTGTCACCTAAAAAGGGAATTATATCACTACTCTTTTCTGTCGCCTACTTGTTTCACTGCTATGCGGCCGTCGTAGTTTCTCATGCAAAACAAGGTATCTAGTATCAGAACTTTATTCCAGCGGAAGAATATCAAAAAAACATACTATTTCAAACTACGCAACACAAGGCTGCTTCGAACGTCCTTCTTAGCGGATGGAATAAATGAAATTCGAAAGATTTTCATTGGCACCTTACTATTTAAGTCATGCGATGAACAACAATTCTAAAATTGATTTCGAATTGACCACAGACTGAACTACGCAACAGTTTATTGAAACAGCACGTGCGTTGCACAGTAAGCGGCATCACTTAAGAAAGTAGGAAAACAGTTCATGTTTTCGTTCTCATATGTCTACTACAATACAACCCTTATTCTAATTCTGTTTTGCTACACGATTGTCATTGATGTAGGTTACTCTCTCTTCAATATTCTTAAAATACACATTATTTATCAAGAGCCCTCCAACCCTCCCTCCTACTTCCCCAAGGAATTTCAGACTTCATATCTGATTTCGGCCATTTACAAAAATGTGACTAAGCAAGATGCAATGAAAACTTTAAAATTTCCAACTCTCTAGAGGTTCAGGATGTTACAAAAGCAGCGTATAGACCTAACACCGCTTAATGTCATACTTGTAATCGACAATGCGAGAGAACTGCTTATTACAGACTTTAGAAACTGATTCCGTACAAGTCTCATGAGATGTTATTTTGCGACCATCAACAGTGAAAAGTCGCTTCTTGCAGCTAGCATTGAATCCACACTAAACTCTTGTTTTTATTGGGTTTGAAACAACAAAACTTGTCCAAATTTATATAGTCAGTGAACCATAGAAAAAAACTAGTGAATGATTCAATTCCAATTGACGAAGTCTGAAAAGTTGCTTTTACGCATTAGAAATATTTTGACCAGATGTGTCATCCCAATCAAACTAATATCTTCCGTTTAATGTTTATTAGTTGAAATGTTCTTCAGTAAAAATTACTTTTTCTTAACCCTAAAAAAATGCTTACGCTAAAAGAAATCCGCTAGCGCGGATCACTCTAAAACATAGTTTTTTTGCCTAGCAATGAGCCAATTACAGTTACACCACTTCGATTCGATAGCTTCCTATGTAAATTTTACTTACCCTAGGAAGAATGATTCTTGCGCCATTGCTCAAATCGTTACTTAATTGGTTTATCTTAATGAAGGCAGCACAACGATCCACACAAACACAGTGGATCGCGGTTGAAATAAAAACGAAAACGGTTGAAATTAAAAATGAAAAATACCATGCAAAAGACATTTGCGCTTCAAGTTTGCCTAAAATAAACAGATTCGCGTCCGGATTCGGTGTTCTCTATCGATCTAATTTGGCATTCAAGGTTTGGAATTTACTAGAAAGGTACATAATGCAAGAAGCAGCAAGCTTGACCACAATGTTCTGCTGGAATGTTTCGTTCAAAAGTTATTTACATTCAACGGTGTAAAGTAAAACGTCTAACGTAAAGGTTTAACTGCTAAATGTGTGGACGGCATCGCGTTTCGATTAGTACGAGAGATTGGTGGAAAAATAGCTGAATGTGTTAATTGAACGCTAAACTAGTTTTAGATCATATTTACAGATTCAACCATTTTCCTTGTGTATAGATAAAAATATGTTTGTCGAGATTCGTAACTTTCGATAATAAAAGGCATTTCACACATTCCGGATTGTACTGTTGGATTTCTTCTCCACCAGCTTATGATGTGCGCGTTTCGCTGGTTGGAAAAGCAATTTCGCCCGAAACTAGACTAAGCTTTCGATTCACTGTCAATCTGGAATCGGGTTTGCGATTCCTTCAGCTGTCTTCGCTTCCGTGCTTGCACGTGCGCTTCCGTCAGGAACAGAGACGACGCGACACCGCATGCAACCGCACCGATACAAGCCAGAATGAAGGACCAACCGAACCAATTGTTGGCGTGCTCTGGCATCCACTTGTCCTTATTGCCAAACACGGCGAACACGATGACGCCGATGCCACCACAGATTCCGGCCGCCAGTGTTAAGTAACCGATTGTCTGAAAAACATTAAAGAGGATTATTTTTTCTTCAGTCGTTAGACTTAAGGTAGTGATTACCAACCCTGATTAACTTAACGAAAAACTTCTGATCTGGACCGGCACATAGGAAGAACAGCAAAACCAGGATCATCGACAGCAGTACTCCAATCGCACACAGCGTGTAGAAAAATTGTGTAGCAACCATAAAAGCTGTGAATAGAGAGAAAAAAAAAAGTGTGAGAACCGAGCACTTTGTGAAGTGTCGAGCGCGTTGGGTCATAAAATTCGGACACGAATGTGAACAACTGTCTGCATTGTTATAGTGGATATGGATGTGAAATTAATTTGTCAAAAAATAACCAGCGGGGCTTAGAACATCATTCAAATGCATGTCAGCTATTCGTGTAGTGGCAACTGATACACTAATTCCATTTTACGACTGTGCGCGATGTATTGCTCCTACACAGAGCGCATTCAGTTGCTACCCGGCACGCTCGTTACTCCGAAATGATAGATAAATGTTCGTGGTGACATGAAAGGTCGCACTCACAAAAGATTAGCTAAATTAGTTCCGACACGCACGCAAATGCACCAGCGAACAAAGATTGTCAGCTGTCTTGCAAACGAGATAATTCACTGCTGCTTGTCCGTGCAAACTTTCAATACTTACGCGGTATCAGGAATCCTCGTATCTCGTCGTAGCCCTTGGTGAACGGATCGTACACCCACCGGCAGCCAACGAAGAACCGCCGCTGATAATCGTCATTCACATCCGGCAGCGAGCGGAAACAGTGCGTCCACAGGCCAAGCCGATCCAGCTTCGCTCCGGTGATGCGATAGTCGCTCACCAGCCAGCTTGGCGTCGCAAAGGCGACCAGCACCGTGACCAGGGCAATCACGAACACTCCCACTCCGCAGTTCCCAGCCAACGAACGGCGCTTCATCATGGCAATCTCACTGTCAATGAAGAAAAAAACAACAGAAGGCACGTTTAATTGGCGATAGATTTTTTTTTTGTTGGTGCTTTCTAGTGGTAATTTCCCGGCTAGTGAGAAAAGGGGAAGCCTGCGAATCGCGATTCGTTCCGGTGCACTTGTTTGTTTGTGAGGAATTTTACGTCAATTCACCAAGCCATTGACAGCACTCTTACAGAACCTCATGGACGCATCGCGTGAAATGCCCCCCAAACCATCGATGCGCGATCGGAACGGATGCACTTTTTTATTTTTGCATTTTGTTTTTCACTATAACACCACTTGGCATATCATTTACAATACCCACGACTGCCACTTTTGTCGTATGGGGGATCTATCCAAGCATAACAATCAGTTGATTCCCACACACTAAAGCAGGAGTTTCGCGAGTGTAACATTCTCAGCTCAAGAAGTTACGAACTAATCTGCAACTTGTTGCTCGCTCTCTGTGTCACGGTGGGAGTTCGAGGAATTCGAGAAAACTTTTCAAATTACTGCACATTTTCTTCCTAATATGGATCCTGCACGCGACACGACAGGCCACTTTGGACGGAAATGAATACCTCTTTTTGAACTTCCACATGTTTTGTTTGTGGAACGGCAGCCACTGGAGTGAGTTAGGATCCTTTCAATTTTACCACCAACAACAAACTGAGGAAACATGATCGCTGCAATCGGCGCTATATAATAATTAACTGCAGGATTTCCCATAACGATGTGATAACTACCTTTGAAGTGTAATCTACCCTAAGAACAAATCATGTTCGAATGGTGGTGAAACAAGCTGTTTAGCGGATTCAGTCATCCGCATCGAGAGGTCAAGACTCAGCATATCAAAGGAACGATTGGTATTTTTATCCTAGAACTATCAGTGGGACCTTGTAACGAATTCATCACCCACTGCACTGCCTACTGCAGTTATTTATCATCCGACGTGGAATTCGTGTTAAGCAATGTTTACACTTCTTCAAACCTGTCATACAATAACGAATGAATGCATCGCTTTGAAGCTTAGAAGTCCTAACAGAGTCATATACTATTAGTCTGCTGCTGCTCAAAGGTCACTGGTATTGTGGTTCTGTTTCAGCACACACCCTAAAACACAGTCTGGTGTCTGTCCGCCGCACGTTTACCAACAACACATTCCAACGGTTTCGGTATGACACACTCATAATTAAGTCCGCCGGGTGCATATGGGAACCGCCGCGACCACAATGGCAACCGCAGTTTTCCATTGTTCCGCCAGCTAACTAGGATATTCCCGATGATGGTCACGCTCCGGCCTGACGTGAACTTTTGGCCATATAATATTTGTAGAGAAATATGTACACTTCATCGGTCACGCTCCAGTGGAGTCCAGTTTTAGCTGTAGGTACAGCCTTTTATTGCACAATCGGTCCCAGCAGAGCGTGTGTGAAACAGTGTGCCGTTTGTTTTTTTTTTCCTCCGCAGTTGATAGTAATAACGTACCAACCGCGCTGTAATCAACAATCAACAGAAGGGTCAAACGAAACTGCGTCATTCGAGTGCATTTATTTTTGCAACAGCTCGGTGGGAAGTTAATGATTTCACAGGAGATAAGAGGGTGCATTTAGCAGATAATTAACTCGATGATTGATTGGAATATTTTACGGCAAAATATTTGTTAAATTACTTTTTGCAGTTCTAAACACGATTACACAATAAAGTTTTCTTTTACGAAGAAGCGAATTTTGGATCGCAGTTTTTCTTTTGCTTTATAACGAAAGGAATTTTTTGATTCCACTCGAGTTCGTGACCTCTACTAGAGTACTTTCATGCTATTTTTATTTAGCTTCAATTAACTACGCTAAGCATGTCCACTATAGAAACGCCGTTCGGGTACAAAAGTTAGCATGGAACATCAGCAATTCATAAACCTACTGTTTTATGACTCGTTATACTCATTTTCGTTGTTGTCTTATGCTGTATGTTATGGCTGCTACCAGACCAAACCAAGCGCCTTTTTTATTGAATTTCTAACCCCAGTGGATGTGAAAAGTAATAATCTATCTTTTATGAGAATTTCAACAGTTCAAAACGATATTATAATAAAAATTCTCGCTTACTCTAAATAATGTTCTTAGCGCTTGGATTCGGGGTGGAAGCGGCCAAGCTGGTCAAAAAAGTGGTTTTTGGTGACAGAAATTTAGAAAAAAGACACCAAAAAGTGACTTAAAAACATAAAAAAGTGAATCTGAAAAATGATCTTGAATTATTTTTTTTTAATGAAAATATTTTTCTATTTGCCTTCATTTTTTCTGCACCTATGTGTCTCGCAAAAATTGTTTATAAGATCAATTTGTTATCAAAGTATACTAAACTTTGGAAACCGATAAAAATAATAGCGACGATGATAAATTCAACAATTCAGACGTCCTCTCAGTACACAAAAAAGCATTTCCTGGGATCCGGTGTATCGTCTGCGTTCACGAATAAGTCTGGTGTACCACAAGGTAGTAACCTTGGGCCGCTTCTCTTCATTAATTTCATCAACGATGTCGCTGATGCTCTTGCGATAGGTTGCAGATTAGTTTACGCCGATGATTTGAAAATATACTTGACGATTCGCAACATGGAGGATTGTTATCGTTTTCAATCACTTTTAAATACATTTGTGAAGTGGTGTTAACTAAACTCTCTGATTATGAGTACTGCAAAATGTGAAGTGATAACATTTCATCGCACTCAAACGACAATCATTTTAAACTATACTGTCGATGGAGAAGTGCTGCGTAGAGTAGATTGCGTAACTGATCTCGGAGTTATTCTTGACCGAAAGCTTACTTTTGATAAACATCACGCTGCAGTTATTTCGAGAGCAATTGGGATGCATCGCCAAAGTTGCGCGTGACTTCAAGGATCCTCACTGTATGATAGCACTGTATTGTTCGCTAGTGCGCCCCTTACTTGAAAACGTTAGTGTGGTCTGGACTCCACACCAACTTTCATGGAACCTGCGCTTTGAGCGTGTACAAGGGCAATTCATTCGACTGGCCCTGAGAGATTTACCTTGGTGTGATCCTACCAACCTACCACCCTATCCGGACCGTTGCCGCCTACTTGGACTTGACACTCTTGACCGACGCCGTAAATTACAGCAGGCATTTGAATTCTGAACTGGATTCCTCGAAGCTGCTGTCCATGATGAATTTTCGTGCATCACAACGCATGCTAAGGCCCTCTTCTATGCTTGTATCATCGTACAAGCTACGATCGTACAAGCTTTGGTTTTTATGAACCTGCTGCGTTTAGTGTAAGAACTTTTACGAGTGTAGAGCATTTATTTGAGTCTGGTAAGCCTAGTCATATTTTTAAACATAGATTAATTAATTGTAGGAACTTTTAATGGCCTAACATTCATTAAGACTTTACTTCAGATGATATAAATAAACAATGACAACAATGACAATTTCCATTCCAAAACGAAGAACATCGAGTTCATTCTGCAACGCAGAAGAAAAAGCTATTGGTGAAAATTAAAAAGTATTTGCTAAAGCTTAGTATTCATTCCGGTTTCCTTTGATTTTCTTATTGTTTCGTGAGAAAAAAAATCTCAACTAGGACACGTTATTATATTTTTTTTAACAACTTTTCAAACATAAAAAAAATCATCTTTTTTGATTTTCTAATATTAATAGTTAGCCAAATTTCAGTTAGCGGTTCAGCAATGTCGCTAGTTTCTAGCATGTCAGCTAGCTGCGAGATTTACTTTTAGAGAACTTATGTTTTATTTTAACAACGTGCAATTAGGTCCCAAAGCTATACCAGTTTATATATATTATTTGAAAAAGCCGTGTTTTCTGAACAAAACGTGATTTTTTAAAAATGTTTATCGTTTTCCTTCGATTTCTAAATAAAGAATGAAAAACTGCTCGAATTGCGCTCTTTTAGCTGATATATAAAAATCAGAAAACCGTGTTAAACTTCAGGATCCAATTGCTCATTCAAAATTAAAATTACTGTAAATTCGGCGCTACTTTCTCGCTTCAGGTAAGATTTGGTTTATGGGGCCACCTTTCCGGGTTTCAAAGACCAGCCACTGTCAAGAAACCTTAGTCTGCGTTTAAATATGGCACCACGTCATTCCCAACGTTTAGGTTCCATTTTTACTGTACAGGATGATTTTCTACAGAAAGGTTATGGGCCAATAAACTGTGAGTTAGATCCCTGTTTCGCAAGCTCGATTTTCTACAATTTTTGAATGTTCTACGAAATTATTTGCTACAACGAAACAAACAATATCTCCGAAGAAAGTTTATTTTTATCTCACGTATATTTTTGGTTGTTGACGATTTTTACTAGAATAATGCGCTAATTTACACAAATTACTCTTAACTCAGAAAATAACTAACCGTTTTGGAGTCGTAGTGTTTTCGATAAAGTTGTTCTATTAATAATTTTCTATTTTGTAGAAGTTAGAATTTTGTGATTAATCTACCTAAAAGTGAGGAATGAGTTTTATTTTTCTAATTTTTGCATATAAAAATCCACTTTGCTGAAAAAAGGTTGAGTACATTTTGTAAGAAACAACTTTGTCGAAGACACTATGCTTATATCTGCTAATTTGGATGAACTATTGTGAAGTTTTCTCTAGAGTGCCCCTCAGAATTATTTTTTTTTCTGATATAACTTTTCATTGTGATTTTCTAAAATTAGTAAATGTTCTACAATGTTGTAAACTATTATAAAACACACAAGTTCACCGAACTTAGTTATTTTTATCTCTTAAGTTTATTTAGTTATTAAAGATTTTTATTAAAATAATGCACTTATTTATTTACAAATATCTGCACAGGAGACAGCGAGAGACAAATGCCTATATCCGGATTAAATGATCTTTTAATTATATTTAAATATAGAAAAGGTTTAGTCTGCAGATATTTGCAGATTTTAAAGATATTTGTTAGAAAATTAGTGCATTGTTTCAATAAAAATCGTCAATAATCGATGGAATATGAGAGCTAAAAATAAACTTTCTTCGATGAAATTGTTTGTTTTGTGATAGCAAACAACAATGTAGAACATTGAAAAATTGTATAAAATCACTACTAAATGTTATATTAAAAAAATTGATTTTTAGTGGCATTCTGTAGAAAACTCCACAAAAGTTCATTTAAAAAGGCAGATAGAAGTATGGTACCTTTGACAAAGTTATTTCTTAAAAAATGTGCAACAACTTTGCCGAACAAAGCGAATTTTTATATGCAAAAATGAATAAAGTAAGATTCGGTTCCCACTGTTAAGTGGATTAATCACAAAATTGCAACCTTTATAAAAAGGATAATCATTAGTGGATTAACTTTCCTGAAGGTACTATGGCTCAAAAATCTATTTTTTTTGTGTCAAAATAATTTCGATCACGTTTTTGCAGCTTTGGAAACAGTGTGCACCGTGTTGATTGCATAATCAAGATGTGCATTTTATTTCAGCTTGCATCAAAGATAACTATTCAATCTGTTCACTGAATTTCTACTTCTCCGAGCTTAAAATTATATTATATTCTGAAAACACTCTCTGGATTCATTAGTTTATTATATATTGAAATCTCATCTATCAGTATTTTTCGGATATCTTACATCTATGAACTGTGAGAAAAAAAAAGAAAGCACAAAAAAGATCGACACCAAAACTGGGATTTTTCAAAGTGAATTAGATTAATAACTCCCACAACTTTAAGCCAAATCCGTGATGGTCGATGCCAAGTTTGTGTCTTTTCGTGGTCACTTCGTATGAAATGATCCATACATGACACATGAGGTACAGATGCATTGATGAACAATTTAAAGGGAAGGACTATCATCCACACATTTTGCTTCATGTTTTGAACCAGGGGTTTGAGGGTTGTATGCAAAGCCACGACCGCAAGGTTGAAGTAGAATACTTTTACAAGAAAGATAACTCGGCTGCTTGCGTGGCAGTCATTTTTTCTAGTAAATAAACGTTGACCGTTCATTCGCAGTATTGTAATTTATATTAATACGACGTCATTGAACAGGAACGCAAATGACGGCGCGATGCGATTCGCCTTACCGTGGTGAAATGTACCGCTCTTTTTACGGCGAAGTAGGGCTATACATTTCAACACATTTCATCTTGCCGAATCGTACCGCGCCGTCATTTTCGTTCTGCATAACTGTAACCAATCACTAAGCGGCGCAAACACGTAAAAATAGTTAGAGTATCAGCATGTAGATGAAGATAATTAATTTTGGATTAAAGCGCAAAACGAGAAAATGTTAACTCTTCAAATATGCATTTGTGTTCTCCAAATTTCAGTTGTTCAATTTAATATCTGATGAAATGTTTGGGAAAGCAATCGTATAATGACCAATCAAAGGTCGAATTTTGCGTTTTGACAAGGCTTGACAATTTTCAATAGTATAATAGTTCGAATAATAAAATTGCAATTTCCTGCATTTGGTAGGAATCTTAGAAGATTTTTCAATCGATTGCTGCAAACACGAAGGAAATCCATCGAAAATTTATCGATTTATTAGCTTTTGAAATTGGACATATTTCTCACTTTTTTCGGTTTTAGATTTTCATTTCACATCCCTATGTAGCCGAACTTCCTGAGAGAAGTATTCTACTTCAAAATTAGACAACTACAACAGAATTTGATTGCATCCCGCACAGAATGTCTGCTTGTGTTGATGCCAGAAAATTATTAACCTTCAATTATTTGTTTATTTGCCTTGAAAAAAGCATTTTGCGGTTCAAAATCGGTTGCTGATTACAACTTTTGAGCTGCCATAACATTGGGGGAATTAAGATACACGGACAACATGCACTGTGGAAGCTATTTCACATTCAGTAAATTAGACGGGTGCGACAAATTTAAATTGCTAGGATGCAACACAGAATGCTTGCTTGCGTTGACAAAAATTATTAACTTTCAATGACTTGTTAATTTGCCTTGAAAAAGGCATTTTGATTTCCAAAACTGCATTCCCTGATGGCAATCTTCATGTTGCCCCAACAGTGGGGGAATAATGGCAGTCTGGCGACACACACTGAGAAGAACCGCGCTGCTTCTGAGACGTGGTGACCAACCACAGGACAAGTGTTTAATTTGAAGGCAGCCACAGGCGCGACCCGCTGCTATGGTCTGTTACTGATGTCCCTTAAGCTGGAAGTACAAAGTCAGCAGAACAAAGAGTTAATAGCATGAAAATTTAGTGCTCATTCGATGCTCATTTAATGCCATATCGCCGAATTTAATGCTCCATCATTTCTTTGAAAAATGCTCTTGTTTGCTAGCTTAAGAAAATAGCTAGCAGACAATATTCGAAAACAGCATTTTTAGTCTATAACGGTTATAGTTCTATAACGGTCAAAAACATTTAATGCTCATTTAAAGCTCTTAAAAAGACCTGATTTTCATGATAATTTTATTGATTTTATATGAATTTTTCAAAAATATGATAATACATTAATTGCTCCAATTTTTTCAAACATTTTCTTCTGAAAACAATCAGAATCTTTTGGATACGATTAGATACCAATTATATGCTTCCATATGCGAGCAGTTTCAATAACTAAGGTGCATTTTTCATTAAATATATTTTTTCAAAAATATTGTTCTGCTAGTTTAAGAAAAAAGTTAGCAGAACATGGGCCAGAAACAGCATTTTCAAGCAACAAACTGTTGTAGAATGGTCATAATAATTCAATGCTCTTGAAAAAACCAGATTTTCATGCTAATTCTATTGATTTTGTATAATTTTTTCAAAAATATGATAATACATTAACGGTCATTTTTGAATTACCTACATAAGATGAAATAATATTCGAACTACCTGTTACCTGTGCATACGTTAAACGGGTATGCAAAAGAGTAGAAAAATTGGGCGGTACAGCGGTACAGCTTGGAGAACTTTGTTTTGATTAGGAAAAGGAATTGCCTTAACAATTGCTAAACGGACTGGGCATTGATAAAAATTTGACATATGGTTGCCGTTTAAATTCGCACAACGTAAATTTTTACTCTTTTTCACAGGACATGTAGCCTTTTTGTGAGAAGAGTCTCCACAAAGGAGGCATTTTTGGTCCAAGTTACAGATTTTTGAGCAACTCGCCCCGCCTCCAGTCACTGACGGACGAGCAAAATGTTGTATTAGAAAATGCGAGTGAAACATGTTTGGTTACAGCTGAGTCGAACAGTTTCGCAGACCAGCTACTTGTCCGGAATCCAGCCATCTGCAATATCAAAATTGGTCAGGCGAGTAACCTGCACTTAAACGCTGCATGCATTTAGCGTAACGAGCGCTTGTGAAAAAATCACAACCACGTGTTATTTATTTACGCAGTGTAGAAGATATAGATATACTGTTATAATTACAACCGGCAGGGTAGACTGTTAAAATAACAATGTTTAAACCATTAAGCCAGAGCAGTGCTATGACAAGACTGAATCTTTCCTCCCTTTTTGCAGTTTTATTCGAACCAACGGACATGCGCATTGCCTCCAGACCATTCCAACTGTCGCCAGATAACTTCAAGGTGATCCGTTTCATCACACCCAATCTATACGAATTGCGAGACATCGCAAAAAGCCTGAGCTATACCGGTACAATCTCAACAGCACAGGTAGAAAACGTCAACGATCCCCGCAAGCTGCTCGCAGAAGTTCATCAGCTGGCTTCCTTCATTAATCGTTACGTGGACAATGTAATCGTCACGCTGGGTAGCCACGGAGTGGCAATTCTCCGTCGCAACCTTCAAGAACAACCATTTTTCGATCAACGCGGCGATTATCTGAAGCCCCTTCCGGTAGGGAGTGACGAGCGCACTGCGCAACTACGATTCTACCAGGGCCGGCCAAAGCAGCATATTGTAAATGTTTCCGGAGCAGGCGACAGTTTCTCCAGTGGATTCATAGCGGCCATGTTGGATGGCCAACCGGAGCCGGTTTGCGTTAACGTTGGCTTCGAGGCGGCCTGTTGTGCACTCGGTTCGAAAGGGGCCGTGGCGGAACGTTACTTCGATCGGGAACATTCCTGCTGGCAAACCACGAACGGGGCGGATTTTATCACTTTCCAATAGAACGGTAAGTTTCTGTGTATGCGGGTTGAATGGGGCTTTACCCATGAGAAAAGGTGCGATTTTATTTTCATTCTTCCAAAGATAATTATATTAAAGACAGTTGCTGGTGTGACAACAATGGACACATAACGTTGCCATTGTCTTTCAGCCATGAAAATCTCGTGTGTTTAGTTATGTCGCTGATGACTGTCCTCGGTGGATAGAACTATGTCTGTGGGCTATGCCGAATGGAACGACACGTGGCCCTATCATGTGACGTACCATTCGTGACTCAAATAATACAACACTATTCAGTTTAAAACTGAATAGAGTCGAAGGTCGAAGAGGCTACTTAAAGTTCAAATTGATATACAAATTGTAAACAGTTTATGCACATGATCTCTGAATTTAGGGTTGGAAACAAAACGTTACATGTTTGGAGGCCATTTTCGAAGAATGACTTCTTAGAGGTTCTCTGGTGTGGTCCAGAAGTTTTTATATGATAGACTTTGTTGAAATTTTGGAAATTATTCCCTCAATTTTCGTATTCACGTTTCGGCTTTTAGAAGTCTGACAGACTTAGTTTTTTTGAGCCAACCCGATTAGAAAGAAAAAAAAAATGTGACAGAAGCTGTTAGTTTGTTTCGGGAAAAACCTTAGAGGCTGTGTTTTCAATTTGATCCCGTTAGGTGTTAAAATAACAGAAATTATAATAGAAATGATTCTACTAGTATCAAACACATATCAAGATGTTTTACTAGTGTATCAGCTTTCTAACAAAATAAGATAGTATATAGAACAGTATAATAACAAACATTGTTAGAAACAACAGGTTTTGATAAAAACGAAAAATTAGTTAGAATTGTTTCAGAACTACTTCATTTCAGGTTTTTTTTATAATAACTCATTCAGATTCAATTTTGTTATCAAAATTATATGGAAAAATACAAAATTGTATCAAAATATGTTATTTGTATCTCGCGTCGATAGAATTTTGTAGTTTTTTAGTTATGCTCTTCTGATCGGGAAACGTTTTCAAATGAGTGACGATTCAATATTATCCTAGAACCATCGAATTTTTTAAACGTAAAAATCCGGTTTTTTCTAATAAACTGTAAAAAATATATTTTTCGTTGCAGAAAAAAACTTGATTTCTCAATGTTTCTTTACCATGTATGAACAGAAAGTTAAATATCGACGAAGACGTGAGAAAAATTTCAATTATTTTTTATTAGTACGCACTAAAAAAGCAAAAAAGTGAAATAAGAGCAAAACTATTGTAACAGATTCAACATAAAATTTAATTCTCAATTTAAAGTTTACTTTTTTTAAACGGTCATTATTATCGCGCCACTTTTTTCAATCTAAATCATTTTTATTTCAGTTGTGCCATAATTTTGTTCAAACGCTGTCCTAATGTTGGTTCGTTTGATATTGAATAGGTTTCAGTATACCGTAAAACGGGGTAACATTGATCATTTTTTTCACATTTTCGTGAGTATTTATATATTTTACAACTGAAATTACAGGTTTCATATTTTTAAAACCAGTACTGGCATCCTTAGAACTTGAGAAGTTAGTTTTCAAAGCCCTTCGAAAATCCTGAACATTAAAAACATTTATTTTTCGTCGTTGTTTCAATTTTCCTTATTTGGGGTAACTTTGATCAGTTTCAATTTTGAAAAGTTTTGCAACCTTTTTGAACTAAAAATGTTAGATAATGCTTTGATAACATGTTTAGAGACGCTTCCCGTTCTCCTTGACTGCTTTTACTGCGGAGGATAGTCCTGTCCTTGCATTTAGCCGCGGTATGTACTACGAGGCATTTTTATGCCATATGTAATTTTACCTTTCGATGATGAAAAAAGTTAACGTTGGTCGCGAAAGTTGCTAGAAGAATTTGTAAGTCAACAATCGTTGTAAAATTTTTGTGTTCAGAAAACGTATGTTGATCTTATATGCAAGGCCTTTTCAACAACGGAAGTATCAATAGGCCAGCTCTAGCCTCTTACGTTTTATGCTCTAGCCAAGACAACATCCTGGCGTAGGGCAGGACGTTGTGTTGACTAGAGCATAAAACGGAACTTTCCTAACAAATATAAACTAATTAACATTGAATGTAATAAATTTGACTAAAATTTTTTCTGGTTGATTGAGAAAATTTAATAACGAATTCGGAAAACATGTCAATGATTACGAAATGTTCAATATTCGACTAGTATAAAGTGCTTTTTCTGGCACTTACTAAGAGTAAGAAATATAACGATCGAATTAATTTTAAGGTTTGGTCATCAAAACAATAAAAGATTTCAACCAATACAATATTGTTCAGACCTCGAATGACACAAGACTAAGATGTTATACTCAATTTTAGCAAAAGTAATCACGGGCAGTTTTATTTCAACTATTCATGAGAAGGGTAAAACTGATCAATGTTACCCCGCTGATCAATGATACCCCGTTTACGGTACTATAGATTTATATAAATAACAATGTTGTTTCTAGTTTTACATTGTCTTCTATTATTCAGAGTTTGAAAATAGAAGTCGCTCACGGGTTTTCTATAAAAGTATCACATTTTCTAAATCGTTCATTGAGGAGGCCGGATAAAAATTTAAATTTAAAATACGAATATTCTCTGATTTTAGGAAGGATTTTATAATTAGGGTAGGGAACGTATTTTAAGCAGCCTATACAGCTTCCTACGTATAGAAACGAAATGCTCGAAATGTGTGAAGTGAAATACTAGCATAAGTATATCAATTCGTTTACTATCTTTCCCACTGTCAGTCAGCACTTGTTTTCAAATCATAAAACTCATTTAGGAAACATAGATAATAATCAATTCAGGTTTCCAGCCGAGAAACAATACTTAAATCATCCCGAATTTATTTTGAGCAATTCGCATCTGCAGGGCCAGATTTTGGTGCTGGTGGCCCGGGGCAGATATTTTCGTCTTTTTTTAAAACATTTAGAGGCAAGAAAATTACAAATTGTGAAATAACTTAACGCTTCGTGAAAGGAGCGAGGAGCGCTCTTCATTCTTTCTTTCCGTTTGTCATGTCTGGTCCAGGACTATGAGGGCCAATCGAGTTCGACGACCAAGTCGGGCCATGGTCGAATCCAGTCTACTCGGCCTCTGTAAGAGAGCCCATAATCTCACTTTTTTTATATACTCGGTGAGGTTTCATCGTATGCATGTATGCATGTATGTCAAGATAGACGAATCGGCAACGCATTCTACCAGCAACCTCATGAGCATAAGTTCGAGATTCGAGACTGGCAGTAAAATAATTGGATACTAAAAAGGCAATTTTTACCAACAATATAAAAATAAACGATAAAAAATACACGCAAAAGTGCAAAAAATCGAAAGATTTAGATGTGTTCGAATCGCCTAAGCAATGAAAAAATTGTCCAATTAAGACGAATGTATATTTTGAATATAGAATTGAATATTTTGTAGCTGTAATAAAGCTGAATAATCGCTTCTACAGAATCGATCAGCATGTATAAAAATTGTTCAATCGGCTGAGGCTTCTTATTAAGCCCTTGTTTGGCTATTTAGGAAGCCGAATGTAACAAGTGGCTTATTTTGTTCTCCGAAATCGACTGATTGAAAGCTGATTAAACACTTAAAAATACATTATTCGACCTATGTTCAACCGTCAGCTGAATAAGATTAGTTATAAAAGCGTTTATTTTGCCAAAAAAATGTTGCTTGGATTGGTAGTATGTTTGTAAAACAGTAGCTGCTTTAGAAAGTGATCTGGAAAAAAAAGTTGGAATTTATAAAGCAGGTGACAACGACAGGACCTCTTGTTCCTGATGAGAATGACGAGGAAAATACATTGAAAATTAAGTTATTTCCAATTCAACCGTTGAAACCATTTTATAATAGTATATCGTACTCAAATTAATTAACAGAAATTAAATTGATATAACATACTGACTGCTTTCTGTTTGGTATATTTTTTATCGATCGGTACAATTCTCTATTTTTATGTACATATACGTTTCGCTTTTTAAAATATCTCACAAACTTTTAAACACCGGATTAAAAAAAAGATTTTTATATAGAAAACAGTAAGTACCAAGAAACGTTTATTCAATCAGTTTGTTCAGTGTTTAATTGATGTTGCCTAATAGCTATTTTTTAAATTGAAATAGCGCTTACCCAGCCAAAAATTAAATAATGGCGTAAAGTATTTCAAAAATTTAATCCATAATTTATTGCTTGTTTAGCTGAAGGGGAAGGATCATGTAAAGACAAATTGTTATTGTATCTTTGAGTATCGCTTACACTCTTGATATTACATTAAACAGATTTCAAATATATTATTATAACGTCGCGATAAACCTATTTTAGTATTGTTAGAAATGGGGCAAAATTGACTTGTTTTATTTATTTGGTATATTCACCAACAGGCATGCAGGTGCCCTAATAGTGTAATTTAAAGCTAACAACTTGTTGCTGACATTTTACGTGAATCAGACCCCAACCAACCGATTTCTGAGACTTTTACTACTCAATATAAGACATAATTTGACTACCACTTTTAGATATTAGCACATTACCATTATTGCTAATACATTCTCGATATTATTTCACTTTGTGAAATATACTAAAACCATGCAAAAACCTCTTTTCGTAGAATCACCGTTTTGAGCTCAGTTTTTGTCGGATTTAGGTTCTGTTTTTTTTACAGATGGGTAAGAAAATGCTGATATGTGGACAAACTCTTAGAATTTTCATATTTGGCTTTAAAACGAAATGGCGTCGAAAAAACATCGAAAATTTCCGATTTCTCAACAATTGAAAAAGCCGCCACTGTTGCCCCTTAAGGTGAAATGTGTTCAAACTCGGGAGAATTTGTTTTTGGGTCAATATACAGGGTGGTGACTACCGGGAAAAACCGGGAGAATCAGGGAATATCAGGGATTTAATTTTTCGATCAGGGAAATCAGGGAATTTAAAAAGTCATCAGGAAAATTTTAAAGGCTTGGGATTTTTTACGGAGTTAGTTCTGAATTGGATTTATTTCAATGCATTTGATGTGAACGGTCACCAGAAACCCTACAACAACACTCAATAATAACTTGTTCCAGGTAGAAGAATTTTCCTGGAAAGAAATTTTCTAGAAGAACGCATCCATGTTAGCATAGGTTTCATTTAACCCCATCATCGCGAAGTGACAGGGTTTTCCTGGATAAATAACCTTCAAACTCTTCTTACTCAGCAACATGCATAATTTGTATAAACTCTATTGTAAATTAACGGTCGATTTCTTCTCCAACCGTTTTAAATAGTTTCATCGGTAAAAAATTCAAGTGTATTTGCTAAACTGCAAATAAAGTTTAAATTTTAGGTGAATTCCCGCGGGGATAGATTAGAGCATTGTAGCACTGATGATACCTTGTACAGGGCTCATAACGGTTAGACAATGCAGCTGTAGTGACTTTAGTGACCAAGATGTCATGAAACAGTCATTAAATTTTTTGAAAAGTATTCAAATAAGTACTAACAAGTCATCAAGTAGTGCGCGAATTTTATGCTAATTACTACGCTTTTTTAAAAAAAAAACAGTGGTTAGACGAGATTTTTTTCGGTTTCTTGCAATTGCTTCCAAACTATTAACGCACCTTCTAACATCGCCTGAGCAAGCTTCACTATCGCCATTGTCATATTCCAGTAATTAAAAATGGTGATTACTTCCTTGCAACAGTAGTTTGAGTGTGTTCATAACTCGAAATATAGTGAGTAAGTAGTGAGTTAATGTTATCAAATTTCTACCCCGGAATTTTTACCAGCAGAATTAATTGAAACTAACTTAAATGAGATTAAATCAATCATTGAAATTTCCAAGAGTATAAAAACACCTCGTCACGATGGGATTTTAAACATTTTAAATAAAGTTCTTGAGGAATTCTCAGGAATTGTTTCAAAACGAATTTTTCGCCAAATTATTGAAAAATGCTAAAAAGGCTCAAATTTTAAAGCCGGATAAGAAACCAGCTGAGGTTTAAAGTTGTCAAGCAATCATTTTATGATGATACGAGCTAATAAATCTGGAAGTTATTCAAGTGGAGCTGCTCTTCTATACATAGAAAAAGCATTCGACAGAGTTTAGCATAAAGGTTTGATTGCAAAATTGTTAATTTCTAATTTTCTACTTTTTACAGTCAAGAATTTAAAATAATTTTTTAACTGATCCAACCAGAATTCCAGATCTGATTGATTTTCTTGTCAAAGCAGGTATGTCTCAAAATAGTTAATTGATAACACTGTTCCTGTGACTTTTGGTGCCCCTAGACGTTTCGGAAATGCCTCAAGTCTTCAGAGACTTCAATAAAATTTTCCCGTAAGTAAACGGAAAAACGATGAACACGGCGAATAATTACTCTGCGGTCTTTTGACGTCCTTTTGCATTTACCAGGAGCACTAAAATGAACAGGTTAAGAAGCTATAGTATTTCTAGGGTACTTATTTGAGCTTAAACTTTTTTTCACTTTTGTCGACCAGTGTAATTTTCATTTTCAATTTCATCAAACTGGACGTGTTTCGCAACAAAAAAAATATTTTTGTTCAAGATTCAAGTTAGCAAAAGCGAAGCTAAACTGTTTTAATTACTGGTGGGAATTTTAGCAGGAACCAGTTTAAGTCTGATCCTTTCTAGTTTTGACTTTTGAGATTTAGGTGGAAACCTATGATAGTCGTAACTTAAATCAGTTTAAAATGAATTTGAACAGTCAGGGAAAAAATTTTCAACATCAGGGAAAATCAGGGAATATCAGGGCTTTTTTTTTTTAAATTGAGTCGCCACCCTGATATACATGAAAAAATCAGACATAAAAACCAAGGCAAAAAAATTGTTGCACTGTGATATTTTTTTTTCTTCATTTTCTCGCGATCATTTTTGTTATTTTTTTGTTATAAATTATCAATCGCAGACACTTGTTTTTCGCAACTGAGCTCATTTAGAAAGTACATTTTTTAACCACTTTTTGTTGGGATTGTCAATACCCTGCACTAGATGTTTGTAGTTTCGATCGATGGAACCGAATCCCCACAGTAAACGAACTGTCAAAAGCGATCGCATGGTGGTGCGATCTTCCTTTCTTTCTTTGTATTCGCAAACGCTGTAGAGCCAACACGTATAATAAAGTTCTCTTATTCTTAACCTTAAATTTCCACGTGTTCTAATTTTCCGTATCACTGCACAAAGATCCTTTCAGGTTATGGGCCCAGTTAGCGCGAGTGCGGGAAAAAGTGATAAATAAAATATGAACAGAGAAGTGGAAAATGTCCGCGTGCCTCAGTTCGATGGATCGAATTATCCGCAGTGGAAGTACCGGATGTCGGTGCTACTGGAGGAACACGAACTTCAGTGCTGCAGGAAGCGGTGGAAGATCCGCAATTATTGATGAAAAACGATGATCCCGCCGCTGTGAGGGAGGCGAAAAATAAGTTGGCTGAGAAGCGAATAAAAAAGGATAGGCGTTGCAAGTCGCTGCTGATTTCTCGGATTGGCGACAATATTTTGGAGTATATTCAGGATCAGCAGTCCCCGAGGGCCATTTGGATGGCTCTGGAGCGCGTGTTCCAGCGAAAAAATATCGCCAGTCGTCTCCATCTGCAGAAGAAACTTCTCACACTTCGGCACGAGGGCGGAAGGTTACAAGATCACTTCTTAACTTTCGAACGAATCATTCGGGACTATAAGTCGACCGGAGCGAAGCTGGAAGAAATCGACATCGTATGCTATTTGCTATTAACGCTGGGGCAAGGCTACGCCACCGTTGTTACCGCATTGGAAACAACGCCGGAGGACAAACTGTCGTTGGAGTTCTGCAAGTGCAGATTGCTTGACGAGGAAATCAAGCGCGGCAGTGAAGGTAGAAGCAGGTCTAGTAGCTCCGAAGTGGAAGCGGCTGCATTCAGCGGATCTGGCGGTGTGAAGCAGCAGAAGAATAAGAAGAAGTATTTCAAGTGGAAGTGTTTCGGATGCCAACGGGAAGGGCACAAGATTGCCGATTGTCCAGAAGAAAAGAAGAAGAAGGAATCTGCAAAAACCAGTGCACATCTGGGAAAAGCCGACAAAGGTGTTTGGTTTCTCAGCGATGAGCATGATGGACAACCGAAAACGAGCTGGATCATTGACTCTGGTTCATCGGAGCATCTGACCAACGATCGGAAGTTGTTCGAGAAGCTATTGCCGATGAAGGAACCGATGCGCATCTCGGTGGCGAAGGAAGGGCAGTCCATCGTCGCCAAACAGTACGGTGAGATCCATGCGTTTGCCATAGCGAGTGGTAAACCGATTCGAATTACTCTCAAAGACGTGTTATACATCCCGGAAGCGTGAGTGAACTTATTGTCCGTTGGTAAAATGGAAATGGCTGGACTAAAAGTTGTGTTCGCTGACGGTGTAGTGAATATTAAACGAAATTCGGAAGTGATCGCAGTTGGAGTACGCCGCGGGAAACTCTACGAGATGGATTTCCATCGGGAAGAGCCATCCAAATCAGTGTTATATTCGTGCGGTCGGGTGCCCAAGGAACTTGAACTCTGGCATCGTCGGTACGGGCATCTCAGTGCGAAAAACTTAAAAGTGTTGATAGCAAACGAAATGGTCGAAGGACTGAGTGGTAAATTGAAGCCATCCGGTGGCAAGTTCGTTTGTGAACCGTGTCTCGTAGGCAAGCAATCGCGTAAGCCCTTTTCCGCGCGCGAGGGACGACAGTCGAAGCGAGTGCTTGAACTCATTCATTCGGACGTGTGTGGCCCAGTGTCGCCGGTGAGCATAGAAGGCGAAAAGTATTTTGTGACATTCGTCGACGACTGGAGTCGGTTCACGGTTGTATGGTTAATGTACTCGAAAGACGAAGTGTTGAATAAGTTCAAAGAGTATGAAGCGTTGGTGAGTTCGAAGTTCGGAACGCGTATTTCACGGTTTCGCTGCGACAACGGTGGAGAATACGTCAGTCACGAGTTTAAGAAATTTTGCAAGCAGCAGGGAATCCAAATTGAATGGACCAGTCCCTACACACCCGAGCAGAACGGCGTGAGCGAGCGAATGAACCGGACACTTGTGGAGAAGGTTCGGTCCATGCTCGAAGACAGCGACGTCGGCAAAATGTTCTGGGGTCCTGCTATCCAAACGGCGGCATACTTGGCCAATCGCAGTCCTGCCAGTGCGATCGATCAGCGGAAAACTCCGTACGAGGTTTGGGAAGGACGGAGACCAAATGTCCGGAGCCTGAGGGCGTTGGGAGCAGACGTCTTCGTTCACATCCCCAAGGAGAAAAGAGAGAAGCTGGACGCGAAATCCTGGAGAGGAACTTTTGTGGGCTACTCCCACTGCGGTTATCGAGTATGGGACCCTAAGCGCAAGGAGATCGTTGTAGCTCGAGATGTAGTCTTCGTCGAGAGTGAAAGAAAATTAAGTTTGGAAAAGAGTCTTAAGCCTAGCAGCATCTCCGATGTGTTTCCGGTTCGCGCAGTTCGAGACGAATCCGATAGCGAATCCGACAATGATAGCCATGCTGAAGATACCTCCGACGAATACGGTGAAGTACCGGAAAGACCGGGCGATGAATCGGACGAGCAAGGTGCAGGTTCGATTCACGAAGATGCGGATGAAACCTTCGGCAGCTGTGCTGATAAAACAATCCAAGAAGACGGCGCAGAAGAAACGGAAGATGCCTGGGAAACAGCGATAGATCGTAAATCGAGACGAAACCGTAAGCCTCCGGGTTGGCATACGGAGTACGATATGAATGGTTTCGCCATGAATGCAACGAGTTTCGTGGAAAACCTACCAAGTTCGCTAGCGGATATGGAGAAACGACCGGATTGGGAAAAGTGAAAAGCAGCCATCCGTGAGGAGATGGAGTCTCTTGAGCGAAATCAAACGTGGGTGTTAGTAAAACTTCCTGAAGGACGAGTACCAATCACGTGCAAATGGCTATTCAAAGTGAAGCAAAACGAAACCGATGGGAAGGAACGCTACAAGGCTAGGCTCGTGGCTTCAGCCAGAAAGCCGGATTCGACTACGGTGAAACCTATTCACCAGTGGCGCGTCTAGATACCGTGCGTACTGTTCTCGCTGTAGCAAACGAGCAGAGGATGGCAGTGCACCAAATGGACGTGAAGACTGCCTTCCTCAACGGGCAGTTGGACGAGGAGATTTTTATGACACAGCCGGAGGGTTTCGAGCAAGGCAAGGATCTGGTATGCCTCCTCAAACGTTCACTGTACGAACTTAAGCAGGCATCAAGGGCTTGGAATGCGAGGTTCCATGCATTCGTGGAACGACTAGGGTTCACCAGAAGTTTGAGCAATCAATGTCTCTACGTAAAGGGATCCGGAAGTAACCAAGTTATCCTTGTGCTGTACGTGGACGACCTACTTGTGGTCGCTCGTCAGCTGAGGACGATTGAAGCAGTGAAGCAGTGCCTGGCGAGTGAATTTGAAATGATGAACATTGGAGAGGTGCGAACGTTTCTCGGCATGAAGATTGACCGGGACGTGGAGGCGAGGAATACTCGAATTAGCCAGAGAGGATTTCTCAAAAATTTACTTCGTCGTTTCAACATGCTCGAGTGCAATCCAGCATCAACACCGATTGAGTGTCGCCTGCGCCTGACGAAGGGAGTAGAAGCCGAACGTACTGAGAAACCGTACCGAGAATTGATCGGGTGTCTCACGTACGTGACGCTGACGTCAAGACCGGATCTGTGTGCTGCGGTCAGCTACCTGAGTCAGTTCCAAAGCTGTCCTACGGAAGTACACTGGATGCACGCCAAGAGGGTGCTGCGGTATATTAAAGGGACGTTGGACTTAGGTCTGGTGTTCTCAGTGAAAGATTCAACACCGACTATGGAAGCATTCGCCGATGCAGATTGGGCGAACGATCCGGTGGACATGCGTTCGCTTAGTGGATACGTCTTCCGAGTGTGTGGCGGTACCGTAAGCTGGTTGACTAGGAAGCAGTCTAGAATTTCGCTCTCTTCTACGGAAGCTGAGCTCGTGGCCTTGAGCACCGCTGTGTGTCACAGCATCTGGCTGATTCGTCTGCTCAAGGAACTGTCGAAGGAGCCGGAGAGCCCAGTGGTCTACTACGAAGACAACCAATCTACGATCAAGGTGGTCGAGGAAGAGCGGGACACTGGTGGCTTAAAGCACGTTGATGTTAGGCATCGATTCGTCCGTGAAGAGATTCAGCGGGGGCGTATAGCTGTGCGATACATCCCACCGGCGAGCAAGTCGCAGACGAAATGACCAAGGGCCTGCAAGTAGGTTTGTTCCAGAAACATCGAGCCAACCTGGGACTGATCCGTTCCGGATATTGAGCGGGGGTGTTAGGATTGTCAATACCCTGCACAGATGTTTGTAATTTCGATCGATGGAACCGAATCCCCACAGTAATCGAACTGTCAAAAGCGATCGCACGGTGGTGCGATTTTTCTAACCTTTCTTTCTTTCTATTCGCAAACGCTGTAGAGCCAACACGTATAATAAAGTTCTCTTATTCTTAACCTTAAATTTCCACGTGTTCTAATTTTCCGTATCACTGCACAAAGATCCTATCACTTTTTTGCGACAAACTGAAAGTTCTCAGGTAAACTACAATTTTGTCGATGAAAGTATTGCTCGTACTCACATACCGGAGCCGTGAGAGCCATCGGCTTGCAAAAAATCTGAGTAAAAAGTATTATGACAGCAAAGCTTCTTACTACCAAGAAGACAGTTAACGCTAAGGTTCGTCAGTAATATTTGAATTTAAATTTTCTCAGTTTTCTAAGTTGCAAGGTATCCGAGCAGGCTTGTGATCTAGTTACCTTGACAACTTCTTGACATTGCGGAAGTAATCGCTGTTTACGTCTTTGTGGCATCAGTTTGATTTCAGGTGCAGTTAAACGTTGGCTTGGAAAGTGTAACAAAACCTCTTGAATTGTCCTTTTTCAAATTTACCGAAATCTAAAGCACGTGTACTATAGTAAGATATAGTATCTATAGAAGACTACATGTAGGCAAGCATGTAGTTATCCACAATCTCATTAGAACGCAAACGTCAGGTTATCTCTACAGCAAAATAGTACCTTTCCAGAACACAAGAGTGAGAAAATTAATTTTACCGAGATATCGCAATGCTCAATACGGCAAATCCTTTTTCGTGCGAGGTCTTGTGTATTGGTACGAACTCCCTCGGCAGATCGTTTTAACCGATAGCACTTATTAAACATTCGCTTGGTTGTACTTTCTACTACTACAAGTTGACGCACTTCATGCATTCGATCTTTATATACTATGTAACGAAAAAGATGTATGTCTTATGTTACGTGTTTAATAAAGCAATACAACACAATAAGGTTGGTTTAAAAAGTCTAGATAATCTTGACCATTTAGTAATTGGGCCAGAAACACACGAAGAAAACAGTTGTTAAGTGTGTTCTATGCCTTAAAAAGCCGATTTAAAAGCGATGTCGAAAATTGGTGCTATTTTACGCGTATTTGTAATTTATGGAAGTGGATCAAATGGTTGGGGTGATCGGGAAATTGAGCTGTTTACTTATGAATCTTCCGGTTCTTAAATGGTATGTATATTTTGTCTGAAATGTTTGCAACGCATCTAAAAGAATTGTTCAAAAAAGTTGTTCGGTCAAATCTACACTATGTTCACGATTCGTCAGCTTCAAAGAACCTCCGAAACTAAGAAACCACGCAGCATTAAAGTATGTAATTGATACCTTAGGGAAATTGGGAAAGAAAAACCCCTTCAATGTTCAAAGCTTCAAAAGCATGAGAAATTGAATGAAGCATGAGAACAACTGACGGGCATATAGCATTACAATTAATAGATTGCCTCTAAATTTTATTATTATAAAGTTTCTTAAAAATAAACTCCAAAGAAATAGATTTAGTGATTTTTTTTAATATTCGCAACGGCCTAACTTAAAAAAATTAAAAAGCTGTTCGAAAGCGCGCGGTGGATAATTTTCCTAGCTCCAAATAAAAGATAAAAACTTATGTTTCCAAATATTAAAGACTTTGGAAATGTCCATTTTTTTTAATTAAATTGTTCTACCATGCACACCATGGCTTCTTCAAAAGAACTCTAAACCAAAACAAAGTACTTTCAGTTGTAGCAAAAGCATTAAAAATAAATATAATTCTTACCTGCGCCTTGTATCAGTGACAAATGACGTAGTATTAAAATTTCAAAAAAATTATTTGTTTGAAAATAGGAAATCTGTAATGTTACAGCATTCACAGGGGTCCCCACAAAGGGGTCAGTCTGGAATGCCAAATCCGCCCTGATTTCACAGTTTGTTTCGACATTACGTTCAGTAAATTGCATAGCCTCGGCGAGTGCGAGACACCGTACGAACACATCGAGGCCGTACAGAGGAATAATCAATATATAATTTTACTCATAAATAATTCAATTCGTTCGCTTTCTATCGCCTTGCTGGGCAACAACGTTCTATGCACGGACACACGTATGTGGCCTGCTAACGTCCTGGAAGCCGGAGGAATTGGGGGTCACGCGTGTAAATGTCAAATATTTTACACCAGCAAGAAGCAGGCCACCGGAAGTGGCCTGCATATAATTTACAAACAGTACGGTTGCAACTGATAGGTGAGCTCACAGTAGTATCAGCGTTAGGGTCTAGTTTATTTTTGTTTTCCATCCGCATAAGATTAACATGAATGGGTTGATTTGATTGTGGAAATTTTTAAGAACTACGGGGTTATTTGTAAGACAAATCGGCCGTTGATCGTCCTGAGCCTCTTATTGATTCGTTTGTAAACAACTTGATGACCTGTTGGTCGTCGCCTGGCTTAAAGTATCACACACTGAAACACTATCTTCGAGTCTGATCTACACGGAGGTGCCGCGTTGTGAAGCCAGGTTGAACAGCGCCGTGTGTTTTGTGACACGAGACATTCTAATGGAAGCAATTAAGTAGCCTGCGCTTCCCAGACAATGTGTCTTTCGTTTAACGATCTGCTTCTCCAAAACAGTTACAGTTAGAATCGCTCGTGGGTGCACTCGAGAGGTTCCTGCAAGATTCACACAGTAAACATATTCTCGCGTTTGCTTTTGTACTAACACTAATACACACAGTTACTCATCCGATATCTTAAGGCGAAGACGTTTGCACTAATATATCAGGGCAACCTCACACTCCCATTGTTGCGACAAGCAAGGCTTGCTAGGTTTCCGAACTCATTTAATTAGAATTTTTCAAGAAAACAATCTGTCACTGTTTATGATAAACTTTTTCTGCTTCAATGAGAAACCTTCAGAAAATTCCAGTTGGAACCGCTTTGACTACCAAACAATGCCAGGTTGACACGCATTCACGCACTTGTACAACACTTCGCGAAGAAGGAAACACCCCACAGAATAATTACGTTTCGAACCCAAGCTTCGACGAAGTACCAGCGCCATTTTCACCCGTTTAGGAGTCGCTAGCTTGAAAACCCCGAAAAAGGCCACACGTACTTAACTTTCCCGACAGGTCACTGGACGTCCGATATATGCCGAACGTTTCGGATGCTGCAACGAGACTAAACTACTGAATACTTGCACGAAAACTTACACTGTCTTGGCACGCCCAGATATCAGTTCCGAATTCGCTTGCATTTACACGGTGAGAAAAGACTCGAATGAAACATAAAAACGTAGACAGTCCCCTCCAAACCCCTCGCGCTAACTGAGCACTTCGCGGTGGTGAAAGATCTGTGGCCTCTGTTGCCTCCAATACCTAGGCGCTGAAACCGGACTGACCGCGGCAGGCACTGCTACCAAACACAAAGCAGGCAACAGACCGCGTAACTGTCCGTGTCATACAGACTCACACAACTCTGTGAGCTGTGTGTACGCCACCAGCGGCCACGCTAGTACGCGAGGTGTGTCACCTGTGCGATAGTAGTTGTGGCTTAATAGTTTTTCTTTTTCCATTCTCACTTCTCGCCTTCTTAACTTAATAGTAGTTTCATGAATGAACGCATACCTGTACGAGCCACCGCCACCACACGGGGATCGTACAGCCACAAGCAAGACAGGTTGATTTTTTTTTCAATTCAATCAAGTTACCAACCCTGCGGACCGAAAAGTGAAGATGGCTCTCATATTTTGACAGGCTGTGGTTTCTGGCTAATTAGGCTTACCCGAGTTCATTCGTCGAGTTCATTTCATAATCTGACCTAACGCCACTTTAGCGCCTAGACTAATTAACTCGCAGAACTGACCTGTTGCCTTTTCTGTAATTTCATCAAAATCTATGAACGGTTTTTTTTATTATAACTTAAATATTTTACTCTTAGTATGTAACTTTCCCAGTTAGAAAAATATGGCATTCTGTTACAATTTCCACAATGACTATCATGGTGAAGAAATATCGCACATGAAGGTCGAAAACGACACTTACTTTACTAAGTTTTCAACGGCTTGCGCCAAAGGTTAAAAATTCAATCTTTTCACAGTGCCGTGGTAAACCCATTTTTAAATCCTGGAACTGCCTATGCAATCATAAGTAACTTAAAACTTGGTTGGAAATATAGTTAGGTTATCTAGAACAAGCGAAAACCCCGTCCTATTATAACGACTTTCTTTTTATTTTCGTGAAAAACTTCCTGCTTATGACTATTCGTTCTGAGTAAAGTGTACTACGGTAAAAATGTGGTCGGACGGAATGTTTAAAAAAACACTAGCCTATGCAATAGTCTGATGATTCAAACAAGAGATTGCCTCTCTTAGCTGTTGTTGTATAAAAATAATATTTAAAACAAGGGCACCTGTTTTAAATATCAGTATGACCGCCACGATATTTTCGTTCATCCATACCGTAAGCAGCCATTTCCGCGTTTGCAATATTGTTCAGCCGTCGATAGGTTGCCCTCCGGGCTTCCACTATAAACAGAACACCAGCCGGCAACATGGCAAAGACCCCCACTACTCCGACGGCGAAGGCCCAACCCATGTCGTTGTGCTCCCAGTTGGGCATCCAATCTCTCCGATCCCCATTGCAACCGAACGTGACCACTGCAATCAATCCGCAGAGCGCACCAACCACCAAAGTTGTCCCATTTGTCAGTAGCAGCATAATGTAGCGATCATTGTCCCGTGAGCAGCTCAGGAACAGCAGTGTCATAACAACACCAATCAGCAGCAAAGTGAAACAGAGCGTGAAGAAAAACTGCACCGCAATGAAGAATCCTGGCAGGATGTAGTCATGCAATATGTAATACTCCTCCTCGAAAATCCACATGCATCCACTGAACCTCGTGTCGTAAAACCGATGAATGTCTTGAAAATCCTTCAAACATAACTCCCATAGCCCTAAAATGGAATATTAGATAAGTTTCCGTTTGATATCCTGAGCATATTTCAATTTCAACTGAAACTTTCTTGAATCACAATCGATTGTTTACCCTTCCCACGATTGAGACAAATCGAAGGCAGCGTATGACACAAACAAATTCATGAATAGTGACACACCCCACCCATCGATTTCGGGACGAAAACGAGCCCAAACTTACCCAGATTGGTGAACTTCGGATTGACCAGCTTGCCATCGGTCGTAAGCCAGTAGGGCGAGCAGAAAGCAATCACTATAAACAGGAATGCGAAGGCCGTAAATACGACGGCAAATTTTCCAGTCTTGGTGCTCGCTCCCATCTTGTTTGTTCGGTACGTGTGAATAAATGTCACAATGACAACATAACTGGTGCCACACTACTGATGGGGAATCGATCGAACGTTCAATGCCAAAATCAGTGAACCAGCGAGCGGCGAACGGAATGAACTGTTTCGTTTTGTTCATGTTGGCTGCCCTGAGGTGTTGTTTTTGTTTGTCTGATAAAATAGGTTCATGCTTCGAAAACAGTAATTGACCGGCATTTGAACTTTGAAGATAGTAATAATTAAATATTCATACAGTTCTGTTTCCTGTTCAGTGCAGGCACAAATTTTCAGTTCCAATAATGTCGGCATCAAAAGAGGAGCAATCTAGTGCCACAAAACTGTATCTTATTCTTTATAACAATGTACAATTTCTAGGGTACTTTAGTGAAGTTTTTTTTTTAATTCATATTTCCTACTACTAAATAATCAACATTTTCAGATGGTTCTACATTTTTGTGCAGTTTATGATTCATTTCCTTGTAGAAGGAAAAGGCATCAATTCGCTGTGGAATCAAGTTGGAACAGTTACATATTATTTCCAGCTGCTAACAATTTTTGAGGTACTATTTAAACTATTTAGCGTGAAAAGTAATCTTAACGTACAATATTCCCGTGCTAGTTTTTCCATGCTCTGTTCGGACTGGTCCCCAGCAATGCCATAATCACGCTAATGCAAGTATTCGGTCGTTGTATGGTCGTTGTGGGAGCGATCGACGCTACGCCAACTGGCAAGCTTTCGCCCGGCCTACCTATTGCCCTGTTTTGCTGGAGCCTAACGGAGACGATTCGCTATAGTTATTACGTGCTGCATCTGTCCCTGGCGACAGTCCCCCGTTTCATGACCTGGCTACGGTATACCATCTTCATCCCACTCTATCCGGCTGGCTTTTTCGGGGAACTCCTGTGTTTCTACTGGGCTCAAAGTTACATTGGCGAAACGGATATGTGGGGCGTGTCGATGCCGAATCGTTACAACTTTACATTCTCATTCTTCTATTTCGTGTGGATCATGGCCATCGGCTATTTGCCGATGTTCCCGCAGATGTATCTGCATATGTTTGCCCAAAGAAGAAAAATTCTTGGCGGCCGTGTAGAACAGAAGGTCCAATAGGGTTAGTGTCACTGTTTTAAAAAATAAAACAAAAAAATTCATCCTTCAAATACCTTTGAAATTCTTTGCATTCCAATGAAAATCCTACTGAAGAAGTAGTCCGATATCCTACAGCTTACTTTTACTGTACACAAATGTAGAGTATTCGTAATTTCTCTCAGCGACAGTATCATGTCTTATGTACGCCTTGATTTACTTTACTGTCGAGCCATCAACTTGGATCCGGTAAATTTGAACTTCACTGTAAATTTTGTAAATAACAGACGGTTCGACGGATATTTCACACAAAATGAATGAGTTCAATAATGGGTTAAATAACTTATGTGAAGATGTAAATCAAAATTGTCTTTCGAGTACGTACCAGTTACCAAATCTTTGCTTGGTAATGAGCAAAAGGACCTTTCTGGTGTGCACGTTGTAACTGGGAGTGTGGACAGAATCTTTAGTACGCAAATAATGATAAGCATTAGTAACAGCATTACAGGCTTTGTGAGCGTCAATATAACTTTCAGGCTTCAGTTTCAGGACAGCTTGACGCCACAGGAGCAATACTTCTCCTGCAAGACCAGATGATTCAAGGTTGTAAAATTGGGCAAGGTTATCAATTGGTTCTAATTCTGGGCAAATTAAAAGTGATTAGAATGACACCAAAATTTCCCAATGCTGCTGGAAATCTGTCAGATTCCATTATGCTCTCCAGAAATGAAAGAAATATTTTACTCCGAAAGTATTCCTCGCGCGTCGTTGTTGTAGAATTTTGAAGGCCTCTTTGGTGTCTGACTGTTCTTGGGCAAAGCCATTTCTACTCCAATGCGAACGGACAAGTTGGTAACTTTCTGAAAAATAGCAGCGAACGTCTCCTGTGCGTGAATCCGAAATGACTTGAGCGATATCCTGTATTTTTTGTTTGCAGAATCGACAGCAATGGATAGATCCATGTTTTGGAATTGTAGGTAAGTGCATTATGAAAGGATGATATCAAACATGATACCGATGATAGATAGATTGACGATAGAATCGAACTTTTGAATCAATAGACTCTATATGCTGTGTCAGTACTTGCGTTCGAAGAAATTGTAAATGGCTTTAATTGTGCCCATACAGTTACGAATTGACGGAAGTGAACAGCCCTCTGAAACAAAAAGATTTAACGAACGGGAGCATGAGTATGATCATCAATATGCTGTAAATTTGAATAAACATCAATATTAAATCTCAAAATAACTTAATCACATACCATCAGTTCCAGAGCCGTTTTTTTTTAAATTTAATATCCATTTCCGTTTTTCTTTTTTTGTTTTGAATTTGATCGGTGTGCACAGCCAAAGCAAACCAAACGCCAAAACCATTGTTTCGAGTAATCGTCGTTCAAAGTTTAACCACTCCGTATATTTTCTGCAAGCTGTTTTCGAGAATTATTGTTATATCATTATAAACTGTTCAAATGTTTTCTAACAACACCCCCCTCCCTTTCATTTAGCTACGCACCCGATGTCACCGACACTTGAACCATACACATCACACTCGATCCATCGTCGCTTTGACTAATCGCGTTAGTTAGTACGAAAATTTGTAGTCGTGGATATAATGTCAAAGCTGGTGTCGTATCACGATTTGAAATCAATGAACAGATGACGTGGACACGCGACATTTCTGAATAACCTGCCGAACCACGAATATCGAATCCATGGTGGTACGGGCACCCATGAGTCCCACCTGGTAGCGCCCCACAAACTGCTCCGCAAATGGTGATAATCAACCACAGGGTATTTGCGAGAGTACTTTATGCGCGGTACTCAGCGAAAATTTGATTGCAGTACTCCAGCGTGTTGCCTTTTTTGCGGATGGGACATACAATACCTTTCATCCACTTCTCCGGAACTCATTCAGTGCATGGCTCTAGTCAGTGTTTTTCCGTCATATTTAAACAGCTAGCTGGAAATTTGTATCACTCCATTGTTTTTCAGTCGGCCAATCTCCTCCTCCACATTCAGGAGACCAGGGGCTGGAATCCTGTTGTCTTCTGCTCGTGCACCAAGATCAATTGCCATACCGTCCTTGCGTTCTACTGCATTGTCGTTCAGATGCGGTACTGCTTCCACCGTTCGATCCCCTCACACTCGTCCGTCATAAAATTGCCGTCCAAGCTCCTAAACTTTCGAGTGTCGATAGCTTTGTCCAGCTCTTCCATCGCTACTAGAAGAACAAAGAATGGATTGTATCATTGCACTATGCCAAAAAAAAGGAATTTTTAAGATAACTAAGTTTCGTTAAAGTTGAATATGAATAAGAGAAATAAAAAGTGGATATAATAATACAAGGAGAAGATTAATAAGTGAGTAAATAAATGAATAAATAAATAAATAGATAGTTGTGTAGGGAAATAAAATAGTGGACCCGGTGGCTGGTTTTGATTATTGGAGTCGTGCAAATTAAAGTGTTTATATGTCAATTCATTTTTGTCGGTAATAAATCCTTACTTGATGTCGCTCGGTTGATTTATCAGATTGTAGGTTTGTCGAAATGTCGATTTTACATATGCCTTTAAAAAAATAGGAGGAATTTCACTCTTGACCTATTTTTTGATTTAGTATCGCTTCAAAAGTTTTTGTTCTTCTGAAAAACCAGCGAAGTCCTATAGGAGTAGAAACCATCTGAGCTATCTTCTTCTCCTGAATCCTCACTTATTTCCTACTCTGATTCTAACATAGTGTCGTATAACGAATTGGTAAAATCTCTATTACTTGCGCGATCCGGAGCAGAATCATGGCACGTTTCAAATGAGCTCCGGCTTCGTTCAATGTCATGCCTTATACAAATCCATGAATACGGTGGTCTCCTCTTCTGTTTTCGCGATGGGTAATCTTGTAACGTAAGCATGGGAACGAACGTTAGCTCGTGCTTGCCGAGTTTACATATTAACTCCGGTTCTTCATCGTTTGTATCGAAGGGGTCTGTGAACAACACTTTTCTTTTCTTTTCACAGTAACGGAGTGAGTAGATCTAATAGCTTTTCAACAACCTCCTCGTTTCTGCAAATAAGGAGTACATCATCTGCATACTCTATATCTGAGTCTTGGTCCATTCCTAGCTCAGGCCAAAGTTCTTAAAGTGATAATAGAACGTATATAATAATGTTGCACTTATTTTAAATAGTTCAGGACTAAGAGGGGCATCCTTTTTTAATTCCTCTTGTTTTGTTCACATTTGTTGTGCGCTGCCAAACCGCTGTATGGATGTTATTTCAAACAAACACGGTTTTGTAATTTTGTTAACCAGTGCCTGAACAACTTCCATATGAGCCGTTGCGGAACAGAGTCTATGTGCCATCGAGCAAGTTTGTCAGGAGAAGCAATTTTCGAATAATCTCTGAACAAAATTCAGTTTAACGGATTCTTTCAAACAAAATGTTCTAATATAATGAATATGAATAAATAAAATTACCATTTTTTGACGAAATAAGTGATTTTACCATACCAATGTACATAGACCACTCTGACTTCATTATTATTTCACACAAATCTTCGTATCGTTTCGGAACAGTGGTCTATGTACATGAACATAAATAAAAATGACGTTAACTCGAATAAAATGGCTAGTGTTACATGATGTACATGGCATGTCACATGTAACATGTGACGTGTAACATTACATGTAACATAACATGTTACATATTACATGATATTTGATGTGACATTTTTCGTGTTACATTTCGGACGAAATTTCAACATGGTTTAAATCAGCTTTAAAGTTCGATTTTTCGAAATTTTTCTAACCTCAGCTTCTTGAGTAGATGCGGTTTATGTACTCATTTTTGAAAAAAAAAAAATGGTCTTTAGACCACTCTGTTCCGCAACGCCTCATATCTTGGAGAATTACCATAGCTTTGGACGTGTCGAGCCTATGAAAGGCTTGCCGGATGTCCACCGGCAACGATCGTTTGGTAGCCTTTCCGCTCGCGTTCATCGAAAAGCCTTCTGATTACAACTATCTGATCTGCTGCACTTCTTTTCGACTGAAAGGCTATTTGTTAACTTGAAATCGATCTGGTTTGACTCCTCATCCTGTTCAACAGCATCTTGGCGTAAATTTTGTAAATTGTTAGGGACTGTGTGATCATCGATTGTTTTTGGCGTCCGAGATATTCGGAATGGAAATTTGAACCGTCGTAAGCAATTTACCAGGGATTTCGTTGGTGTTGAATTTGTTTTTTTTTTGTATATCTAGGATCTCCTTCTGTAGGTTTTTTGAACCATATATCATCAGTTCGTTGTCAATGTAATATACTCCGGGATTATTATTCCGATAAATTATGGATTTTATCTTTTTCCCAGATGATTCTGGTCCCGCCGTTGTGCCTTCCGGTAAAAGCATGACTTATTCGTTCTGTTTCACGTTTGAACCGTGGAGTGTCTGTTGCCACTTTTGTATGTTGATGTAGCTTCATGTCTTGCTTTCATGTTTTCTCCAGTGTGACTTGATGAAACGAAATGTCTTTGTCATTCGTGACAAAGCACTCACGTCCAAGTGTTCTACAAAAAATTTTCCACCTTTTCTCAGAAATTTAATTCACATGCTAATATTTTTTGTTTTTGAGATTTCCTTGCTGTTTTTCTCAGGATAGTGTTGGGTCTGTCAGCCAACCAGTTTTGAATGGCTATGAAGACATTCAGATGAAGTTGAAGTGTGGGGCTATGACCGAATTTTGATAGAACTTGTCCAGTGTTATTGTACATTTAAGGTTGGGTCCAGGATTTTAGTTGAAGCACCCCATTAGGTTCACGGCGAAAAGGACGGCTGATCTGGTGCACTGTGCTTCAGTGCTAACTCCTTCGTGAGCTTCTCTGGTCTAGCGACACTGAACCTTCCGCACGAGTATCACGAATGCCCAAGCAGTTCACTACAGGTCCCAAGTCCTTCATTCAAAATGTACTGCTGAGCTTTGCCTTAATTTCATTCTTCACAGCTTCATTATTAGAGAATATCAGCACGTTGTCAACGTACACCGCACCGAACACGTTCTTCCTATCTTGGATCCAGTAGTATAGGCACGGGTCATAATCGGATTGGATGAGTCCAGTTTAACGTTCCAATTGAATTGTTGAATTGTTTGAGGCCATAGAGTGCCCTGTTTAACCGACATGCAGGCGGGCGTCATATTGATCCGGGTCCTACAAAACATGGTGGTTGCTCCATTAAAATCTTCGCGTCCAGATCTCCCTGGAGACACGCAATAAGTTAGCAAGCAAGTTGTATTTTACTTTTAACGCAAATAGGTAGCGCAATGAACTGCCACGAACCACAGACGAGTATGTTTCATCGTAGTCTACCTCCTTACACTGCAAGTAGCCCCTGATTACCAAGCGGGCTTCATATTAATCCACATTTCCACTTACGTCATGCTTTGTCTTGGAAACCCACTTGCATTTTATGGCCGCCCTGCCCTTCCGTAATCCAACAAACAACTTAGTTGAATACCAGCTTCTTAAGCTATAGTTCAGCCGAAATCCACTTAACATAGCTTAGTAAACTGTAAATCAACAAAATTGTTTAATTAGAATTCCGTCAACGTCCAGATTTAATTACTGATCAGCATGTCGTATTTTTCTTGCCGTCGTCCAGCGCTCGGAGTCGTGTTTGCTGATGCGTCACCAGATCATCCTCGCTCCTTCTAGCCACGGCTAGACTACTAAATTCCGCAATACTTGGTTGTCAGTACTCGAGGTTGGCTTACTCTGGGTTGCTCGCCATCATCTGGGTGGTTTTCATCGAATGGATTGTGTGGGGATTTTATTGCTCGGTATATGGAAATGGTTATTCTTGCGGGGAGTTTGTGCTCCCGACCTTTGCGTCTCAACATCCATGAACTAGGTGGACATTAGGAGTGTAATGGTGGTAGCACAGAATCATCGCTAGTATCTTCGCTGGTATCTTCATTCGCATCAGTGGTCGCATAGTCCGTGGAAAAATCGTTCCTGTCTTCAGGTGGCAGGTCACTTAATTCGGGTTACAGTGAAACAACGTCCTCCAAATTTAGCTGGATCACCATAGGATTACGTTGGATTCATTGAATTGCTTGAACCGGACTCGGTCCTGAATCGTTGTTAAAATTCACCCCCCGACTATTGAAAATGTACTTCGACTTTGGATCGTTCAGCCTGCCCCCTTTTGTGTCTTCGTCGAAACCAGTCGGAACGCGTTCATGAGATTTGTCGTTCCACTTTCTTCGTTTCTGCTTCGAGATGTACACCATTGCTTTTGTTCTGAACACTCGACTTCTTTCCGCTCCAGGCTTCATCTGGAGTGATATCGTGGCCGTGAGTTGGCGAACGGTTTGTTTAACACGTAGACAGCCGTCGATACAGCTTGCGCTCAGAACGATTCCGGTTGTCCTGCTTCAGATAACATGCAGCGAGCACTTTCTACGATTGGATTGCTCTGTCATGACATTCAGTTCCGGAGTGTACTCGGATTTCTTTACCAGCTTGTTGTTTCAATTACTTTTCATGCTCGCAGCGAACGCCGAATCTATAAATAACTCCTGCATTTCCTATAGTAGCTTCGTTTTGATAGCATCTCCAGTGATTGCTGTACCTGAATTCTCCAGCTTCATGATCATTAGACGATAATAATCAGAAAGCCCAACCAGCAGTAGAGATCCTACTCACTGGTCAGTAGCTGCAATTCGGTTCATGTAGTCGCTTATGGAATCACACGATAACAACTGCATCAGCTTGTTCAAAAGCCCGCCTAGCCTTGTTAGGCTCGAGTTCTTAAATGTCTTCTCCAGCTTCGACCCTACTCCTCGGGCTGTCTTCGTTTCCCGGACATGGACGTAATTAACTCTGGAAAGATAATCATATTTTTAGGTGAAACGGGACGGTGGCTTTATTTTGTACAGTTTTCAGGTTACGTTTCATTCCACTTGACGATTTTGAGCGTAAAAATCTCAGCTTCCATTGAATGAATAGGGCTCGATTTGCTACTTTCTGCATGCGTCGGTAGATTTTCTAAAAAATTACCTTGTAAAATTTGGACAAAATTCGAGCACGGAGTACCTTAATATCCGTAAAAGGATAATCATGCGTCAAATTGACTCCCGACTTTGAAACAATTCAAATTGCAATTTTTCTTGTCATTGTCATTGTCATTGTTAAGTGTATAGCCCGTGCTTTCCGCTAAGTCAGCATATCTAGAGACTAACCCCCTGGTCCATACACCAATTGTAATCCTTCCCGTTGCACGTGTCAGCATGTGCGATACTCTAGACTCACATGGGTGGACGTATCCGGGTCCTCCCCTGGGTAGGCGCAATGTCCGGCCAGGTTCTGGTACATTAACCTACTAACCCGATTCCCATTTTGTTTCATTCAAAGATGTTAAAGATAAGATAATATAATGATGAAATAGTAATGTTCAAAATATGATTGATCGTTACGAGTTTATGGTAACGATCAATAATACTTACGATAATAGTTATAATTATAGATTTCAAAGAAATATAGATAATAAACAATAATTGGCTTATCTGTTTGCGAATTCGATGCTCGATTCCTGGCTATCTCTCTTTTTATTCTAACGTGTATTGGTGGGGATCGTGGAAATGCTTGTGAAAGCTGTTCTTCTTTCGGTGCGCGATGTTGTGCTTTCCATTAGTGTCGTCTCCGTTGTTCCCTGTTATTTGTTGTCATGTGCATGTGCTCGGGTGTGTTTCAAATTATGATGGGAGCGGAAACGAGAAGAAGGAAAGGAATGGAATTGAAGTGTTAGTAACGGGTGAAAAAAAAATGAAAAAAAAAAATAAAAGAAAATAAAAAAAAAATAAAAAATAAAAAAAAAGGTTGGATAATTTGATGATCGATTTGTGAAGAAGCAGCAGAGTATCCCCAATCCAGCGGAAGAGTCCGGTGAGGCTCCCCTGGCACACCTTTCCGTTGTCTCATCGTTTAGCGCCACCCAGGGGGGACTTGGCCCTTTACCCAATGCACTCAATATCTCTCCATCGCCCATCTATTCGCAATTGCTTGTGATACAGTGGACGAAATATCATTATTAGAGATAGTTTGCAGACGTCTTCCAGTTAGGAAGATCGACAGGTAATTGGTGGGTGTTCACCTGGCTCTCCGTAGTATGTGCTACGGAGAGGGCCGGAAGTTATGATGAGCTTTCCCCCCCTTCCATCAAATTGCAATTTTTCTTCATAAATTATCAATGAATGGTCATTACGGTGTTAACAAATCGTTGAACGGATCAAGAAGTATGATTATTTTCCCTCTTGCATTTCGATCTTTGTCTGCATTCGCGGCCTCGTAGGTTCCACCTTCCTTCAGCTTCGGTTTGACGACGCACTAGAAGTCTTCGAGCTCCAGGAATGTTTCAACGGCAAACTGCCAGGTGGCCCAATTGTCTCGTCCTGTGAGCCACTCAATTCCGGGAAGGCTTGATGTGAACACGCTACTACCAGCAGCATTCGAATATCCAGCAGAAACAGCAGGACGTCTTCATGATAAAACTTTTTTTTTTCTCGAGTGAAAAAATTTTCAAAAAACTTCGAGAATCTTAAATATTAAACGGGACACAAACACTTATGGTTCTTACATTGTAAGAACCATAAGTGTTTGTGTCCCGTTTAATATTTATTCGCGAGTTCTTACGTTGCACTAAAATTTAAAATTTAAAGTTCGAGAATCTTCCAATAGAACGTGATGTGGAATGAGAACTTTCTGTTTCAGAAATACGGTAGACAATTCCAAGTAGAAGAATTGAATGAGACCGAGATTCTTTTACTGATTTGTCTTCAAGCCCATGCACCTCCTCGAGGTTTGGTTTTATTGCAGGGAATTATTTTTTACGCCAATTCCTATTTCATTCCTAAACATTTCCGCAATGAAGCGTGTTTAAAAAAGTATTACCAAAGAAAGGTATAGTAAAAGCCCTTCCGGAAATGATTTTCGGCTAAAAATGTGGAAAGCAGTTCGTTCGGGGAACCGATTTTCGGAAGTTACAGAAAAAAACGGCTTAATTGTGCTCATATAATTTGTCGAAATTTCAGCTAAATCAATAAAAGCGCTATATTGCTATAGAAATCTCTCAGAAATATTTGATGAACTTAAACTGTTTAATTTTCGTTTGAATTTGAGTCCGATGTCTGAAAAAAGGAAGGTCCATATTACATTTAAACTTAAAAGTAAAAGTATGATTGTGAAAAATAATCTTGTATCAGGCCGTTTATCCATATATTTTTTTAAAGCTATAATTCACAGCTTTTGGGCTTTATTTTTAAATGAGTCATTACCATTTGCACTGTAGTGTATCGTAACACGAAAAAATGCATCATGATAGAAAAAAAAGATTACCTAATCAGACTTTATCAGAAAATCCAAAATAAGATACCATTCCAATAATACCCGGAAACTGTACAAGTTTATTTTTAATACCTCACAGTCAGGAAATTAATGGTACAGGAGGATTGGGAAATAACAAAAGCTAGGCCATTAATCGGCCACAAAATTGGTTAAAACGTTATGCGTGCGGTAAGCGTGATTAACTAAAACAACCCTTTTCTTAGTATTAAGTGTGCGATTTTATTGAATTTCAAATTCCTTCACCTGGTATGGTTGCAGCCAAATGTGCATGCGTGGAACTTTTTAACAGCAGAGTGGTAAACAGAAAAAGAACCCTATCCGTAAGTTTTACTAGCTTCGAAATGGAAACATGTAACAGTCTATCGTTGCCCTGAACCGAGTATATTAAGGGACCCCCCTAACCCATATTCTGCTTATTTAACCTTTTGTTTGCCGGTGGCCGCGGACTGGCTGCCACCTCCGAGGATTTTCCGCCGCTGGGTGAACATATGCAGGTACATCTGGGGGAACAGTGGAATGTACAGCAGCATTATCAACCATAGGAAGTAGAAGTAGGAGAACGTGAAGTTGTACACGTTGGGCATTTCGATGCTCCACTGTTTCGATTCCCGCACGTAACTCTGGGCCCAGAAGAAGCACAGCAGTTCACCGGTCACTCCGATCGGATAGAGAGCAATGAAGGAACGTCGTTCAGAGAGCAATGTCGGAACGCGTTCATGAGATTTGTCGTTCCACTTTCTTCGTTTCTGCTTCGAGATGTACACCATTGCTTTTGTTCTGAACACTCGACTTCTTTCCGCTCCAGGCTTCATCTGGAGTGATATCGTGGCCGTGAGTTGGCGAACGGTTTGTTTAACACGTAGACAGCCGTCGATACAGCTTGCGCTCAGAACGATTCCGGTTGTTCTGCTTCAGATAACATGCAGCGAGCACTTTCTACGATTGGATTGCTCTGTCATGACATTCAGTTCCGGAGTGTACTCGGATTTCTTTACCAGCTTGTTGTTTCAATTACTTTTCATGCTCGCAGCGAACGCCGAATCTATAAATAACTCCTGCATTTCCTGTAGTAGCTTCGTTTTGATAGCATCTCCAGTGATTGCTGTACCTGAATTCTCCAGCTTCATGATCGTTGGACGATAGTAATCAGAAAGCCCAACCAGCAGTAGAGATCCTACTCACTGGTCAGTAGCTGCAATTCGGTTCATGTAGTCGTTTATGGAACCACACGATAACAACTGCATCAGCTTGTTCAAAAGCCCGACTAGCCTTGTTAGGCTCGAGTTCTTAAATGTCTTCTCAAGCTTCGACCATACTCCTCGGGCTGTCTTCGTTTCCCGGACATGGACGTAATTAACTCTGGAAAGATAATCATATTTTTAGGTGAAACGGGACGGTGGCTTTATTTTGTACAATTTTCAGGTTAGGTTTCATTCCACTTGACGATTTTGAGCGTAAAAGTCTCAGCTTCCATTGAATGAATAGGGCTCGATTTGCTACTCTCTGCATGCGTCGGTAGTGCAAACAACCGATCAAAGTTTTATACTTGTAATCTTAATGATTTTCTAAGAAATTACCTTGTAAAATTTGGACAAAACTCGAGCACGGAGTACCTTAATATCCGTAAAAGGATAATCATGCGTCAAATTGACTCCCGACTTTTAAACAATTCAAATTGCAATTTTTCTTGTCATTGTCATTGTTAAGTGTATAGCCCGTGCTTTCCGCTAAGTCAGCATATCTAGAGACTAACCCCCTGGTCCATACACCAATTGTAATCCTTCCCGTTGCACGTGTCAGCATGTGCGATACTCTAGACTCACATGGGTGGACGTATCCGGGTCCTCCCCTGGGTAGGCGCAATGTCCGGCCAGGTTCTGGTACATTAACCTACTAACCCGATTCCCATTTTGTTTCATTCAAAGATGTTAAAGATAAGATAATATAATGATGAAATAGTAATGTTCAAAATATGATTGATCGTTACGAGTTTATGGTAACGATCAATAATACTTACGATAATAGTTATAATTATAGATTTCAAAGAAATATAGATAATAAATAATAATTGGCTTATCTGTTTGCGAATCCGATGCTCGATTCCTGGCTATCTCTCTTTTTATTCTAACGTGTATTGGTGGGGATCGTGGGAATGCTTGTGAAAGCTGTTCTTCTTTCGGTGCGCGATATTGTGCTTTACATTGGTGTCGTCTCCGTTGTTCCCTGTTATTTGTTGTCATGTGCATGTGCTCGGGTGTGTTTCAAATTATGATGGGTGCGGAAACGAGAAGAAGCAAAGGAATGGAATTGAAGTGTTAGTAACGGGTAAAAAAAAAAAAAAAAATGAAAAAAAAAAATGAAAATAAAAATAAATTAAAAATAAATTGAAAAAAAAAATAAAAAAAAAAAGGTTGAATAATTTGATGATCGATTTGTGAAGAAGCTGCAGAGTATCCCCAATCCAGCGGAAGAGTCCGGTGAGGCTCCCCTGGCACACCTTTCCGTTGTCTCATCGTTTAGCGCCACCCAGGGGGGACTTGGCCCTGTACCCAATGCACTCGATATCTCTCCATCGCCCATCTATTCGCAATTGCTTGTGATACAGTGGACGAAATATCATTATTAGAGATAGTTTGCAGACGTCTTCCAGTTAGGAAGATCGACAGGTAATTGGTGGGTGTTCACCTGGCTCTCCGTAGTATGTGCTACGGAGAGGGCCGGAAGTTATGATGAGCTTAACCCCCCCCCCCCAATAGATTGCAATTTTTCTTCATAAATTATCAATGAATGGTCATTACGGTGTTAACAAATCGTTGAACGGATCAAGAAGTATGATTATTCTCCCTCTTGCATTTCGATCTTTGTCTGCATTCGCGGCCTCGTAGGTTCCACCTTCCTTCAGCTTCGGTTTGACGACGCACTAGAAGTCTTCGAGCTCCAGGAATGTTTCAACGGCAAACTGCCAGGTGGCCCAATTGTCCCGTCCTGTGAGCCACTCAATTCCGGGAAGGCTTGATGTGAACACGCTACTACCAGCTGCATTTGAATTTCCAGCAGAAACAGCAGGACGTCTTCATGATAAAACTTTTTTTTTCTCGAGTGAAAAAATTTTCAAAAAACTTCGAGAATCTTAAATATTAAACGGGACACAAACACTTATGGTTCTTACATTGTAAGAACCATAAGTGTTTGTGTCCCGTTTAATATTTATTCGCGAGTTCTTACGTTGCACTAAAATTTAAAATTTAAAGTTCGAGAATCTTCCAATAGAACGTGATGTGGTATGAGAACTTTCTGTTTCAGAAATACGGTAGACAATTCCAAGTAGAAGAATTGAATGAGACCGAGATTCTTTTACTGATTTGTCTTCAAGCCCATGCACCTCCTCGAGGTTTGGTTTTATTGCAGGGAATTATTTTTTACGCCAATTCCTATTTCATTCCTAAACATTTCCGCAATGAAGCGTGTTTAAAAAAGTATTACCAAAGAAAGGTATAGTAAAAGCCCTTCCGGAAATGATTTTCGGCTAAAAATGTGGAAAGCAGTTCGTTCGGGGAACCGATTTTCGGAAAAGTTACAGAAAAAAACGGCTTAGTTGTGCTCATATAATTTGTCGAAATTTCAGCTAAATCAATAAAAGCGCTATATTGCTATAGAAATCTCTCAGAAATATTTGATGAACTTAAACTGTTTAATTCTCGTTTGAATTTGAGTCCGATGTCTGAAAAAAGGAAGGTCCATATTACATTTAAACTTAAAAGTAAAAGTATGATTGTGAAAAATAATCTTGTATCAGGCCGTTTATCCATATATTTTTTTAAAGCTATAATTTACAGCTTTTGGGCTTTATTTTTAAATGAGTCATTACCATTTGCACTGTAGTGTATCGTAACACGAAAAAATGCATCATGATAGAAAAAAAAGATTACCTAATCAGACTTAATCAGAAAATCCAAAATAAGATACCATTCCAATAATACCCGGAAACTGTACAAGTTTATTTTAATACCTCACAGTCAGGAAATTAATGGTACAGGAGGATTGGGAAATAACAAAAGCTAGGCCATTAATCGGCCACAAAATTGGTTAAAACGTTATGCGTGCGGTAAGCGTGATTAACTAAAACAACCCTTTTCTTAGTATTAAGTGTGCGATTTTATTGAATTTCAAATTCCTTCACCTGGTATGGTTGCAGCCAAATGTGCATGCGTGGAACTTTTTAACAGCAGAGTGGTAAACAGAAAAACAACCCTATCCGTAAGTTTTACTAGCTTCGAAATGGAAACATGTAACAGTCTATCGTTGCCCTGAACCGAGTATATAAAGGGACCCCCCTAACCCATATTCTGCTTATTTAACCTTTTGTTTGCCGGTGGCCGCGGACTGGCTGCCACCTCCGAGGATTTTCCGCCGCTGGGCGAACATATGCAGGTACATCTGGGGGAACAGTGGAATGTACAGCAGCATTATCAACCATAGGAAGTAGAAGTAGGAGAACGTGAAGTTGTACACGTTGGGCATTTCGATGCTCCACTGTTTCGATTCCCGCACGTAACTCTGGGCCCAGAAGAAGCACAGCAGTTCACCGGTCACTCCGATCGGATAGAGAGCAATGAAGGTGGTGTACCGGAGGAAGATCAGAATGTGCGGGACGGCGTTAACCAGGTTGAGCGCGTAGTAACCGTAGCGGATGATTTCGGTTACGGCCCATGCTAGTAGAGCTAGCGGAAGACCAGGAGATGACTTTCCCGTGGGAGTGGCCATTACGACCCCACAGACGACCATTACACGAGAGAGCACTTGGAAGGTGGTGATAACCGGATTGCTTGGCACGATCCGTGTTGCTGCGTGTACAATCTGTTAGTGAAAATGAATGTCTCAAAAAATTAAGAGAAAGTAGAATAATGATAAGTTTACTGACCTCAAGGACGGCTGCATTTTGGAAGATAATCACGGTTGTTCCCAAGTAATCCCACAAGGGCTTTCCGTTGCCTTTGTCGAATGTGTAATAAGCCACCAGCTGGTAAAGCATGTAAGACCAACTAAAATAGATTGATCCCGTTAGACTTAAGCGAAAGCAGGGCGAAGACCCAACTTACCCGACAACCATCAATCCATTATACGCAATTAGGTATAACTTCACCAGCGGGGAGGGTTCTTTGGGAGCCATTCTGTGAGTTTGTTATATAATCGCACTTTTGACCTTACTGAGAAACAAAAAACTGGAACTGAACACCAAACAGGGGAAAGTGGCAAAGCAAAGCACAAAAATTGCTGCTCTTTGCCTACCTGTGCGCGATTGATTACTGGACTCGTGTGTTGACACGGCGAAGTAACTTCAGCAGGTTCATTCGAATTGTAAATAAAATCAGCCAAAGCAGCAACAAGGAATCGGAAAATGTCATGTCATCAACGTCATCGAATGAATTTTGAAAACAAAATGAACATCATAAATGACAAGACGATCGACTATTGAACTGAGAAAAATATTTATACCTACTATTGTTGAAATTTTATAAAGTAAAACATATCCGTGAAAAATATAAAATAAGAATAAAATTATTCAACGCGTTATCAGCAATTTCGATTAACAGACTACTTAGCGGGTTCAAACACCTGCGTGCCGTTCTCTTTTCTTTTAATTTTATGAACTTTAGAAAGATATTAATGAATGTTTGAGAACAAAGGTGAAGTTAAATATTTGAACAAAAATAAAAATACAGGTGTATGATACTTGTTTAAATTTGATCCGAATTATGACGAATTTGTTAACCAACAGCGGAAAAATTTTAATTGCTAACATTACCACTGCCTCAATAGTTGGAGAATAAAACCTGTCAGTTCAAATCGGCTGATTTAACTTTCAAACAAGTGTCTATAATACAAAGCCAAATTACAACCCTCGTCAAGTTTCAAATACATGGTCGAGTTGAATCAACTCGACTTCTGTAATAGCACCCTAAATTGATTATTCGACAAACCTCAGACTGAAATTTAATGTTAGAAATTTCAAAGTTTCTGAAATGAATATTAAGTCTATCAAAACCACTCTCAGTGAAACAGTATTTCGAATAAAGAGTAAAAATTTCCACCAATTACAACTTCCAATGATTGAGACATTTTAATCTAGCCGCAATCGTGTACATCGTAAACCATTTATTGAATGTCAACAAACGCTTTGCCCACCGGTTTCGCCTCACTGTCCAGCAGCCTGAGCCTCCGGCAGTGTTCGGATGATATCCGAATCGCCGGCATCGGTAATCGACAGGGTGCAAACTCGGAAGTACTTTCCGCAGGCGGTTCCCAGCTCGATATTGTTTCCGTTGTAGTGGTGCACACCGGTTTTTGCCAGCATAGCATAGTACTCGATCTCGGATTTCCTGTACGAACCCGGAAAACAAAAAAATAAACCATAAGTATCCCCCGCAAGCTACTCACCGCTCGTCTCCGCAAACCTGTTCACGCGATCTTGGAACCATCCGGCATGTTCTTCGGTCCTTTGGTTGAACCTGAGATTACTCCATAGCTTTCCCCGTCTTTTGGAAGCATACTTCTCAGTGCGAAGACTCCATATGGTTCCAAAATCCGATTACGGTTTAAGCGGGGAATGGGCTACTTCTCGGTAATCTGTCCATTAAATGGCCGCCGGAATACTTTACCTGAGGTGTGGAGTGTTGTTAGCAATAATGATCAGTTTTGCCTTTCCCTGTCGAAGAGTTTTCAGGGTTTGCTTGTAGCCCAGGCAATATTTGCCGGATTTCATCACCAGCGCCAGGCGAGAGTTGATGCTCTCTAAAGCTTTTTTCTAAAACAACAGAAAGCAATGTTAATGCACGTGGTGAACCTCAATCGGAGAACGAATTTACCTGCTTCTTTGCGGTAACCATGATGCCAAAACAGTTTTACGCGTTAGGCGACGGCTGTAATGTTTAAGGAAAATGATTCAGTTTGATAAGATACACTAAAAAACGGAAAGAATCGAAAAATCGCAGCTTTCAAATTCACTTACGTCTGAACTTCACAAACACCGGATGACGAAAAGAAAAACGATTTGTCGCGCATCGAGCAGTTACCAACATAACAGTGCGAAGTAGCTGTCAGATCACTTTAGTCAAATATATCGATATACTGTTGCAGCAAAAAAAAAATATATATATATATATAGGCAAAAGATGCCATTTTTGCTATTAATTTAATTTTTTGAAACACGACTCATTTTTGAGAAGCAATTGAAAAATGCTATTTTGGGAAGGTATAGGGCCAAAACGGTTCGTTTGATAAGGGTGACGTCTTCGACAAAGTTGTACTAATTTGTCTTTCCAAAAAAAAATAAACACAAAAAAATTTTTTTTTGAAAAACAAGTTTAAAGAAGAATTTAAATTTTTCTTATTTTTAAAGACTACTAGCTGATTCCCGGCCCACGTTGCTGCGCCATTAAGTTTACGACGACAACCGCATATCTCTCAAATATGCATAATATCAAACAAATATTAATACATATTACTAATATGTATTCTACCAAAAAACCGGTTTTCTTGAATTATGTTTCTACAATGTTCCAATTCCTAACAAAATGCTAACGACAGAAACTTTAAGGAACGTTCTTAATGAACTTAGTATTAAGTAGATAATAAACTTAGTATCAAGTTTACTATTTTGGCTAGGAATAGCTGAAGTGTTGTACTAATCTTCAGTCATGCAACACGTGCAAAAGGACCCAGGTGCCAAACGGAAACAATTTGAAATCTGTTATTTCGATTCAAAATAATTTGTGGAGTGTTTTGCCAATAAAAGGGTATTTGAGAATAATCACCAAGAATAAGTTCTAATACAACTTCTCACTCCAAACACCAAAAAAAATAGCTCTCAAGGAAATGTGTGGTGACCCTGTAAAGATTTAAAATTCCATCTGGGGTCAATTTCCGGCTTTTGGATATCTTTGCGGTTTGGAAATATTCATGGTATTTGAAGATTTCTGGCTGTTCATCAGAAACTGGCAGTCGCTGCCTTGGAATTAGCGAACCTATACATTAGAGAAATAACAAGACACTCACCGTTAAGGCAACTGTCAACATCAAAACGGGCGATTTGTATCATTTTGCATTGCCGTTATCCGTTTTGATGTGGACAGTTGCCTTAACGGTGAGTGTCTTGTCATTTCTCTAATGTATAGGTTCGCTACTTGGAATATAGGAATGGAACTGAGCTCTGAACTCTGAACATCATTTTCATTCTAGAAATAACCATACTGTGTGGTATTTGGTCATTTTTTGCTGTATTCCAGCAACCGGAAGTCACCATCTTATATTTCAAAATGGGGTCTGAATTTGATTTACCGTCTGTGAGCATCATCTCGATTCTGGAATGAAAATTTTTGGCTGATTTCCAGCAACCGAAAGTTGCCACTTCGGATTTCGAAATGGCATTTGGTGTCGATTTTTGGCTTCCGGGTATCATATTGATTACGTAAATACCCATATTGGGTGGTATTCAACCTTTTCCAGGAACCGGAAATCGCCACATTGGATTTTCAAATGGCGTCTGGATTTGATTTCCGGCCTCTGGTCAACATTTTGATCTCCAAAATACCGGTATTGGGTGGTGTTCGGCCATTGAAAGCTGTTTTCGGAAAGCCGAAAGTCACCACGTTTGATTTCTAAGTGGCATCTGGATTCATTCTCCCATATCCGGGCATGATCTCGATTCCGAAATGAATATTCTTGGTCTTTTTTCCATAACCGTAAGTTGTCGCTTCGGATTAAAAAATGGCGTCAGGGGTTGATTTTTGGCACATGTGCATCATCTCGACTACGGAAAAAGCCATTTTGGGTGATATTTGGTGATTTCTGGAAACCGGAAGCCACCATTTTGGATTTAGAAACGGTGTCTTGAGTTGATTTCAGATCTCTTGGCATCATTGCTATTACAGAAATATCCATATTGGGTGGTGTTCGGTTATTACAGATTGTTTTCGGAAAACCGGTAGTCATCATGTTGGATTTAAAAAAGGTCTGTGTCGGATCTCGGCCGCTGGCTATCATTTCGATTTTCAAAATAACCATACAATCTAGTATTTGGTCATTTTCGGGAACTGAAAGTCGTCACCCTGTATTTCATTCCGGTTCTGTGACGACTATTTTTGGCTGTTTTCCGGCAACCGGAAGTTGCAACTTCGCATTTCAAAATGGCGTCTTGGGACGATATTTGGTCATTTTCGGAAACCGGATCTCTTGGATTTAAAAAGGAGTCTAAAGTTGAGTTTAGGTCTCTGGGCATTACCTCGATTCCAAAAATACCCATATTGGGTGGTATTCGGTCGTTTCATGCTACTTGCTGGAAACCGGAAATCGCTATTTTGGATTTCAAAAGTAGTGTCCACGCTCGATTTTCGGCCTCTGGGTATCATTTCGGTTTCCAAAATAACCATAATGGGTGGTATTTGATAATTTTCTGAAACCGGAATCGCCATACTGGATTTCAAAATGGCTTCTAGATTTGATTTCCGTACTATTCTCTACTATTCCGTCCCAGTACTATTCTGCTTTGAGAAATATTTATATTGGGTGAACTTGGGCCATTCTAGAATGTTTTTCAGAAACCGGAGAAAGTCATCTTGATATCTTGAGTTGATTTTCCGTCTCTAGACAAATCCTCGGTTCCGAAAATTGATCTCAAAATCTGATGGAAACCAATATCATGAAAATACCCTTCAGGCTTAAAATCCCTAACAATTAAATTGAAATGATTATAGGAATTAACGATCTCTACTTTGCAATACGAAAAAATCGCTACCCCTACTTTCCCTTGCACACGCTAGTGGAATAAAGTGACATTAATCAAAAAACTCCTAGATCAGCGGTTCTCAACCTGGGGTTCGCGTACCCCTGGGGGTACTCGAAAGCCTTCAGGGGGTACCATAGTTCAATTTGAAACCTAAACAAGACTACCACAACATGATCTACCACAACATGATCTACCACTACTCTCTCCTACTCTGCGAAAACATTCCAAGCCAGGGGATACAATCGATATGAAAAATATCGCCAAGGGGTACGCAAATAAAAAAAGGTTGAGAACCGCTGTCCTAGATGATCAAGATGAACTATTAGACGGTTCAAAAATAATAAAGGTTATCGTAGCTCCCCCTCCCTTTAACTACGCATATGAGATAGATATAATATAAAGTAATTGAGACATATACGCTGCTATACGACGTGTATTTACCGAATTATATGATAATCGGTTAGGCGGTTTAAAAATTAGTAAAGGTTGACAACATTCATCTCCCCCCTCATCCCTTTTCTTAACTACGCCACTGAAATATAGCAAAGTCTCAAATGACAGAGATATGTCCCCAAACCACCTCTTATACTTAAAAACAACTGTATATGAATTTTCTTGATGAGCTTTCTAGTAATTTACAAATAATGAAATATAATACACCCTCCTCCTTGCTACGCCACTGAGATACAGGAAAATCAATGTTATTGAAACATATTTGGGAACTCACTTATAAAAATTTATGTTTATTATGTGTTTAGGAGTTTACAAATAACAAATATTTGCTCCCCCTCCCTTGACACGCTCATGGAATAGGTAAAATTCAAAGTCATTGAAATACATCAGCTACTATAGATTCTACATACTGAAAGGTCCAGCAGTTTTAAAATCATCAAAGCTTGACATTGTTAACCTCATCCCCTTCCCTCATCCTTACAACGCCTCTGAGATACAAAAAGGTCGTCGGACAGTAACGTAGCAAAAATACATCTTAGACTCAAAAACATCTGTATATAAGTTTGCACGGTTATCGTAGAGGATGTTTTCACGTTCATGAAACATAAATTCACCCCCCCCCCCCCTTGCCTACGCTTATGAGATAGAGCGAAACTAATATTTTAGGATTACTCCCCGTGCTCGAAAACCCCTATGTACAAATTTTCACGGTAATCGGTACAGTAGTTTTTGAGTCTACAGGGAACAGGCAGACAGACAGACAGACATTCGCATTTATAGATATAGATAATGCAAGTCAAGCTGTTTTTATTTCTATTTCAAGCAGTAAATGTGGAGCTGACGATTGAAAACGATCGCACGTCATCATTTACTCAGTAGAGAGTTTTGTTTGGTGGCTGGCTTTTGTTTCGTATCTCTCACGTCGCAGTGGGGTTTACTGCATCAGTAAGAGATCGAAAAGCGCCTGTCTGTTGCCGTCGATAAAGTGTGCAAGCGATACAAAAATAGCTATTTAGCGAGGTCGTCTTATACGTCTTGCGGTGGTGTAATCGGAAACGCATCTGACCGGAGATTAGAAGTTGTGGGTTCAAGTCCCACCTGCTGGACTATATTTTTCGTAAATTTCTAATTAACTGTTTCCCCAGCTAGTACATTTTTCAATCGTCAGCTCCACATTTACTGCTTGAAAAAGAAATAAAAACAGCTTGACTTGCATTATAGTCATTAAAAATAAGAAAGATAAATGTTTCATGACGGACCCAACACGTCAAGATGTTGCCGTTGGTAGAGACGGCAACAGACTGGCGCTTTTCGATCTCTGACTGATGCAGTAAACCCCACTGCGACGTGAGAGATACGAAACAAAAGCCAGCCACCAAACAATACTCTCTACTGAGTAAATGATGACGTGCGATAAAGTGTGCAAGCGATACAAAAATAGCTATTTAGCGAGGTCGTCTTATACGTCTTGCGGTGGTGTAATCGAAAACGCATCTGACCGGAGATTAGAAGTTGTGGGTTCGAGTCCCACCTGCTGGACTATATTTTTCGTAAATTTCTAATTACCTATTTCCCCAGTTAGTACATTTTTCAATCGTCAGCTCCACATTTACTGCTTGAAATAGAAGAATTTAAAATTAATTGGGTTGTTTAGCTATATCATTTTTGACGTAGAATACGTCTTATGGCAACAATTACAGGGACCGAATTTCAATACAGGGATCCAATTTCAAAACCGAAAACATCGAGAGCGTCACAAAAATTGTTCAATTTCAAACGTTTTAAACCAGTCAGTTTCCAACCAATTTCTGTCATTTTTGCAGCAATCGATTGGAAAATCGTTTAAGCACCCGTCCAAATGCAGAAAATTGTATTGTATTTAAGTGTGTTGTTGAAAGTTGCTTTACTGCCTGGTAGTAACGAATTCGCTTGGCGGAGAGTTGTCTGATCTTTTTCGTATTTTCACTCCTATCATTAAACATGAGCAATGAGAAAAAAATCTAACACCTTGTAAACAAACTTGTGGAAATGTAAAAACAAATGTGGAATCTGTCAACATTAGTGTTGCCAAAACTCCAGAAATCACTGAACTGATGTAATCAGAGCGTTTCGCAAATTACGAACATGCATAAAAAGTTGGATAGCGTCGCGACTCGCCATCATGGTGCGTGAATCCTTTCGAAAACTCTGCCTGCACTACATCACATCACAGACTACATCTGCAAATTTTTGCAAGGTAAGTGATTTGTATCACGTAAAAGAATCGAATTTCGTCCTTCACACAGAAGTGTAAGCACGACGAACGAAGCATAATATATGTTGTACAGAGTTAAGCGCTCGAATCAATTCAATCATTTAAAAAAAGGTCAGCTTAGCTTTGTAAATGTTCAAAAGTAGCGTTGATATTTTATCTCATTCACACATAAGTTGAGATGTTAATCATTAAATCATCTCGCGATGTCAGCTGCCTGCAAGAAACACCGCCGTTCGAAGTCGGCAAGAATAAACGTTGTGTACATTCTATAATAATGCAACGCGTTCATTTTTTGTCTCATCAAGCAAAGCACTCGACGTTATGTGCAATAAAAACATCACCCGAAAACAACACATAAATACACTGCCGCTGAACACTGATATTGTATGCACGTATGAACCAGAGATGCCAGATGTTTCTGAAAAATGTCTGCAACTGCTCGAAAAACCGAAAAAATGTGCTCGAAATCTGAAAAAAAAATCTACCCGTGATCCGAAAAAATTTCACTCGCGCAGGCAAAAGTCTGTAAAAATCTGCTCACATTTTAAGAAAATCTGCGCAAATATAAGGAGACTCTGACGAAAATCTGCAGAAACCGAGGAAAAACTGCAAATATATGCAAATCACTAAAAATCTGCACACGGACTCCAAAAATCTGCGTTTTGCAGACAAATCTGCACATTTGGTATCCCTGGTATGAACACTGCTTTTTTCGTGTTTCGATGAATCAGCTGTCAAATTGCATGTAAAATTGATCCAGTGATCCAGCTAATGCTGGCTTCACTTATGTTGTACGTAAACGTCAGTGATGCCACCGGGTTGTGCAGCGCCACCTACGTTGCAAACGAAAACTTCCATATCTAATATATGCATTAAATATCGATACCAACAAATTTTAAAATATCGATACTTACCGAATTGCGGCTAGTATTGTACAATTTCGGCATTTGAACTTGAAACAGAAAAGCGCTGCAACTATTTATTTCACTTGGGAATTTGGTTTGGGATAAAAAAAGAAAAAAGTATATAATAATATTATGAAATAAGCATGACAATTAATTGTTTTTGTTTTTTATTATAGAATGAACTACAATTATGGACCCCAACAACGAGGCGGAGGAAACTCGCGGGGCGGCCACTTCGCCTCATCGCGCGGTGGCGGACATTGGCGGTGGGTTGCTACGCCACGTCCGCCCAGCGCAGAGGCGAAGTGGCAGTTCCAGCAGCTTCAGCAAATGCTGGGACAGGAGGCTGCCGAGCAGGAGGCTCGGCACCAGCAAATCATGACCATACTTCAGGACATACAAGCTGCTGTGCGCGGTAATGTACAGCACCCACACCCACATCAAAAATAATAACGAATAATTTTATGAATTTGATTAAAACGTAAACCTAAATTTATTAAATTATTATATCCGAATACCATATGTTTTTCGCTTCCTCTGCTGCTTGTCTACCTTGACCGTTATGTACTTGGCAATTCAAATACACGTAAGACTCGGCAAGGTACCCGGGTACCCACCAGAATGAAATGCTTTTTTCTTCTTTAATTCCTGACCGATTTTCGATCTTGACCCGTAAAAAGATTGAAAAAATTGTCTATTTTTATTATATGGGACCTAAAGAGCCGTAAATTCGGATCTTAGGGACCATGTCTAAGATCAGAAATCTGCTCTGAAATGGCCATTTAGGAAAACTTATTAGATGGACTCAAAACGAATGAAAATCAACTCCTGAAGTGATTTCATGAATTTTGATAACAATATTGGTCGGTTTTATTGACAATTGTACTCATTTGTCTCACCGGAACATGCTCCCGAGGATCCGGGTATACAGGAACCAGATGACCACTGGTTCATGTCGAACTCGGATTCTAAAAGATCGAAAATCGGTCAAGAAATGAAAAAGCAAAAAGAATTTTATTTTGTGGGTACTCGGGGCTGCTATAAACAGTATGATGATGGGTAATGGTTTATTTCCACTAGTTAGGAGCATTCCATGAGTTTCAGCTGGCTGAGTTGAGGCAATCTTCGTTTATATAAGCAATGATGTCTGAAACGGCACCCGGGTTTTCTACCGAGTACATAACGTTTAAGGAAACAAGATGTTCCCTTGTTTTTCCGTTTGCTCATGATCGCAAATATCAGACTGCCCTCATGGCCGCAAATATCATACTCCCTCAATGTCATAGTGTTTTTTGAGTAGCCTAGGATCTTAGTTAAGTTTTCAAAATAGTTTGATTAATTTTAGCTTGGAGTGAGTTTCACAATTCACGATAGGGTTGGCCATGTATAAAACTGTGGGGCAAGCTTTTTTTATCTCGTATGTTTCTTGTTCCGGCCACTGCTTATTGTATGTGCTGCTTCCTGTTTAATTATTTCGCGAAACATTTCATTCAGGCGAAATATTTCATTTTTGATAGGTAGAAATTGGGTAGGCGAATTCACCCAAAATTCAAAACAAGCATGGAATTCGGCTGGCAGAAAAGTTAGCAGATCTACATATTAATTTCACTGCCTCTAAAATGAAAGTAGTCCTAGCTGTTCAGACTATAAGTAACAGCGTCGCCAGAGCGTTAGTTTTCTTGCGTCGTACGGAAAAAAAACTTCGCAGAGAGCAGTGGAACAGTTCATTTCCTTGATATCTTCAATGATCTTTTCGATGTTTTAAACAGCATGACCGATGGCGCAGAGGGGTTCAAAAAACCTTTAAGCAATTATAATTTCGACCTTCATTATCACGCTTTTCAATACATTGAAGAATATATTCTCTCAATTACATTATCTGATGGGACCCCCATTCTATTTTCGCTTAATAAGATCGGATTTTTGGGAATGTTAATCAACATTCAAACTTTGCGAAATATATACGAACAATACTACGAAGATTCCGTCTACACAGATAGTACGCTCTGTACATATCGCCTGAGCCAGGATCATATCGAGTCTTTTTTTTTTGGAGTCATTCGTGCGAAAGGCGGTTCGAACAATAATCCGAGCGTTAGCCAGTTCAAAGCTAGTTATAAACTGATGCTTCTCTAGAACGATGTTAGCTGCTCATCGAAAGCTAACTGTTCTAATGTTATTGAGACAGAACCGCTAGCTATGCCAGCAAAACAAGAACAGTCAGCAACCATTGACGCACCAGAGAAACGTCACCAATTACATTGCCTAACAAATCAACCGTTGACTACGACACTTTTGTGAACGATGACTATATAATCGCCTCATTGACTAGAAGTGCCCAGAAACTCCACACGAAAATGATAACCACCACCAAATGTAGTAATTGCATCGAAAATCTTGCTAGAAATGAAATAGGATCAATACTATCGATTTGCATTAGCAAAAAAAAAAATCGATTTGCAAAATAGCAGAATTTAAGCGAAGGAATTAGAAGTCAATTTAGCAGTCGGGGAATTTATTTTCATCACTTACAAAAATAAGACTGGCACATGAATTTCTCTGATAACATTACTGTAAAATAAAAAAAAGCTCCGCCTATCTCTTAGAATGTACATTTTCAATAGTTAAGAAAACTCATTAAGAGGCCGAAATAGAAAGAATGATGGCCTAAGCCGTTATATATGATCAAATTACCTCCAGCTCTCTCATTATGTTATTTCTATACCATTCACTTATTTTTCGCTTTCCCTGCTGCAAATATTGTCTGCTTAATGAACATTGAATGCTTGACCACCTTCACCATCGACATTAACATACCATCGAGAAATTGTGCGAGTGTGGGGAAGAGTATTACTAAAAACCTTTCGAACGTAGTTATAAGCCCTTGGAGAGTAAAAGTGAAGTGAAGTTGCAATTTTCCGTTGTGAATCGCTGTTGTGATTTTAACTCCATGAATATATCATTTTTTGATGAATATTCCTAGATTATATGAGTACAAATAAATGAGAAAATAGATAAGCTCTTCGAATTAAATGTATTTTATTAGCAGAGGCGTCTCGTCCACCTGTTCAACCTGTTCATAGGACAGGTAGACAATCTCAGAAAAAAGTAATTTTTTCACATTTGTAGAATGGATGAAGAATCATCGAAGGTAATTTATTTGTAATTTCAATGTTATCCCGTTATATTTTATTTTCTACATAGTGGAAATTTATGCATCGTGAAGAATGTAAACTGATGGGCTACACTTCAGACTACGCCATACAACTCACACGCAACGCAACCCACACGGCCACACGCAATAATGACTACCGTTTGTTCAGAACTTTCACCTGAACTAACCGTCGTTCAACACTTCTCTGCGGGCAGGGTAGACGCAGTCATTTATGCTCATCACTACTAATGCGACGCCTCGCGTAAAAATGACATTTTTGGTTCAAACTTTCTGCTGAACAAAACCGATGTCAGCGAGAGAAAACATTCATTACACACCACCTCTCTTCAGTGTCTGGTATTCTGTTTCGTTATGCCTTTCTGTTTCTTCTCTCGACGTCATTGAAATTTGAGAGAGACCACGTGGCCGCGAGAGTTCGCAGATCCATCTTCAGAGCTTGCGTAGTGCAAATAAAAAACGAGCAAATTCATTCATTATTTCTGTCAATGTGGTGGAATTCTTCCGTCGATGTATAGTTTCATTAAAACCTCTACACCCATTTTGTTCATTCGAAAACTTGAACCTCGCATAGTATACGTTTGTCTCCTTACGCGCTGCTTTCTTTTTAGTTTAAAATTTTAACATCGTCAAAGGAAATGCTTTAGCATTGAACTTAAATTTGATAAACTAAGATCATAAACATAATTTTAATTATCGTTGGACAAAACCTGAATGATACTGACATTGCATATCACAACGCCATCCGTCGAGCGAATTTTTCTAGTTCTTCGACGGATCAAGAGTTATTCACGACTAAAACCGATCATTGAAAACCATGATGTGATAAATGTGGATAAAGATATCCTCTATGAAATGATGCAGATATCATTATTCTACGAGAAAATTATCGGAAAACTCGCGGTCATAATAGACCTTAGAATTTCTTTGCCATATAGATAAATGTAGAGAGATAAAAGTTCTCGAAACTGTTATCACGATACTGTTATTTCAGTGTTGCAAATGTTGATTGAACAGGTAGACCACTTGGTGACGCGTCGCCTCTGTTTATTAGTAAAAAAAGTGCATTATACTACAACTAACTAAAACTAATTTTGAAATTACAACTTATTTTAAAGATAAATTTCACATGCAATGGATTGTTTTCAATATCTTCAACTAGCTGCCTCGCTTGAATATTTGCCAACAATTGCTCCATACTTGCCACTTTATCATTCAACCTTTTGTTCTAAACCCGCATTCATTGTGTGCTGGGTTCGTTAAAATTGTAACTCAATTTTCGGAACTGCTGCTAACAGTTGGCCACCCGTCGTGTTTTTCGTGATGTCCCCTATGAACCGCACAGTTCCAGATTGTTTCAATGGCACTTTTTGATAGTGACTGTTCTGAACTTTTCCGTGAGGCTGCTGTGCTACAGCTGGTAGCTAGTTATGTACAGCCGATGCAGTCAGTGTGGTCGAATCAGTCGGGTTACTGTTATTAAAATTAGACCATTAAACCATAGGGTCATAAACAAGATATTCGCAATTCGTACTAGTCCTTCAAAACATTATTTCCAAACAACATTGGAACTGCCGTATTCATGAGCGTTCTTCTGGTTCCCAAATTTTTAAATGACTCCGCAATGAAATGGAAAGAACACACCCGGGCAGTTTCAAAGTTTATTCCCTGTTCCTTCATATCATCTTCAGCTTCCACTATCGACTTGATCCACTCCAAACGTCGGTCATGTATTTTTGGGAAACGGTTTTTTGAAAAGTTCGGTTTCGAAATATTATGTATGTCGTTTTTGCACGACGGTACTACAGTGCTTTTTCGCTTTTATCAACAGTCGTTTTCATCTCTACTCGCCAAATTCACGCTCGATTTTCTCACGGTGTTTTTTCGTTTTTATCACGCTTTTTCAAGAAAAATTTTGAATAAAGAATAATGTACTTCCATTTGTAGAAAGTGTATTCGAAACATCATTTTCACTTGTGCCTTGTGTCCTTGCATATTTATAGTTTTATGAACTCAATTTATTTGATCAATTTTCTGAGGCAACCAAGTATCATATCTGTAACAAATAATTTGTGTCGATTATGAGAAAAATGAACCGTGGAACACGTATTTCATTGACTTGTAAGCAAACATTACGTATTATTCGAGCAGTTGAGAAAAAAGATCTATTAACATCTCAAATAGCCCTGCGGTTTGGTCCTCATATAGCGCGAATTTAAATTTTATAAAATTTAGCGGTTCCACAATTTCACATAAACAAGCATCAGACTCTGCTAGCTATGCTAAAGAATGGGCAGTACGAATAATATTGATATTGCATGTATAATAGCCGTGAGAAAGTTCGCGAAAATGCAATAGAGAAAAGTATCTTAAACTAACCTTTTCTTGTTTTTTTTCATTTGTATCTTGAACTTATATTCCATTCAATCATAAAAGTGCATCATATTTTTTTGAGCGTGATAAAATCGAGAAAGCACTGTATGCACTTCATTTTCCACAAACTTTGTGCGATACACTACTTCAAACGTTCAAACACGAGGATAACGAGCATAGCAAAACAAAATACAGGGCGAATTTTAACAGCTGAGCTTACTGAGATGTTGACTACGCGAGCCATCGACTCAGGTCATAGGGTTGGCCGCACACGAATGAAGGCGAGCTGTCAAAAAGTATGGTGGGGTATGGTAAATTCGTTTTTGCGGTGTAGCTACTCTCGTGTTGCACTTTTTTACCTTGTAACTCCGGGAACTGTGTAGTACCGTCGCGAAAACGACTTCATAAGTGTCAATCAGCACTTTGATGCACACTTCTTTGTTGTTGCACTTACAAAATGTGCAGTCCATTTTGGTGGGAATTGCTCAATAATAAATACCTAATAAATGTTTCCGCAGTCGCCCCCTCGCTTTTCGTTTAAGCAACTTTTTTGCTGCATGGGTAAATGCATGACAGCGATGACATAAACGTCAAACATATCGAAATTTTTCCGTTCGAAATGGTTACCAACATTGCGTGACGAATAATTCAATTTTGGCAGTCTCAAAACATCACGTCGACTCACTTACTCTTTCGGCATCGCATGGATTGTTCGAGCAGGAAGGCAACGTCGGAGAACTCTCTTCTTCTTGTAACTGGCTCTCTCCAGGTCGGCCATATTGACGACGATCGCCGGACGAACGGAACAAAAGATTTTTTCCTTTCTTCTAATTACCCTTACCGTGTATGATTGCTCTCTCTCTCTCTTGCTCCTACGGTTTCACGGTTGACTATTATTTTATTCGCGTATACGTAGTCGAGTGGCTCTGAAGTGCAAGATTGTTCTGCGGTGTGGAAAAACTTGGAAAAATTGGAACGTTTTTCGCTGTTTTCCAGCGGCACTTTTTGAAAACTGGTTTGCGATTAGTTTGTGTGTAACAGCAAACACCGTAAAGTTGGTGAATTTTCCCGTTGAAATTTGAAGGAAAGCCAATCCAAACAGGGAGGAAGTTCGAAACGCAGAAAGCAGAAATTTCTTGGCTTTTTTGCGGTGGCGGACGCTCTCTTTGTCGCCTGTAGTGTTGGTAAATGTGGAAAGGTTTTGCCTTTCGATAATTATTGTTGGTTATTTTCCGGTGGAAAGTACGTGAAAAAGTGCGAAAAAGTACCGATTCCAAGCAGGGTAAGGCCTTTGTGGCTTCCATTTGCGACGAGAACGGACTCGATTACGAGCGAGAGTGGAATCCGCGGACAGGAAGTGAGAACAGGGAAATTTTTCGTTCCTCGTCTTGTCATCATCATCATCAGTGGCAGCAGCAGCACCAGTGTCAGGGGGAGTGCGGATGAAAGCTGAGAAGAAAAATAGCAAAAAGAGTGTTACGTAGAAAAAGTTGTCCATACCGTCGAGAGGCAGTCTGAATCCAAAAGCAAAAAATCGGTTCGATAAAGTGCTCTGTTTGAACGTACGAGTAAATCGGGAGAAGAAATTTTAAGCGATTTGCTTCTTGGATTTTGTGTCTCGTTTGTGTGGTGTTTACAAACTGTGTAGAAACTAAAAAAAACCTTCAAAGGATTTGTCGATTTTGATTGGGACAGAAACTTTGTTCTTATTGTTGACACCCAGTAACCGGAAGAAAATTGAATCCACCAATGTCAACCGTGTCAGATCAGGTCAGTTGTTTCTCTTCTTTGCTTAGTCAAAGAAGTAGCTTGTACAACATGATGACTAATTTTAAACCGAATTCTCTCTTGTTTTATTTCTTGCAGCGGATGAAAGGACAAGGAAATCACGGTAATGTAAACGATTTAACCCAACTCCATCAGTTTACTTTGGAACGATTGTTAGCCATTATTACTACGTTAAGCTAGTTAAGTTTTCACTTACTCACTGTTTTCATGCGGCCCGCAAAGATCAGTCGCCCTATTGGTTCGGGTCGACGCTATCATCATTGTGCAATCTTTTTGCTACGGACGGTTCGCAAACAGCAAACCTACCATACCTATAGCATACCTAGTTTGCACACCGTTATATGGATTTTATGTGTTTTATTTGCTGCTAGCGCTGGAGTCGTTCCGTTATTTGCAACTTACCTTCTTTCGTTTTTCACTTCTGCAATGTGGTTAATGTTTTACCTTTCTCCCTTTCGCTGCCTGCTCTCTACTATTGGCAACAGTTGTTATCGATGTTGTTATTTTGTTTTGTTTTTGCAAGTTAGATATTTGACGTTTCTGTCAAAAAACGGTTGAACCTTGACAAGCAAACCGATGACCGTTTATGCTTACTTTTTGTGTGATAACATTTTTAATGTTAGAGACTACATTTTTTTCTTAATCAAAGAATTAGAATTAAGTTCAAACATTTCAAAATGTTGTTTACATTTTTCACCAAACTTCATTCATAATAATGATCGTTTTTTTTCAACACTTTGCACGTACAAGAGGAAAAAAAAGAGTTTCATTCTATATGTCATTCATTAGGGTATGCTTTTATTGTACAAATTTACTTTCGTTCGGCGGTTTAGGAAAACGATTCTGTTTTTGTACTTCGAGGCAGACTTGAAGCAATAAACTAATAAAATTCTTTCTCTATTACACATTTATGGTCGAATAATGAGACGTTGGATCTATAAAATGTCTAGCATTATTCCAACATGATGGGTAAAATTGCAAGCATATTTAAACGCATTCAGCGAACTAAAGGTCCTGTGTTTGCTTACCCCTACTTGTTCACTTTAATTAGTAATTTCTATTCGTCCAAATGATACACTTAATTTACTTCCATATATCAGTTTATTGGGTTGAAAAGTCATTTAATTAGGTTGTTTTTTACAAATTATCTCTCTTTTGATTATTTTCATAATTTTTTATCGTTGATGTTGCCCGCGATTGAGCTGAAGTTAAACGAAGAATCGTAGAAGTGATGCCTGGGAGTGGTAAGTTATGATCACTGTGCAACTCCTGTTCAATTAAGGAATCGTTTTTTATTATCTCGTATAATCGTTCGAGTAATGACGTTTCTGCGTATTATAGTGATAAGTGAAGTTAGGGATACTTTCAAACAGTTTTAGAACAATGGCTACTTGTCTGAACTGGTTATAGGTCCCTCACGGTGCTCCCACAGACCGTTATTATAATAAAATGGACCAATTAATCTGAGTACGGTGTAAATACTTGGAATGTGTAGAAACTAGTTTGGAAGTTATTTCATGAAATGGTGGTTGAAAATCGTGCTTTACTATAAGTATTTCGTCGTTTGTATAGAACTTTTTTGTATTTAACGACCTTCAAAAGGGCATTACTCAAAAATGTACCGTACGATGATTTCGAAATTTTGACCAGAGATTCAGGACGTCATAACGAATCGAATGGTATACTCAGATTCTTTTGGGCATTTTTCTTATAATAACGGTCTGTGGGAGCACCGTGCCCCTATTACAGAAGACGGCGAGTTGCTCGTCTGATCAATTTTGGTATCGCAGTTGGCGTGGCGAGTCCACTGGATTTTCGACGAGTTGTTCGTCTGTCACTCAGTTGTTACCAGCCAAGTTTCACTCGCGTTGACTAATACACAGAGGCGACGCGTGACCAAGTGGGCTACCTGTTCAATCAACATTTGCAACACTAAAACAACAGTATCGTGATAACAGTTTCGAAACTTTTATCTCTCTACATTTATCTATATGGCAAAGAATTTCTACGGTATATTATGACCGCGAGTTTTCCGTTAATTTTCTCGTAGAATAATGATATCTGCATCATTTCATGGAGGAAATCTTTATCCACATTTATCACATCATGATTCTCAATGATCGGTTTTAGTCATAAATAAGTCTGGATCCGTCGAAGAACTAGAAAAGTTCGCTCGACGGATGGCGTTGTGATATGCAATGTCAGTATCATTCAGGTTTTTTCCAACGATAATTGAAATTATGTTTATGATCTATTTGCCTCTAAACTTTTCGCATGAGTAAAAAACCTATCTTTGTTCAATGCTAAAGCGTTTCTTTTGACGATGTTGAAATTTTAAACTAAAAAGAAAGCAGCGCGTAAGAAGACAAACGTATACTATGCGGACTATGTGAGGTTCAAGTTTTCGAATGAACAAAATGGGTGTAGAGGTTTGAATGAAACTATACATCGACGGAAGAATTCCACCACATTGACAGAAATAATGAATGAATTTGCTCGTTTTTCCTTTGCACTACGAAAGCTCTGAAGATGGATCTGCGAACTCTCGCGGCTACGTGGTCTCTCTCAAATTTTAATGACGTCGAGAGAAGAAACAGAAAGGCATAAAGATTACCAGACACTAAAGAGAGGAGGTGTGTAATGAATGTTTTCTCTCGCTGACATCGGTTTTGTTCAGCAGAAAGTTTGAACCAAAAATGTCATTTTTACGCGAGGCGTCGCATTAGTAGTGGTGAGCATGAATGACTGCGTCTACCCTGCCGCACTTGAAGGTGCAGAGAAGTGTCGAACGACGGTTAGTTTAGGTGAAAAGTCACAAAGAACAAACGGTAGTCATTATTGCGTGTGGCCGTGTGGGTTGCGTTGCGTGTGAGTTGTATGGCGTAGTCTGAAATGTAGCCCATCAGGTTACATTCTTCACGGTGCATACATTTCCACTATGTAGAAAATAGAATAAGGATGTTCGGGATAACATTGAAATTACAAATAAATTACTCCGACGATTTTTCATCCACTCTACAAATGTGGAAAAATCACTTTTTTCTGAGATTGTCTACCTGTCCTATGAACAGGTTGAACAGGTGGACGAGACGCCTCTGCTAATACAACATGTTGCTCGCCTCGTTAGTGACTGCTGGCAAGGCGAGTTGCTTGCTCCGTCTACTGTAATAGGTGCCACAATCTAGGATACAAAACGACTACTATTATTTCTCAGAAACTCAGTGACACCCGGGGAGAACCTTTACACCACCCCCAACGATGCTATTGTGCATGCAGAGAATAATCGGAAGCGACGAGTCGCTCGCCTGACAAGGATTTTCCAGCGAATTTCGTAGTATTTTAATATAATGTAGTCTTTGATTCAACATAAAATGTCTCGAAATATGCGACTGTAATATTTTCTAATAGTTTTGATTGTTTTCTAGTCGCAAAACTATGTCAATTTAATAAAAGAACAATAAAACTGCATGCGCACAGTACAGCGAGAAATAATCATACAAAATGACATCGCTAGAAATCTTCGCGTCGCTGGACTCACCAGCGAATTGCAGAGTAGTGCTGCATCGACAATAAATCTTGTCGAATAGCAGCACCCAACAAATACCTAGCGGCAAAAGCAACTCCTGGGGTAGGGTAGGTGAGGTCTTCTTCTTTTGGGTCTCCAGTAACCAGCCGCACTGACTTGTGCTCACCCTTATAATATGGATAATTATCGTTAACGTCAAAAAATTAACGATAATATCGATGTCCAGCATTTATCGATATTATCGATAGAATCGATAAGTTTCCCATCACTAGTTTATGCTTACTTTTTGTGTGATAACATTTTTTAAGTTAGAGACTACATTTTTTTCTTAATCAAAGAATTAGAATAAAGTTCAAACATTTCAAAATGTTGTTAACATTTTTCACCAAACTTCATTCATAATAATAATCGTTTGTTTTTCAACACTTAGCACGTACAAGAGGAAAAAAAAAGAGTTTCATTCTATATTTCATTCATTAGGGTATGCTTTAATTGTACAAATTTACTTTCGTTCGGCGGTTTAGGAAAACGATTCTGTTTTTGTACTTCGAGGCAGACTTGAAGCAATAAACTAATAAAATTCTTTCTCTATTACACATTTATGGTCGAATAATGAGACGTTGGATCTATAAAATGTCTAGCATTATTCCAACATGATGGGTAAAATTGCAAGCATATTTAAACGCATTCAGCGAACAAAAGGTCCTGTGTTTGCTTACCCCTACTTGTTCACTTTAATTAGTGATTTCTATTCGTCCAAATGATACACTTAATTTACTTCCATATAGGGTAACGGGGGTATTTTGGCCAGCTTTGGAAAGTGTTCGCACAGTTCATTAAAAACAAACACAATTTTTCAACATATATATCGACTCTATTATACCATTGTTAAAAGCTAAGTGTCTATTTTAATATACACCGTTCAACAATGCAATATATTGAAAAATATCCTAGGAATATCAAAATTTCTACGAAGTATAAAAACATATTTTGGTCCACCAAATTTTTACTTTGGCCCACCTTTATATCTAGAGACGTGTATGGAAAAAGTTCGGCCTAATTATATTTAAGACCATCATCGGTATTTTCAGAGCAAAAATAGTGGGTTTGAGGAGAACATCCTTCTGCTGTGATTTTTTGTAAATTTAAGGCATTTAAAAATGTAATGATTTGGCTCATAGCGGTTTAACAGGCATTCTCATCCAGTTTCATATAGTTAAATGTGATAAATTAAGAAGTAATTACCTGTAAATTGTCACAAGCTGCTTCTTTGTTCACGTGCAACGGCCGAACGGTAATCAAGGGAGATGTCAAAACTTGGCATGGCCAAAATATGTTTGCTTCAGAAGGAGGCAAACATATTTCGGCCATGCGTTTAATCATTTTTTCAACTTTTTCCAGCATGTTAGAGTATACAAACTGTTTCTATGACATTTTATTGATGTTACTACAACAACGAATTGTTTCAAAAGCATACATATTTGTTACAATAGCTTCCGGACGTTGACTTGTATATTACCACTTCCTCTTGACTTTGGGTTGACTCAGCCATGACTTTGAATATGTATGAACTAATTCCAAAATAACACTACTAAGAGTCAGTTTTTCGCCGAAAATTATAGTGTAGTATGATTCTTAGGTGTGTTATTCAATGTTGCATGCATAGTTTTCTAATATTCATTGGAATTATCAGATAAAATGCGTAAAATGTTACCGGGTGGGCCAAAATATGCATGTGGGCCAAAATACCCCCGTTACCCTATCAGTTTATTGGGTTGAAAAGTCATTTAATAAGGTTGTTTTTTACAAATTATCTCTCTTTTGATTATTTTCATAATTTTTTATCGTTGATGTTGCCCGCGATTGAGCTGAAATTAAACGAAGAATCGTAGAAGTGATGCCTGGGAGTGGTAAGTTATGATCACTGTACAACTCCTGTTCAATTAAGGAATCGATTTTTATTATCTCGTACAATCGTTCGAGTAATGACGTTTCTGCGTATTATAGTGATAAGTGAAGTTAGGGATACTTTCAAACAGTTTTAGAACAATAGCTACTTGTCTGAACTGGTTATAGGTCCCTCACGGTGCTCCCACAGACCGTTATTATAATAAAATGGACCAATGAATCTGAGTACGGTGTAAATACTTGGAATGTGTAGAAACTATTTTGGAAGTTATTTCATGAAATGGTGGTTGAAAATCGTGCTTTACTATAAGTATTTCGTCGTTTGTATAGAACTTTTTTGTATTTAACGACCTTTAAAAGGGCATTACTCAAAAATGTACCGTACGATGATTTCGAAATTTTGACCAGAGATTCAGGACGTCATAACGAATCGAATGGTATACTCAGATTCTTTTGGGCATTTTTCTTATAATAACGGTCTGTGGGAGCACCGTGCCCCTATTACAGAAGACGGCGAGTTGCTTCTCTGATCAATTTTGGTTTCGCAGTTGGCGTGGCGAGTCGACTGGATTTTCGACGAGTTGTTCGTCTGTCACTCAGCTGTTACCAGCCAAGTTTCACTCGCGTTGACTAATACAACATGTTGCTCGCCTCGTTAGTGACTGCTGGCAAGGCGAGTTGCTTGCTCCGTCTACTGTAATAGGTGCCACAATCTAGGATACAAAACGACTACCGGAGAAGTAAAAGAAATGGTGATATTCCAAATATACAAAAACAATAACAATTATCATGTTTCACTATTTTCAACGAGGTCTGCAAAGTTCTCAAAATTCATTTTTTGTCATGCATCGCCGTTAACTGGAGACGTGGGAAGTCAGCAAGCCGGTCTTGTGGACGGGCGTTCGACAAAGAATCAAATATTTTTAAGAGGAACGCTCATTTGAGTAACACAACGAGCTTCGAAACGGCAATGGTCTTTCTTGTCTTTTGTTGAACATTTCGCTAAAACGTACAGGGAAAAATTTGAACGACTAATGGCAGCTTCAAGAAGTTTCAGGTGTTTGCTGGAACGAACGCGAAGGAGAAACGGTTGGGTAAAAGATGAAATGGGAGCAGGACAAATCGTAACTGATAGAGATGAGTACAAATTGGCCGATAAATTTAAGTACTTACTTCGGATCATTGGTGATGCAGAATTTAACAACTGCAGCAGTGAAGCTCAAAAACGTATCATTGTTGAGAGACGTGCTTATAAGACCCTGTTTGAAGGCACGAGTCGTGGACGATGCTCGAGGAGACTTTCAAAGTGAAGGATAATGCGCTCGAAGTGTACTGTTAAAATAAGAATAAGGCGGAAGAAATCTCTGAACATGAGGCCATCATGAGGTACATTTGAACATCTAACAATTTCTTCACGTGTTCGTCGATTGTTCTAGCAGAGCATCTGTAAAGCAGTATCGAGGAAATCTTAGATCTATCCCATGGTAACGTCACTTCGGAACGTGGGTTTTTCCGTAGATAAGCATTGCATAGTTGTCAATCCGATGAAAGAATTTTTGAATATTAAGCGTCGCAGGAGGCCTGGATGTACATACCTGTGAACAAAAGTGTTCTGCAGAATGCGCAAAACGTTTATGTGAGCAACGGCAAGTTGTCACCAAGGAAAAGCGGAAGGATGCAAGGAAGTACGAGATCATGTATCAAATGGGATTAGAAAAACAGTGGTTTGGCGCACTAACGTCACTCACTCGCGTTGCGTTGTAGTAGGATTATTAGTGTGGGAGATTATTAAAGAAAGAGAATGACGCAAAAGATAGTGTTTTTCTGCTATCTTCAGTGATCCTGCTTACCGAATTCAGGTAATGTTAAATTCGAGAACAACATTCGAATTGTTGTTTATCGCATAACATAAACAGCAGAGTGCCAAAGGGAAACCACTTTTCGAGTTTCGTTTAGCAGCTGATCTCAAAAATTACCTACTTTGTTGGTTAACCGGTCTAGAGCCGAACGAATTAGAGATGTCCAGCTTCTTCTGTCTTGGGCAGCCGTTCTCCAGTCTTCTCGTACACATCCGCATATTCACCGTGTGCGAGCCCTACCACGGAGTCGACGGCCTCTTCCTGGTTCTCTGGTGAAGATAGTTTTGGCAACTCTCTCGTCAGGCATTCTGGCTACATGTCCAGCCCACTGGAGGCCTACCCCGCTGTACAATTACCTTCACTATATTAGCATGTTTGTGTACCTTGGTACAACTCTTGATTCATGCGTCTGCGCCACATTCCATCTTCCAATTTACCGCTAAGTAACGATCGCAGAAGTTTATGCTCAAAAACTCCGAGCACTCGTCGATCAGCTTCCTTCAGCGTCCATGCTTCATGACTGTAAAGGGCCACCGGGAGTATCAGCGTACTATACAGCGCTAGTTTTGTGCGAGTATTATATATATCTACTATATAAAAATGAAATTCCGTAGCGCTTGATCTTATTGATATTATTCCCTCCGTCTCTGTGGTGTACAGTAATCATCATGATTTAAAATCGTTCTAAATCAGAAAGATAGGCGGTGACATAAAGGTTTTTAAACCGGAAAATGTTCGCTGATGTTCAGGAAAGACATTAGAGAAAAAATAATAGGAATCTGATTACTAAAACTTGAGATATTATTCACAAAACTACGTAAAACATGCAAAGTTTTGACTTTTCAAGCTGAATTTGCCTCTAAATCAAAATTCAAAGCGATGACATGTGATTCTTTTTTCATTAAAATGTTTGTTACTTTCAGGAAAGACATTCGAGGACAAATAATTAGTATCTGATTACTAAAACTTGAGATATTATTCACAGAACTACGTAAAACATGCAAGATTGTGACTTTTTATACTGAATTTACCTCTAAATCAAAATTCAAAGCGATGACATGACATTTTTTTTTTCATTAAAATGTTTGTTAATGTTCGGGAAAGACATTTGAGAAAAAATAACACGTATCTTATTGCTAAAAGTTGACATACTACTCAAAAAACTACATATGTTCGAAGCATTTTTGAAGATGATTTTCTGCATGCAAAGAAACACCTTGAAATACTGTCTTTGATTTTTTTGAAAAACATATAATACATGCAAAACTTTGGCTTTTTAAGCATAAGCTCAAATCGCATCTAAATCAAAATTCAAAACGATGACATGTGATTTTTCTTTCAATAAAATGTTCGTTGTTTCTCCAACATTTCCAAATATTTTTTGCAGAAAAATCCATGTTTTGAATCGGTGCGAGTCGAGCATAAAAAATTTACATTTCTGATGTATTCGTAGATTTGTGAATAGTAACACATTACGGGATTCGATTTACTTTTTTACCTTTACCCACACTAGATCTTGGAACATTTAGCTGGAGGAAAGGTCCCATTTCATTGGTTTTTTTTTTTTATTTTTTTTTTTATTTTTTTTTTAAGGGGGGATTTGTTAGTAGCTTAAGTATTTATGATAAATATTAGTAAATAATGAGTATGTGTGTCCAATCACAAATGGTGACTTCTCAACACTGTTAGAAATTTGTAATTTTAATTGTTAGGATTTGTTTGCTTTCGCAATTAGGACTTATCATTCGTAGGGATTTAAACCTACTTGTCAGGAAAGGGGAAGTAAACTTACAACTAACTTAATTGCTAACTTATTGGCTATAAAGAGAGCTTATCGTAGCAATTGAGGATTGCAACGATTTTTGTCGAAAATTGTTAATAATTTTATTTGACATAGCTTCTAATGGTTCAACACCAGTAAGTCTATGTAATTCGAGTGTACCAAACCAAGGAGGACGCTTCAAAATCATTTTCAGAATTTTATTCTGAATTCTTTGGAGCGTTTTCTTCCTTGTTGAACAGCATCTTGACCAGATCGGTACAGCATAAAGTATTGCTGGTCTAAAAATTTGTTTGTAAATCAAAAGTTTGTTCTTTAAACAAAGTTTAGAATTCCTGTTAATGAGAGGATATAAACATCTCGTATATTTGATGCACTTGGCTTGTATACTCTCAATGTGCTCTTTGAAAATAAGTTTTTTATCATAAATTAGTCCTAAGTACTTAACCTTGTCGGACCAACTTAAAATAACCCCATTCATCTTGACAACGTGATTTTTGTTTGGCTTGAGGAAAGAAGCCCTAGGCTTATGCGGAAAAATTATCATTTGAGTTTAAGAAGCATTGGGAGAGATTTTCCACTTTTGCAAGTAGGAAGAAAAAATATCTAAACTTTTCTGCAATCGACTGCATATGACACGAAGACTTTTTCCTTTTACGGAAATGCTTGTGTCATCGCAGAACAATGACTTTGTGCATCCTGGAGGCAAATCAGGAAGATCTGAAGTGAATATGTTGTACAGGACTGGACCCAAGACTGAACCTTGAGGCACACCTGCTCTGAGAGGAAATCTATCAGATTTTGAATTCTGATAGACAACCTGCAGAGTTCGATCAGTAAGATAATTTTTTAAAATTTTGATTAGGAAAATTGGAAAATTAAAAGTTTGCAATTTCGCAATCAAACCTTTATGCCAAACACTGTCGAATGCTTTTTCTATGTCTAAAAGAGCAGCTCCAGTGGAATAACCTTCAGATTTGTTAGCTCGTATCATATTAGTAACTCTGAGCAATTGATGAGTTGTGGAATGCCCATGGCGAAATCCAAACTGTTCATTTGCAAAAATTGAATTTTCGTTGATGTGTGACATCATTCTGTTAAAAATAACTCTCTCAAACAGTTTACTTATTGAAGAAAGCAAACTGATTGGTCGATAACTTGAAACTTCAGCTGGGTTCTTATCCGGTTTTAAAATGGGAGTAATTTTTGCATTTTTCCATAATTTGGGAAAATATGCAATTTTGAAGCAGCAATTGAAAATTTTCACTAAAAAATCCATTGTGCTCTCAGGGAGATGTTTGATTAGTATATTAAAGATTCCATCGTCACCAGGTGCTTTCATATTTTTGAAATTTTTAATAATTGATTTAATCTCATTCAAGTTAGTTTCAATTATTTCTGCAGGTAAAAAATTCTGGGAAGAAATTAAATCAAATTGACGTGTGACTTCATTTTCAATTGGACTCACAAAATTCAAATTTGAGTTATGAACACTCTCAAACTGCTGAGCAAGTCTTTGAGCCTTTTGTTCATTGGATACAAGAAAACGTTCACCATCTTTTAAAACTGGAATAGGCTTTGAAGGTTTCTTAAGAATCTTCGACAGCTTCCAAAATGGTTTTGAATATGGTTTCAATTTTTCAACTTTAGTCTCAAAATTTTGATTTCTCAGAAGAGTAAATCTATGTTTAATCTCTTTCTGTAAATCTTTATAAATAGTTTTAAAAACAGGGTCACGAGAACGTTGATATTGACGTCTGCGGACATTTTTCAAACGAATTAGAAGTTGAAGATTTTCGTCAATTATTGGTGAATCAAATTTCACTTGAGCCTTTGGAACAGAATAATTCCTGGCATCAACAATTGCACATTTTAATGCTTCCAAAGCGGAATCAATATTCACTTCGTTTTGCAAATCAAGCTCATTATTGAAATTTCTCTCAATATAATTTTTGTATCTTTCCCAATTAGCTTTGTTATAATTAAAAACAGAGCTCATAGGGTTTAAAACTGATTCATGTGATAAAGAAAAAGTTATTGGAAGATGGTCAGAATCAAAGTCAGCATGTGTGATCAAATCACTACATACATGACTTTGATCTGTCAGCACCAAATCAATTGTTGAAGGGTTTCTTACAGAAGAAAAGCATGTAGGACTATTCGGAGACAAAATAGAATAGTATCCTGAAGAACAATCATTGAATAAAATTTTGCCATTGGAATTACTTTGAGAATTATTCCATGAACGATGTTTAGCGTTAAAATCGCCGATTATGAAAAATTTCGAACGATTTCTGGTGAGTTTTTGTAAATCACCTTTAAAATAATTTTTGAGCTCGCGTGTGCATTGAAATGGTAAATATGCTGCGGCAATAAATAAAATCCCAAGTTCAGTTTGAACTTCAATTCCCAAAGTTTCAATAACTTTCGTCTCAAGATGGGGAAGAGCACGATGTTTGATTCGGCGATGAATAACAATTGCAACTTCACCGCCGGAACCCTGAATCCTATCATATCTATGAACCACGTAATTGGGATCATATTTTAATTTTATGTTAGGTTTCAAAAATGTTTCAGTAATAATTGCAATATGCACATTATTTACTGTTAAAAAATTAAAAAACTCATTCTCATTGGCCTTCAATGAGCGAGCATTCCAATTTAATATTTTAATTGTTTTATTTAAAATCATTGCTAAATTTTAAATTAGAAACAATTTTAATAGTAAAATTTGTGCCTATTTGAATGGCTTCAAACATTGATTTTGCCTGCAACATGGCGTTCATAAGATCGAACATTGCCTGTTGCAAAAAAGAAAGTTTACCTGCCGTAATAGGCCCCAGGCAGTTGACATTAGAAAAAATATTTTCGGCAGCAATATTAGCTGGAGTAATAGGTGTACAATTATTTTCTAGCGTGTTTTGCTTACCCATATTAACGGTCATTTTCGAACTACCAACACTAGGCGGTATAATGTTCGAACTACCTGTAACCTGTGCATAAGTTAAACGGGTATGCAAAGGAGTAGGTAAACTATGCGTCACTGGTACGCTTGGAGAATTTTGTTTTGAAGTTGGTTTTAATTGAGAAATTGAATTTTGTTTACCTTGCCTTTCCTTAACAATTGCTAAACGGACTGGGCATTGATAAAAATTTGACATATGTTTGCCGTTACAATTCGCACAGCGAAAATTTTTACTCTCTTTCACAGGACATGTGTCCTTTTTGTGAGAAGAGTCTCCACAATTAAGACATTTTTGGTCCATGTTACAGAATTTGGAACCATGGCCATAACGTTGGCAAGTACGGCATTGGGTGATATGCTTTTCACCTCCGCCATACTTCCTATAAATTTCCCACTTTACACGCACATTATACAAAGCATGTGCTTTTTCAAAAATTTTTAAGTTGTTAACCTCATTGCGGTTAAAATGAATTAAATAATTAACAAGGGAAATTCCAGTTCTCTGACTGTTTTCGCCTCGTGATTTTTGTTTCATTAGAATTACTTGGGTAGGGGCTATGCCAAGTAATTCTGTTAAAGTAAGTTTGATCTCATCAACGGTTTGATCGTTGGTGAGACCTTTTAAGACAATCTTGAACGGCTTGGCGTTCTTGGTGTCATATGTAAAAAATTTGTACATCTTGTCAGTTAAATACTGAACAAGACGATCACGACCCTTTACTGAGTCGGCTAATAAGCGGCATTCACCTCTACGGCCAATTTGATAGGTAACTTTAACGTCAGAAACAAACGTTGAAAGTTCCTTTTTGAATATATTAAATTCAGAAGAAATAGTTACCACAATAGGTGGAACTTTCTCCTTTTTTAAAGATTTTATATTTTGTATAGTTTCATTATTGGTAACTTCCATTTCACCAGCTTCTTGCTCAGGCAAAATATCAAAAGGATTGTCACTACAGACACTCGATGTGTCAGAAAGAGATGCCTCTCTTTTCCTCCCCGCAGCGATGCGAGGTTTCTTTTTCCGTCCAGCCATTTCAGGTGATACGAAAAAAGTTAAAACAAATGTTAAATTCAAAAGTAGGTAGTCTTGAGAAAGACTGATGGGAAATAACTTTCAGGTAGTCTTTAAAAGACACACTGACAAAACACAAACTTTGAAGCTATAGGCAGTCAAAGACCAGTCACAAGCAACCGAAAAAACGTCTGATCTGTAGGACAGTTCAAGACGCACTGATTTCATTGGTTTGAAAATAGATTTAGAGGCGACTTAAGCATTGAAAGTCATTTTTTAATTTCTACATTGTTTTGTGGATTAAAGCACAATTGTTAGTTATCAGAAAACTTTCACTACTTCTAAAGTGGTATTTGGCCAACCATTTCAATAATTCCGAAAGTGGAACTCCATACGTCGTTTGGAAATCCGATATGGCGACTTCCAGTTTATGTGTGTTCTGTTCTCAAAGTATTGAAGTATTTAAAGTGATGATGAACGTATAAGATGTGAAATATTTTTTAAGTAAGTTGTGCTAAAGCAGTAATGAATTATAAAAAATGATTCTTAAATTCAAAACCTTTGATCCCGAGCATCGCCGGGAACGTTCAACTAGTATATATATAAAACATTTAAATTTCACTAGCATCAAAAACATATATATTTCCATGCAAAAATAATATCAAATTCGGACTCAGCGTCCCAAAATTACATAAAAACCATGTATTTTCCATGATTTAAAGACATTTTTTTGCTTGGCCAGTATTTGTATGGAGTCGCCCCACTGTGCTCGGGTTTTAGTTGGTGGTAATGAAATCGAAGAGTTCGAGTGGAATGCGCGGCCTGACCAAGTCGACCATCTGTAGAACATTGATCAGACCGGTAGTCTTCTACGGCTATGAGACATGAACAGGGTTGCCACATTTATATCTGTATTTTTCTTTAAAAATATCTGTATATCTGTATCTCGAGCCAAAAAATCTGTATTGAAAATCTGTATCGAGCAAACTCAGAATGTTGGATGGAAAAATTTTTACTTGTAAAACATATTTAAACAAATTCATTCTTCTCTATGTGATGTTTATACAGGTTTTTGTTAAATTCAGTCTTTTAAAGTTTTCGTTGATTTAATATTAGTATCTCCTCATTGGTCTGCAACGTAGTTTTAGGTTTTTAAAATTGAGATCATTACCTTGGGGGCCATGCAGTTTTTGGTTTTAAATATATATAAAAAGTATGCGTTTTAAACAAGCAGAAGATTGTGGATTTTTTTTCAAAAAATTCTCACAAATGATCTGTACTGCAAACTTGAAATTACCATCCCGCCTAATGGTGTTCAACAGCTCACACACTTAGATTTTATTGCCGAGAACTCAACAGCTAATAATGTCAGCAAAAAGTTCTACAAATCTTCGGTATAATTTTCAAGAACTTCGGCAAACAAATGATCGATATATTTACTGAATGTTCGTCAAAATATAATGCTGACATTTGTTAAGAAACATGTCGAGCTCGATCAGCTGTTTGCCGAGATCAACTAAGTGTGCAGACCAAGTTAAGTCATTTGTTTCAATGAATCTTCCGGCCAAAAAGTTTTTTTCAAGCTCGCGAAATTTGTTAGACAGCCCTTGTCAGTATGTTACTGTTACGAATTTGGGGAACTGTCGCATCAAACCGTTTAAATTTTACAATTTCACGAACGATTTAAGATTACTTAAAGATGCCATTTTTACAACAGGATCGGTTAAATCGCACCTCTTTGCAATTTGTTTTACGAATTTTGAATAGAAATCCTGACAAATATTTTGAAACGTTCATTTTCGCGCTTTGTTCAAGTCACATTCCACTTCATCTTTATCGATACCTACATAATCCTGATGTTGTTTTTTTACAAAACTTTGGAAATCGTATAATCGAATTCTACCTTTGACATTGATTTCAGCTCGTTGGTATAGAGCAAAATCATTTCAAATCGCCTGGAAATACGCGAAAATTTAATCGACCATTTTTGATTTGAATGAAACTTTGCACAAGTATTTGGCTTAGCAAACTGAGTATTTTTCACAGATGGAGAGATTTTTTACACCCATGAGTTACATTCTAAAAGGGCGTATGCCTTTTGGCACAGGTTTTAATCGAAGCATTGTAGCCCAGAAACCGTTGGTCGTATAGAAAAACTGTCTGAGAATGAGTTGTAGGGAATTAAAAATGCACCATAAAAAATATACACTATAAAAAAAATTTTTTTTGACCAAAAAAAATTAAAAATTAACATTAAATGTTAATTTAAAAAAAAAAACAGTTGAATTTTTTTTTTAAATTTTTTTTTAAGAAACTTGACGTTAATACGCAACTTTTAAAAAAAAGTCTAGGATGGAGAAATGAAAAATAATTTTTTTAGGTAGATTAATTTTTTTATAAAAATTCTGATTTAAAAGTTTTTCAAAATGTTTGTATTCTGATGATTTTAAAAGATGCAGAGAGTCATTTTGAATCACAAAGCTCTTGGTAGTAAACATTCTAAAGGCATTGGTTTTCGAGTTATTTTAAATTTAAGCTCGAAAAATTCTTAATATTTCGGAAAATACACGTTTTTCTTAATTTGTCCACGAATTCTCCAGCAAAAACCATATGTTTATTTGAATGCTTGATCAAAAATATACAATTCATTCTTCGACAACAAAACGATTGGGCGAACGGTTCTCAAGAAAAGAGTTAAATGTTCTAAGTGTTATAATTATATATAAGAATCAAATATTTATTTTCGAGTTTTATTATCTTAGGAACATATTTTTTTATGACCTAGATACTTTACAGAACTAGTTTCACCTTATATTTTATATACATCATAAGTAAATGATTCGTCGTCTTTTGAAATCAGCTTCGTTTGAATCTTATTTTCTGAAATCGGAACAAAAGAGTAATACTTTTGTGTGGCAGCTATTATTATAGATTTTTTGAAAATATTACTCCATTCTGTTACTCCTCGTTCATATTCTTCATATAGTATCCAACTAAATGACATTTTTGATTAATTTTTATCACTTTTCTGGTCAAATCAGACTCAGGACAATCATACAATTCTTTTGCGCTTGTAATGGGATGTTCATGTTCTTTAGCTGAACTTGCATTTCCTGCCTTTCGTTTTAATATGCAACCAATTGCATCGCATGGGCCTTTACCATGAGAAGTCGCAAAAAAATGCCACTCTGCATCGACGTTATATTTTGTTTTGAACTTGCAAAGACTTGCAAAGTTTTTTCTATTTTTATATTGTGAGGCAGCTCCATCAGACATTAATATCGCTTTCTTCAACTTTATTGTTGTTTTCAAAAAACTCATTAATTTGGCAATGAACACCTGAACCGCAACAGTATCATGATGGAGTACTTCCGATATTATGATGAAGCTGATATTCTTGAGTGTTCCAAATTCTGAATAGTAAACAACGAAGGGATGAATGGTGGCTTGACTATTATTCCAATAACTACACGATTCACAAATTGATAAAGACGTATTAAAATGAGCTTGACTGTTCAATATTTTTAATTTTGCAATAACGTTTTTTTTTTTAATTTGCGTAAGCTTGATATGAGCACCGATGATCAGGAAATGGTTTACAGCATTTGGGCTTGGTGTATTCCATTTTCACTTTATTCATCTTCAAAAAAAAAGCAAACTGTTACTAACACATCTGGAGTAGTGCAATCGTATTTATATACGAAAACAGATATTATAGGTAACCCAGTAGTTATTGGTTTCGTACTTTACAAACAGTTATTATTAGTAAACAAGTAGGTAGTGTTGCACGACAAACATATTTTTTTATAAAACATTCGGCAAGGGGGAACGTGTAGGTAGTCTAAGGTTTAGCGCTTGAGTGTTTTATCCAATCGTTTTGTTGTCAAAGAATGAATTGTATATTTTTGATCAAGCATTCCAATGAACGTATGGTTTTTGCTGGAGAACCGTGGACAAATTAAGAAAAACGTGTATGTAAATTAATAATTTTTCGAGCCTAAATTTAAAATAACTCGAAAACCGATGCCTTTAAAATGTTTACTACCAAGAGCTTTTTGATTCAAAATAACTTTCTGCATCTTTCAAAATCATCAGAATACAAATATTTTTAAAAATGTTTGAATTAGAATTTTCATAAAAAATTAATCTACCATAAAAAAATTATTTTTCATTTCTCCATCCTGAACTTTTTTTTAAAAGTTGCGTATTAACGTCAAGTTTCTTTTAAAAAAAAAATATTCAACTCTTTTTTTTTTAAATTGAAATTTAATGTTTATTTTCAATTTTTTTTGGTCAAACAATTTTTTTTTGTACAGTGTATATTTTTTTATGGTGCATTTTTAATTCCCTACAACTCATTCTCAGACAGTTTTTCTATACCACCAACGGTTTCTGGGCTACAATGCTTCGAATAAAACCTGTGCCAAAAGGCATACGCCCTTTTAGAATGTAACTCATGGGTGTAAAAAATCTCTCCATCTGTGAAAAATGCTCAGTTTGCTAAGCCAAATACGTGTGCAAAGTTTCATTCAAATCAAAAATGGTCGATATTCGACCACAGGTCATTTCGCGCGATTTGTCTATAACAAAAAAAAAACTGTAAAATTTTTATTTTTGACAATACAGGTCGGACTCGATTATCCGGAACATCAAAAAAATTTTCATTCCGGATAATCGAGTTTTCCGGATAATCGAATCACACAAAAAATACTGAAATTTTGCGATTAACCAACATAAAATAATAATATTTCTTTTCTTCATTTTACTTGTATGATGCAGTGGCGTAACCAGAAGTTACTTTTGAGGCGAAAGGGGGTAAAATCTTGAGAAGCAAAAAAAATAAATTGGACATTGATTATTTTCACTCAATTCGAACATGTCCCAAACATGCCGGAAATGACCACACCATTTAAGGTAACAAATATACCAGATAGATATTACCAGCCCCAAAGGCAAAATTTCGGAATAAAAATTGAAAACGGACACCAAAAAAATAAATTCCGGATAATCGAGTCTAAAATTCCGGATAATCGAGTCCGACCTGTATTCTGTAATTCTGTAATACAGATTCTGTATAGCTTTTTCAATTAAAAAATCAGTAAAATACAGAGAAATCTGTATATGTGGCATCCCTGGACATGAACTATGCTTGTGAAGGACCAACGCGCCTTTGCGGTTTCCGAGCGTTGCGCACCATTTTCGGTGGGCTGTAGATAGTGAACGAACATGGAAAAGGCCAATTGACCACGAACTGCAGAAGCTGTTAGGGAAGCTAGTACATACATTACATTACAACATTACAATGTTCAGACGAATTGTAAAGATAGAGTGTCTCTACGAATGCTTCATATGTGACTTGTTCGAATTCTGCCTCCTTGACCAAATATATGCCTAATGAGCATTCAAAGAGCAAATAAGCGAAACCATGCATGCTCCGAGGTAAGTTATTCGAAGTAGTGCCTGGCCCGCTCATTGCCCTCATGTCGCTCCTCGCTCATACAAAACGTGTGCATACAAAGAAGACGTGCTAAGCAGTCTCTTCCGCATCCACGCACTCGGGACCTTTGAGGGTTCATTCGCCATGGTGCTTCCCGACCCAGCCGGATTCATCCGGAATAAGTCGGTGCGTCCATATACGCGTTGTAGAGTTCGACTATTCTCGTCCTTAATGGCGATGCTGATGGGCATCATGCCGGACAAGACAGTCACAACTCCTGCAGAGAACTTGAGTTTCACCACACCCTTATACATGATATTCCACAACACCGGGCCCAGAATAGAATAGAATAGAATTATAATTTGGTGATATTGGTAGGATAAAAAGAGGCTCGGTATTGTAGTAAGCAGTAAGCTTAAAACGGAAGGGTAAAATCTCACACACAAGCACGAATATAAATGAAAAGCGTATCATTTCCTTTTTAGTGATACTGGCCAATGATATGGAGTGCGGAATACAGAAAATACCTGGGCAATATCATAATAGATCAAACGTCTCTAGTCGCAGTGATGAGTCCACACAGAGAAAAAAATCCCACTTAGTCTTTAATTAACATCACAAAAGATGAGTGCTATTACCGAAAACGAGATGCGTTTATGCTAGACTTAAGGGTGTATAGGAATTAGATATTGATTTGTACTTATTGTCGACCTTTTACATTCGCATTTGGAGACATATTAATTCAAAACATTGATAGTTGATAATTTCACCGATTTTTATTTTTGAGCATTCAGACAACACGTTGACTGATCCATAATTGAAGCGGGACTGTACTTTCAAGCCTCTGTGGATGTATAAAGAGATACTCAGAGGGAGAGATAAGCGATGAAAAAAGCCGCCAATTTGGCAACTAGGTTTCACTTGTCAGAGGTGCCAAATCTTTTCTCAAAGCGCAATATGGACTAAATTTTTAATTTGACTCGTATAACTGATGGTGACGGTGGGAGTCCTGAGAAATAATAAAGAGCATCATAAAAACTGCGAAAGTGTTAAATTATATTGTTATGTCTAATATCATAAACTCTCACCATGATTGATCATTATTTTGTTGACCATACAAAAGGCTTGTGAACCACCAGTTGAAAATCAGTATGATGCAGCAATTTTCAAGCATTCTCAAGTAATAAAACATGAAAAACGTGTAAAGAAAAATATATTCTTTATTTTACCTGATTGCAATACCTTTTAATGTGTCACCTTTCTTGTTTGTTTGGCTCAGATTTTGACATATTCGTTTGGCTCACAACATTCTTTTCGCATATCTCTCCCTCTGAGTATTGCTAGATGTATACTGATATTCGGATTTTCATACAGAGTTTCGTCTCAAAGAAAATGACGTGCACCGAAGAGAATACGAAAAGTAACGGAATTCCTAACAATTTATGTGCGGTTTTTGTCATATTATCTAACTCGTTTTGCCTTTCTCCTAGAAAGGTATAGCAATCACTGGAAAAACCGAAGGTATAAAAGTGGTCCCAATGGCCAAATGTCATATACCACTCGACTTCTTTCGACGAACTGAGCATTTCCTGTATGTATGTATGTATGTGTGTATGTGTGTGTGTGTGTGTGTGTGTGTGTGTGTGTGTGTGTGTGTGTGTGTGTGTATGTGCAACTTTTTTTTCTCACTCACTTTTCTCAGAGATGGCTGGACCGATTTTCGTAAAATTAATTGCAAATGAAAGGTCTAGGTGCGCCATAGGTTGCTATTGAAATTCATTGTAATCGGATTTTTAGTTTAGAGGTTATGTATCAAAATGTAAAAATCACGAAACATCAATAACTCAGAAACCACATAACCGATTTTAATAAAACTGGTTTCAAATGATTGGGCTGTCCCCAGAACCCTTAACTTTTGAATTTCGTTATGATTAAACATATGGTTCAAAAGTTATGTATAGAAAAGTTATCCTGAGGTTGTTTGAACTCACTCATTTTTCTCAGTGATGGCTGAACCGATTTTCACAAAATTAGTGTCAAATGAAAGGTCTAGTTGCCCTATAGGTTGCTATTGAATTTCATTGCAATCAGATTGTAACTGTGTCCGTTGTTCATAAAAATGTGAAATCACATAATAAATGTAAACATATTGACTTTCTCCTAACGATCACTGGCTAATTAAAAGGTAGAAAAATGATTGAAATGGCCGAATGTCATATACTACTCAACTCAGTTCGACGAATCGAGCATTTTCTGCATATATGCATGTATAGGTGTATATGTTTGTGCGTGGGTGTGTACGTATGTATGTGCATCTTTTTTTCGCACTCACGCACTCAGAGATGGTCTGACCGGTTCTTCCTATCTTGGTGTCAAATGAAGGGTCTATTTGCCGCTTAGGTTGCTATTGAATTTCATTGTAATCAAATTTTGGCCCCGCGTCAGAATGTGAAAAACGCTCTTATATCTCAGAAGCTATGAACATAGTTGAATTCAAATAAATGGGCTTTCAAACCCTTAAACAATAAATTTCATAATGTTTAAACATGTGGTTTGGAAGTTATAGAAAGCAACGAAATCCGCAGACTGTTTAAAACTATAGCTACGATCAAAATATGTGGCCTCAACATCATTTAAATTTAATATTGTACTATTTCAATGTTTGCGGCCTTGCTCGGGATTGAAGTTGAAATTAAAAGTCATTTCTATCATTTCACTTTTTGCCTTTCTCCTAGAAAGGTATAGCAATCACTGCAAAAACTAAACTCGACTCAGTTCGACGAGCTGAGCATTTTCTGCATGTGTGTGTGTGTGTGTAACGCTCTTCGAATCTCACTCGATTTTCTCAGAGATGGCTGAATCGATTTCAATGAAATCAATTGCAAATGAAAGGTCTAGTTGCGCCATAGGTTGCTATTGAATTTTGTTGCAATCTGATTTCTAGTTTAGAGGTTATGTATCAAAATGTAAAAATCACGAAATATCAATATCTCAGAACTACACAACCGATTTGAACAAAATTGGTTTCAAATGAACGGGCTACCTAAAAACCGTCAACTTTTGAATTTTATGAAGATTGAAAATATGGTTCAGAAGTTAAAGAAAGAAACGTGTTCTGGAGACTGTTTAATCTCACTCATGTTTCTCAGAGATGGCTGGAACGATTTTCATAAAATCAGTGTCATATGGAAAGTCTTGTTGCCCCATAAGACCCTAATGATTTTTTTTTTTGAGAACGAATTATTACTTTTCCTGTTATGTTTAAAAATGTGAAATCCAGCTATGAAAAGAAACATATTCTGATGACTACTTGGGCTCACTCACTTTTCTCAGAGATGGTTGACCCGATTTCCACAGAATTAGTATCAAATGAAAGGTCTAGCTGCCTCATAACACCCTATTGAATTTTGCTGTAATCGGAATGTAACTTCGTCTGTAATGTATCGAAATGTGAAAAACACTAAACTTCCTTATCTTAGAAACTACACAACAGATTTGAACAATATTGATATCGAATGAACGGGATAGTTAAGGGTTAACTGATGAATTATGATTGAACATGTGGTTTCAAAGTTTGGCTCCCCCATACGTTCCCTTTTCATTTGATTGTAATCAAACTTAAGCAACCGTTATGTTTTAATTTGTAAAACAACGAAAGTCTATTATCTCAAGTATTACACGACTTATTTGAACATAACTAGTGTCATACAAACGAGTCATCTCTTAAACTTACAAATAACAAACTTCATAAAAATTTGATATACTGTTCAAAAGTTTTGTAAAGAAAAGAAGTTCAAAGGCAGTTCAACACTATAGCTGCTTTGATCAATATATATGGCCTCAACATGATTTAAATGTGGTATCGTACTATTCGAACGTTCCCGGTATCGCTCGTGATTAAATTGTTCGAAATTAAGAGTCATTTCTTATATTTCGCTATTTGATTTCTGAAGCACTAACATTACGTCAAATTTCATATTTTATACTTTGATTACAACATCAATATTTTAGAATCCAAAGAGTGAATATACCTTTTTGGATTTAAGCATTCATGTAAATCTATTTTTACAAATAATAAGTTTGAATGAAAAAGGCTGAGTCTGACCGCTAGGTGGATTAATTTAGGTTTTCAATAAAACGATTGCAATATCATTTACTTAAAAGCAGAAGATCCTATCAATTAAGCCCCGAGATTCCGCTGAAGTTGATCTCCCCTAGTAAACGTGTGCGCAAAGGGTTCTGCAGCGAGCCGGTTCGTGTGCGTTGTGTGCGTCTTATCTATAAATAATTTCGGGAAAGATAAAAATATCCGATTCCAGTTGATCGTACCAGCAGAGGATGCCTTGCGGGGCTGCGTAAGCACACAGTAACACAAATAGTGTTGCAAACAAAGACAATACAAACGCTGTAACAATTATGAATGAATGAAGACGCGAGTAGATCTTACTTTACTGCCGTGTGACCTTAAACCAACTGTGATTCTCCAAGGTAAAAGCGAAGAGAAAACTAAAAATCTCTTGCTGATCGATGATCTGGCCGTGGCTTTCTTGCTGGAGCCCTGAAACTGGTTGGTGGGTTGTCATCATTGATTAAATTAATCAACAACCAACCGTCATCGGATATCGTTCAGCGACCGGGAACACGACTGAAAACGAACCGGTCCGCCTGCTTGCCGCTGCAAGAAGAGGCGACACGCAGATTGCGATGAGGGCGAAATCGAAACTGTATATCGCCGTCACCGCAAAAAAAAGCCTCTCACACATGGAAATAATCAGCAGCAGCAGACCTGGTACTGGGTTGTAGTTGCGTGTGCTGTTGTGTGACGCGGTGTAAAAGCGAATGAACAGCCTAAGCGGCTAGGGATCCACCATGCCGAGGCCCGTTTCAGCGGAGAAACGAGAAGAAAACAAAAGTACAATGAACTTGAAACCGAACTAGTTTTCGATCGACGTCGTCGTTCACGTCGGTTAGTCCCTCGCGGAGTTCGCCAAACCGGGCATCGAACTGCTGCTATTCTGCTGTGACAGTGTCGGTGTTTTGGAATTTGGAGAGATGGGTAGCGTGCTGAGTACAAATTTGGATGGAAAATGGAAAGAGTTTGCATTTGAAAAAAAAATGCAGTTGTAGTCAGCAGTCAGCTTTAGTTAAAGGTAAACATTGGTTAAAGTTATTATAATGAGGGATTCTACGCCTTTTGACCCAGCTGTAGGGCTCATTTCAAAATGGCTTGACAAAGTTTTTTTTTAATTCTTTTAGTATCAATATTTAGTGGTTAATTTGTGGTTTCGAAATCCAATTTGTGGTAATTTGTGGTTGAGTAATTTCTGAGAAATTTTCAGAAAACTGAGTCAAGCCATCTCTGAAAATGATTTCGCTTCAAATGAATCGGATAACGATGATATATACATCAATCGAAAGCTCTTAATTTGTGGTTCACGAAAATGTAGTTTTTGTAGGCATAGTTCATATTAAAATAATTAAAAAACTATTATTTAAATTTTTGAACATTGTTTACCTCTTGTTGTCAACACCGACCGTACGCGGCGTTGGATGAGCATAGTACTGGCACCTGCCGATGTTAGTGCTAGTGGGTTATCTAGAACATATCAACAGTCGTTCATATACACTAAGGTCGTTTTTTACGCGGGGGATGCGTTCCAAATTTGTATGGGCCCGCGTAAAAAACGACTTTTTTGAGTTGCAAATATAACAAAGAAAACCGTCCTAAAACGTTAAAACCTCGTTTGAATAAGATAGTGGCCAATCTAGAGACCAAAATTCAATATTTTAAATTTTGAGTATTTACACCAAAAATTGTGATTTATTTTTAAAAACTGATATATGATCACTCGTGGCCTACACGGAAAACGTGATTGAAATGAGGTCGATATCTTGTACCGTTTTTGAGTAATGGAGGAAAGCAACCCGCGTAAAAAAAAAACCGCGTAAAAAGCGACCTTACTGTATACGACATACAGTTGTCGCTGCCGTTGAAAGCTTTTTTGTTTTATTATTCAGGGGGTAGTTGTAGTAGCATATTCCTGAGACGAGAAAATATCGAATTTTAATTCTAGTCAGGACTCACACCTTTGGGCATTTACCATGCGTTTCAACCGTTCCCTTCAGTTCTAAGGCCCATTCTCGATCTTCAGGCATCATTCCGGTTTCTAAAATACCCAACAGTCGAATACAGTTGCGTAGTTGGTTACCAAAATATTATTATATTTATCGAAACAAAAAATTGTTCTTTATTATTATCAGGCTGTAATTTATTCCAAGAGTTAAAACGTATGTGCTAATAGATTTTAACATATAATAGATTTTGTATGAGAAAGACCTGATCACACCCCTAGGTGTATTAATTTAGGTTTTTTCTTCAAACAATCGGTAAACGGCGAAACTACATTTCCGGAAATGATTCGGCCGAAGATCGAGAAAATTACGCTCGCATGTCTACGTAAAACTTCACTTATTTTGAGGAAATTTACGTAAAACACACGGAGGCTTGTCAACTACAAATATCTGCTAATTGATCAACATTTGCATTTCGCAGCAAATCTGCACATATAGTATCCCTGCTGTTTACATACTGTTTCACCGAGAAATACTCAAGAGGAAGAGATTCGCGGTAAAAAAAATCGCCAATTCGGCAACTGGGTTTCATATGTCAGAGGTGCCAGATCTCTCCTCAAAGCGCAATGTTGACTAACATTCGACTTGTATAATCGGTGGTGACGGTGAAAGTCCTTAAGAATAGTGAAGTGCTTCGCAAAAACTGTTAAGGTGATATATTTTATGCTTATGTTTAATTTTATACACCTTCACTTATTTTGTTACCTATACACAAGGGTTGTTGAACTCCGGATAAAAATCACTCATTCATTGGCAATAGAACAAAAAATCGTATAGAAATGAACACGTTCTTTTTTGTACCTGATTGCAATACCTCTCAATGTGGTGTTACCTTTCTTGATCGTTTGGCTCCAATTTTGACGGTTCGTTTGGCTCACCGCATATCTCTCCCTCTGAGTATCTCTAATTTCACCATACTCATCGCTACACGAAAGCTTTCTGAGAAAAAATCATCTTGATGGTCTACCAGCGCCGCGTACGGTCGGTGTTGACAACAAGAGGTAAACAATGTTCAAAAATTTAAATAATAGTTTTTTAATTATTTCATTATGAAGTATGCCTACAAAAACTACATTTTCGTGAACCACAAATTAAGAGCTTTCGATTGATGTATATATCATCGTTATCCGATTCATTTGAAGCGAAATCATTTTCAGAGATGGCTTGACTCAGTTTTCTGAAAATTTCTCAGAAATTACTCAACCACAAATTACCACAAATTGGATTTCGAAACCACAAATTAACCACTAAATATTGGTGCTAAGAGAATTAAAAAAAAAAACTTTGTCAGGCCATCTTGAAATGAGCGTTATTGTGTTTTTTAAACTGGTAGAAAAATGTGTTTTATCTTCAATTTTTTTTATATAATAAAAACTATGGGAACTGGTTACCAAAAACTTCAAACTATATTCCTCAATACTATAGGATTTAAATTTGTAGATTGTTTGGTCAAAAAATTAATTGCAAAAAATAATTTTCGCTGTCGCGAGTTTCCTAAAGGGGTTCTTCCTTCCTGGTGTTTATCGGTTCCGTCCAAGTGGAAGTGATGACTGTTTTAACCCATGAAGACCCGGGACGGAACTTGTTTTTTGAAAATGCTCGTTCTCAGCACTGGAACGGCCGATTTGGGAAAATTCGGAATTTTATTCAAGGGGAATAGTTGCTCTTAGTTTTGGTAAAGGTGCCACTTCTCTGGACCCCCCTCCCCTTACCCTTCGTGAGACGCAAGTATGTCTGTGTTTTTTTTTTTATTTTTCAAACAGATTGAGCAAACACTGAGAATTTTCATACGTATCAATTGCTCGATGTATCAAATCATGCCAGGTAGATGAAATATGGTATGTAAAAGTGAATTTCGAAGTTTCTAAATTATTTCAGTACAAAATCACAAAACTACGTATTTTCATAAAAATTCAAATAACAAAATTGTTCTTCAAATTTTCAGCTCTACATTTTTGAAGTAAGGTCTCCTGAATCCATACGCGATGAAATATTTATTTTAGCATGCAAATATTTTGAGAAAAGCGAGTTTAAATTCACTAAAGTATGTATTTTAATGGAAACCTGATTTTCTCAGCCTTCCACGGTAGGTTTCAACTTAGCTCTTCAATTTTCAAGCTCTATATTTTTAGAGTAACGTCTTCTGAATCCAAAGATGCTGGAAGATTTATTCTAGCATGCACAGATAATATATCGTTATGATTTGTTGTCCCTCTCTCCTTCTTGATGGTGGCGTTCTGTATGGATGCCCTCTGTTTCCATTATCTTCTAGTCATTTTCAATTGAAAAGGCGATAGTGGCGCTAGGCGTTAGGCGATAGTGACGCTAAAACTTCCAGCTGTTAGAATCAATGCAAGAGCATTCGAGTAACTTTCATGTAAATCACGAAGTTTTTTTTTTTTTTTCTTCACATAAAAATCACGAAGTTCTCAAAAATGAAACATATTATTTGCAATTGAAATTTAATAACTGAGTTTTTTTTAATCACGCAATTTCACACTCGTATTTGGCATAGTAAAATGATTACACTGGCAAACACAGGTTTTGCCCAAGACCTCAAACTAGGCGATGGTAGAAAATCTATATTTTTTTATTTTTTCCAACCGAAGCTTCGTACAACTTTTTTTATTTCGCTGCCCGTGTTATGCGACTAGTGTTATTTTCTTGGGGTGCAGAAATGTTCAAACTCGAGAGCTATTTGCGAAAGGGTTAAATGCATTTTAGCATCCTTTTTTTCAATGGTCACTGAGACTAGCAAGTTTTTAGAAAAAAAAAGACAACATAATATGCATCAAAATTAAAAATATTTCTGATTTTTAATATGTATTACTTCCAAGGATGGTCCAGAATAGCAAATTGCTAGACAATTTTTTCATGGCGGTTTTTAGCTTTAAGCGTTTTTTTTAAATATTTAATTTCTTCAACCTGATAATCAAGTGGTTATTTCAAGTCAAAAGCTCGTAGTGATAAACTTTCTAAATATATTTGACCTACGGCTTCCCTTTCAATGCTTTATTACTCTGATTAGAATAAAAAAAGCTCGAAAAAACAGCATAAATGATCGCTAGAATCATGTAACGTTAATTCTTAAAAAGTTTTATTTTCAAGATAATCTTGAATTGAAGCTTAACTTTAAGGAAAAAAACAGGAGCGTAATATGCGAAGCAACGACCACAAATTGATGTAGAACAACATAGGGCTATTTGTTACATTGCTTGTAACTTGAGAAAGCAAAATATTTTAAAATCTTATAAAAATTTGATTGAAATAATATTACCAAATCTCAGTGTGGCACTCTGATAACAAAGTGGAAGGTTGTTTTCACACTCGAAACTAGACACGGCTGACAGATTATGATTACCAGCATCTCAAAAACGTTTGTAAACACGGCAGAGCTTTTCACTGAAAGAAGTGTCGACCAATGCATGTACTGTTACTGAGTTAGGACTATCCTAGTGGCCATCCACTAGTAAAATGATTGGTTTGGGTAGAAGCAGGAGTAGCAACCATTGATAAGTACAGTAAGAGCTAAGCTAAGCTAAGCAACATTTTATTACGCTACTGTTGAATGGCGTTTCTCAAAAAAAAAAAAAAATACGGAAGCTCTTCAAGTGGCGCTGCTATCCGATGCCGCTAATGCAGCTAACCGCTACTACTCAATTATGACCGTCCTAATCGTCATCTACTAGTAAAATGATTGGTTTGAGTAGAGACAGGCTCTTATATAATCCAAAGAGTTCGTTTCCGATTTACTATGTACATGATTTCGTTGACTATGCTAGGGAAAGCAAGCATTAAACGACCATTCAGAGGTCGGAATCAACGTTTAAACAAGGCTTGACGATTTTCAATAGTAAAATAGTTCGTATAATCAAATTACAATTTTCTGCTATTGGGCTGGTGCATAGATGATTTTCCAATCGATGGCTGCAAGAACGCGAAAAATCCATTGAGACTAATCGAGCATTTGAAAATTGACATTTATTTCCTTTGTTCCGTTTTTAGATTTTTTTACACATCTATGTAACCGAACTTCATGATAGATGTAGTTCTACGTCAATAAAATTATCTGAAATTTCTCCATCCTGGATATTCAATCAAAACTTTGGTATACTCCAAACTACTCACATAAGAAAACAAAAAGTTTTTCTTAGTTCAGTATTCTTTGAAAATGTGGTGGATTGGAAACACAGTTTAATTGTATATTTTTTCACAAAGCGTAGTTAGTTCTTTACAGCTTATTCTCAGACAGTTTTTCTTTGCAACCGTGTGCCAAAGTTCGATTCAAATCAAAATGTGTAATTAAAATTTTGAGTATTTTCAGGTCATTTTGGTTAGAAATTATGAATATTATAAGTTTTGAACTTATTTTGATGTAGGACTACGTCTTATCGCACCATATCGGGGTACTTCGGAAACTAAAACCAAGGTGTAAAATCGGAATGAAATATTTAAAAGGTCGAATTGTCATGAACAATGAACCAATCACGTGCGAACACGTCTGGTACAAATTTCATGAGTAGGCACCAACTGCCTGCCTTACCTATAGGTCAACTTATGTTAACTTCCATGAGACTAGACGATTTTGATGTCCCGAAGGTAAAGCTTATTCGAGAACTTCGTAATAACTTTCTTTATCAGACAATTTAACAATCTACTGTTAGAATGTTATTAAATCTGTTTGTTTGTAAGATTCATATAATAAATCAGATCAAAATAATATAAGGTCACATCTATTATCTTGGTGGATTCAAAATTATTTGAATTATTGGCCTTTGTGGAAATAAAATTAATTCTCTTTTTGGTGCAAAGTAATATTTTCTTACATACTATTCTTTGGTCCAAATTTTGCAGATCTAATAATTTTAAAGTAAACATGGAAAAAACTACGGGTTTTACAAATAACTGTTAGTATTACTACAAGTGTTACTAAAATCGAAGAGGATCTAAACTTGCACTTGCTTTTATGAGACATTGTTCAGTTTATTTCATTACGTGTATAGGTTGTACGTCCAAGTCTTCCTCAATACCCATTCATACATAGTTGGGTTGGTTTAGAATCGATTGAATCGACCAACTTTATATATGGCAGGCGAAGGCTGACCGGAGTCGTTACTCGGGAGAACAATCGAACGACTGACCTTACAGCGCTGGTTTATAGCATCGTGAAATATCAACTTCGCCACTAAAAATAATTTATCGTTGACACAGATCTCTTCCCGGAGAAAAGCACCATCTGCGATCACTACTTAGCACACACAATAATAGTCCTCCACGAAAGAAAATTGAATCGTAGTTCGACTTTGATACCGTCGTCGCGTCGTCGGTCTAAAGCATGAAACGTGAGAAATGGCGACGAAGCGAAAAAATAACAAAACAAACAGTCAGACGTACGTTCCCAGCAGAACAGGAAACCAGGGGCAGGGTGCTTTCGCGCTCGGTTCTGATCTCGCGATTTTTCTATCGGGAAGACAATACCACAGCAACAACAACAACAACAAACAATAACGAAATCAACTTGACCAGGGTAAGTGCGATAAGGTAAAAGTGGACGAGAGAAGCAGGGAGTGGTAGCCTCGGTGGTGTGCCAGTTTAGTCTAAGCCCGGCTAAATCTTATATGCAGCGAGCGATAGGCTAGTCATGTGTATTTCAGTTGAGGCATCAGAAAAGTTCAATGGCCGCTCGTGCGAAGGCACACGCAACTGTCAGTTTGCCTTTTTCCCTTCGATGAGTTTGAGAGGCAATGGACTTTGATTGGCTCATGGAAAGAGAGGCCGTTTTTGATGGCAAATGAGTTACAACTTACGCAAAAGAAGTCTCAAATTTCCTTCGAACTCGGCTAGCAGTGACTGTTTCGCGTTGACCCTGTACAACGGCATTTCTCCGATTTTAGCCTATACAAAGCAACCTCGAATAGGAAGAAACCGGTTTATTGAACTTTGCAGCGAATACTAGGCTGCTGCCTGCCAGGGCATGCCGTCACTCGGGCAAGATTTTTCGCGAACCACAGGGGGCCGGAATTCAGCAATGAGTGGAATGTTTTCTCTCTCTTTTTTCGCTTTGTCCTGTTTTTTCCTTTCTCCGTTCCACTTTATAGACCGTGTATGTTTTCGATCGTGCGCTGCGAGGTGATGAATTTAATTAACATTTTTCCACTGCTAGTGTGAGTGTTGTTATGGTTGGCTTTGTTTGCTCTAAAAGCGATGACCTTGAACTTGCCAATTGCTCGACACCGCGAAGGTCGACAAATGCATCATCAGCATTGCTACTACTACTGCTGCTGCTGCTGCTGGTGGTGGGGGCCGCATGCATGCAAACGTACACCCGCTTCGATTTTTACCGTGGGCCACGAATTACACGCAAACAACAGAGCGGAACGGTTCCAATTTGGTGGTCACATTATATTTGTTCTTTTTTTTGACGCCTTCCGGGAAGTTTCGGGGCTAAAAGGAAATCGAAAAATGTGCTGCCATTAAAAAGAAACAGGTGATCAGGTGTTGAACGTTTAGAAGCTTGCCATTTTTTTCGCAGACTAGCACGATTTTTGTGTTGATTAATTGGAACTTCCTGCGAATTGCTTCTGTTTTTGTTTTTCCTCGCTTTTCAATTTTATCTTATCCTATCTTATCTGATGCTCACTTTACCAATTGGGCAAATCGGAAACACTCTTCTTGTTAGAGTTATAATTTGCTGTACTACCTATAACCGCATACCAGTCCCATATGGATTTTCATTGTTTTTGAGTTAAATACCAGATTCCATCTATTTCTTGCTCTACTATCGATTAAGGAAACAAAATAGTATGTTTTATTTGAAAAAAGTCAGAAAAAAATGTGAGGTCAAATTGTCCCATCTTAAAAATAATCGCATATCAGTCCCACCAAATATTTTTCCTGAGTATGGCCATATTTTTTTTCTTCAATCCATATAATAGATACTTGGTTTTGTTTTTCAAGCTTTTTACTGTTAAAAAATCATCAAATGATCAAGAATTGCAAGTTTATTTCAAATTAATTCCACACAAAAGATAATTTTAGGTAGACACTGAAACTGCAACTTTTCCTGAAAGCTCGTTCCCGAAAGGTTATTGGTTTCGTCAATCGGAGGGATAATAGCCTTGAGAAATGCTGCTTTCTGCAAAGGGTTAATTTCCTGTGGATGATCTGCTTACTTCAAATAATTATTCAAGTTGAAATTGTCAGAGTTCAGAAGTTTTTAGTTGCTTAGCTAGCTAAAAAAAGCTTGTACCTCTTTTCATCGCCGTCGTCTTCCGTCAAGTCACTGTTGTAATGAAATTGGAAACTTCCCTTGATAATACCACTGTTTCAATATGCTAAATGCACGGGCTAATGCGGAATGATTTTATTCAGCAAGTATTGCGAAACACTGAAGACATAAGAAAAGATATTATTCAGTAGCATATCCAAGACTTCAATCTATATTTTGTTTTTTTTCAACGACGACCTTAAAGTCGGGCTAAGTAATGGGTGGATGTCTCCGCCATTCTCCATGCAGAATGTTTGAAAGCTGTTTGCGGCCATAAACGTCTGCCCATATTCAAAATACTTGAGAAAAACAAAACTACTCCTACATCGAGTGGTTGAAAGTGAGACTGGAATTTTGCTACTCGAAGGCCTAAATAATCGCATATTAGTCTCTTCCTTATTTTTCTTTGTAATTTTCACGACAAACGCAATTCTTCAATGAAGAAGTTATGATTGAGATATATTTCATTACATCATGACGAAAAAATTAGAATAACCCACCCCAAACAGGAGAAATAACCAAAACAAAAAAACATCTTCAAGCGCTGTTTTCTCAACTTGATGATTTTCCAGATGGGACTGATATGCGATTATAAGCAGTGTATGTATTATCGAGTTACGAAGCTATGCGAAAAGAATACTAAATCGGTTCGGCCGAGTGTTTATCGCGATTTTGATTATATATTACATAAACGACTTATACCTGAATATGATACGCATAACGGACGTTAAGTTTAATGAATCAACGAAAAAACGATGAAAATCAGGTGATTCTGCGTAAAAATTTCTTATGCTTGCGAGAGGGAATTCGACAAAATCTTACGTAAAATCGGAGCACGAGTGTACTTTTGCATCTCCATTACAGTGATGAAAGGGATGGTTTATGTCATTGTCACCGTGGAAAATTCCTTTTACGCTCACTGCTCTACTATACTGGGTCTTGTTCCTCCTTCTGTCAAGTATCGTCAATTATAAATTCAAACTGTGCTTCCTCTGGCCAGTTTATTAAAAGACTTGTCAAGAGGAAAGTCATCAGGGGCACTACTGCAGAATTCAGCGTAAAAGAATGATAAGCTTGTGCAAGCCTGAGCATGCATAAGTCCTTTGACACAGAATGGTGTACTAAGGTTCGAACTACGTCTTTCTTCACCATACTGTGGTGAGTTATGTGAAAACTAAGAAGGGCATGTATCTTTTTAAATTTGCGAAATGAACGTTTTCAAATTTAAGGTTTAATATCCACATTTAATTTCCATACGATTGGCTCATCTCCCTAACACAGACATCAAAAGACGACACTAGCCAATCGGCAAACTTTTGACAAAATAACTGGCGGTGAAGCGAAGAACTAACATAACTGCTAAGAAGGCATCGGACCATCTTTGTACTCAAGAAGCCTTCAAAAAGTTGAAACTTTGACCGCTTTGAGGTACGTGTTCTCGATGTCCTATCGAATCCTGTGAAATTTGGCATGGGGACTTTATTCGAGAGGACGACACTTCAGAGCCCTATCGGTAAACGATATTCGAAAAATTAATTTTCATTGGCTCTCTGATAAACAGATCCAAACGCAAATCCGGGTTAGCTTTTGTCAAGCAGTACATACTGTTGCTCTGTAGATAAACAGAGAAATCCCAGAGAAACCAGCGCACATAAATGTCTAAGTAGAGTGCAATCGAGTCAAAACTTAATCCACAGACAAACAGACGTGTCTCTTAGAAAAAAATCCTGAAAAATCTTCGTCCTTATTCGAAACGTTACACTCGTGGGCCACCATGTGAGCTTATTGCCCACTAACTTCTTTTCGTAAAACGGTTTTTGTCTTTGCTAATGGGTGTGCGCGCTTGCTTAAACTAACACCAGCGGCATTACTGACGGTTATTGTCTTTGATAATGAATGTGCACGCTTGCTTATAGCGACACTAGCGGCATTGTTGCCCACTAAGCAAAATTTCAAAATAATCGTTGTTTTTCTGGTCGATGAAATCGTCATCGAGTGGCACGTCTGTTTCTCTGTGCGTGAAAAGTTTACTTCAACCAGGAGTCCTGGGTCCTGGGCCAGGACCTATATAAAGATATTTCAAAATAGCAACGTGTATTACCACAAATCGGATCGTATATAGATGCGTGTATGCGAATCCGATTTTTTTTAAATAAACCTAACGATTCCCACATTTGGGTTTTTGAGGAATCAATGAGAGAGTCTTCCATATGCGAATCGAACAGCATATGTCCGTATCGCAGAAATGATTCCTCTCAAGATTCACTAGGATTTTTGAGGAAACAATAAGAAGGGTTTCCAAGGGTTGCAATTCGAACAGATGTCGTCCATATTGCAGGAACGATTTCTCGCACAATTCCGTCACCGAGTCATAGGTATCTTGAGCATTTTCACTCAGAATTATCTGTGTGTTAATCAGGAATGTGCAGTGCAATACCAAGTTTACTGTTGCCTGTGCCAGCATGTTTTTCCTTGAATTATTTTAAAGGTACTTTTTTTTTAAAAAAGATGATGGGTGCAACCCTACTTCTAAGCGAAATTCGAAGGCCAAAATTTCCCTATTCTACTGGCTTTAGGCAGGCAAATTTTCTAAATCCCAGAAAGTTGAATTTTTCGAAAACAACTTTTTTCGGGATAACACCAGATCCCGACGTTCCACGCATTTCTAAGACATCTTTTCGAAGTGCTAGGATGGGAAAGGGGCGTCAACACAACCTAAAAAAGTTACGTCGCTTATGACATGTTCCTTACATATTAGAGGTACTCGAAAGGCGTATCAGAAATGAGAGGGCACGGCAGGGGGGGGGGGGGTATTTTCAGTTGAAGTTGAAATCTTTGAATTTAATTTGCAACGAACGAGCTGAGAATGAAAGAGACTTCAAGTTCCTATCAGTTGACAGTGATTGTTGGGCTAGCAGCATTTCTGTGATTTCGCACACGCTCGCTGTGTTGCTTTAGCGATGCTTACGTGGTTGAGAATGTAGATGCTTTTATAGTTCATCGACTTCATGCAATAAATTGGCTCAAATCAAATAATTTCGGTATTGAATCGGACATCTAATTTCTACCAATGACCGGACTTTCATTGAAAATTGATACGCGCTGACAATGAAAGTCGTTTCAACTTGATAGAGTAAAAAAGCGGTTTTTGTCATTTTCTTTTCCAGTGTCGAAAATCTGCAGGCCTGGCTACAAGTGCTCGCACGTTATTGGTTCATTGTTCGCCAAAATTCAACCTTGAAACATTTATAGCGTGGTTATACAATAGTTTCCATTTGAAATTTGAGCTTACATTTGGTCCGCTTCATTCTCACTTCTACAGAATGTACCACAGGGTAGAAAACAAAGACGTAGTCCTGCGTCAAAAAACAGCTTCAGGGCAAAAGTGTAGTCCTGGTGTAGCTACACCACGAAATTAATTCAGTTGCAGTTGTCGTTCGCTTGCTGAAGCGTTTAGCGTAGCTAGCCAGATCTACGGAATTTTCTGCAGGTTTCCAAATGCATTCTTTGTAGTCATGAGTAATTTCTCTTACACAGACATCAGAAAGTTAGAGCAAATGATTGTAAATATACTTTTGTTGGTTGAAATGGGGCTTCTTTGGGCGCATGTTTTGCATGCATCTTAAGCAGAGATACTTCCGAGTGGTAGTTGGAGGGGCGCTATCGGAACTAACTGATGGCGTCCATAAGGTTCGATATTGGCAGACGCTCTTCTCGTTATCGGCATGAACTCAACCTTCAACAGAATTACAAAAGTTCCGAAATATTTGTCTACGCTGACAAAACACTTTTATTTGTATCCGGTTTAAATGCCGAGGCTGTCAGAAGGGTGCTCCAAAAAGCTGTAAAACACGTATCCATTTGGAGCAGCAGAGCAGTCAGAGGTAAAAAGTATAAAGGTACTGAGAGTTACGTTAAACGGAAGGTTCAAATTCAAGGAACACACCAAGATCACCAAGAAGAGGAGCAAGAATCGAATACAACTTCTGCGGACTCTAGGACAGAGAATTCCTGGGGGAACAAGGAAGACACTGGGGCCAAGGCTGGTCGGCGACATCCCAGGAAATACCTAAGCAGATGCGATGACCGATCATTGAAAGGAAAGCGAAATAATCGATCGAATGATTCCAACAGTGAACATGCTTCGGTGGTGCAGGACAGTTTTGGAAGCAGTATGTGAAGCGAAATGGTGCCGTGCCCGGGAAATGAAACTTACGATTAAACCACCTACGGTGGCTTGGAAAGACAGGGAGAAGAGAGAAGAGCAGAGGATATTACCCCGATTGAGAATTTGTTCCGGGTATACCCGCCTGACTCATGGATGGCTGATAGAAAAACAGGAATAGCATGTGTTTCGGCATTGCGGTATATTGCTCAAAGTTAAATGCTCTCTAATAATAATCAAATTAATTGACAATGACGACCAGCATTTTCCCAACAAATCTCGCGTAATTTTTCAAAGCGACCTATTTAACATTGAGAGACTCTCTTTGTTTACTTTCTCTTTGATCAATAATTATGTTATTTTTTCCATATTTCATAACACTCAATGCTAGTAAGCAAGACAGTATTACTATCTCTCGATTAAAAGCTCGAAAGCTTAGAAAATATATATAATGACGACGTAATTAACGAAACAAAGTGAGAGAGGAGAGAATCTGTCATTGTTACTTAGGTCCCTTTGAAAAATTACGCGAGAAATGATGGTATATAACGTCTTTGTTATGTTGGAATCTTGTTAATTCCATGTATTCTTGCTACAAGAAGTTTGTACAACCTTCATAGTAGGGTTTGTCCGGTGTTCTTTGTACTGAAGTGATATTTCCCTAACACAGACATCAGAAGGATAGACTAAATGATTACAAGTGTATTTTCAATGAAAACGCATTTGAGTAAAACTGTGGTGCCTTTTTATGGGAGAATTCCGTCGAGCACATACTTTGTTTGTGGATAACCCCTCCTACGTATTTAGATTTTTTATGCTGCCGACGAAAACCGTCATAAATTTTCTTGAGCGCTTCCGATATTTGATCGTCTTCGAAAATATACAACTCATAAAATTTGGATGCAATTAACCTAAAGCGCTTTCTTTATCAAAGCATATTGGTGGCTTCCTTTGGAAGCCCTTTGGAGGTCGATTTTGAGTCATCAAGTGGATCTTAAACGAGGTTTACCATTCCTCTTTAATTCCATTGATAAAGAAAACCAACTATTGATAAGGGTAATAAAACTAGGGAGCAATTCACGCTGAAACCGTCCCACTGGTGACATGAGGTCTTTCAAAAAGGATATTTTTATGTCTAAATGATTGAAAGTAGCGAAAAAATGAGAAAACCACTTTGGTTAGTTCATATTGAGGAACCCTCCGGGCACAAATCGGTTAAACGGTTTTTACAAAAATTGATTTTTGAGCAATTCTTGACCTTTTTATTGATTTATTTCTCTTGAATTTGTCATTGAACCCCCAGCAACCAACACATCGTTTTCAAGTGGAATGATAGAGCTTTCATTTGAAGTAGGAAAAAATTGGCTGCCATCTTGGATTTCATCAGAAAAACGTGTTTTTGAGCAAGTTCGCAACCACCGATTTTGAATTTGACATCACCATTGGAAAGCTGAGAAAAAATGCTTTAAGATACATTCAAGATATTAGGTGAGCATTGAGTTTACCTTGTCATTCTGGTCACTTTTCAAAATCGACCTCCAAACAGTACAACGCATGACGTGCGGCCAATATCAAATCATGCTGAGCCTGTGGTGTGTGTCTGTAGTAGAGATGGTCGGGTACGGGTATTTTTACCCGAAACCCGTACCCGACGGGTTCGGGTCGGGTTTCGGGTAACGCCAAAAAATATTCTACGGGTTCGGGTCGGGTACGGGTAATTAAAAAACCAAGGCTTCGGGTTCGGGTCGGGTACGGGTTTGAAAAATTCTCAATTGGTCGGGTACGGGTCGGGTACGGGTAATTCAATTTTCGTGCATTGTGAGAATTCAATTTTTATCATTTCAAGCCTGGGTGTTTTCTTAATATCGATAATCGGTAAGATCGGAGAGAAAATCGCCCATCATCACTCAACGAGAGATCGCCCAATACCTATTCTGACAGTTGTCGGCAGTCTATGCACCAAGGGAATGACATCATGCTATCGCTTTCTAATGTTAGATTGAATAGTTCTTCCTGCAACGGTTTTGATTTAAATGGAGTTTTTGTCGGGCTTTTTTCATAACTGTCAGGAAAACCGCGGAGCATTGCACAAATGCTTGCCAAGTAAAAAAATTCGTGCTGAACACGAATCTCCATTCCAGTTTTTATTTGGAGACGTTCATAAAGCACGTGACCTAATTTTTCATGATTTTTTAGCACTTCTCCCCTAACTTTTTTATTAAACAGAATTATATGATCTTTAACCACAAGCAACGCCACAGGGCGTACTCTTTACAAAAACAGCTTACGTAGTTTTTGCACAACTCCTCAAATCAACCAAGTTTCGCAAAAAAAAATTGTTTTTATAAAAATTAAAACAATATTATATATTATAATAGGTAATAAAAACTAACTACAAATCAACTTTTTCTTCGAGGCCAAAAAAATCAAGCTATCATTGAAGCTGTAGAGCGTTTCAAAGTAATGATATTTTTTTTTAATATGTTAAAAAACGTCAGTATGCCGAGTTTTGAAAAGTTATAAAAAAATCAAATTTTATGATATTGCACCCAAATTTTGGACTTAAGCACTTAAATATTTATTTATTTTTTTATTTATTTATTTAATATCTGTTTTTTACAGATTTTTAGAATTTATCAATGACACCGAATCTATACTCAAAATTACAGGTTTTTGGCAAATGCAGTGAATTATCAAATTTTTCTCAAGTTATAAACTATATTAATTTTGACCTTTTAAAATTCGTTTGACCCTTTAATGTGTTTATAAAACTCGTCGTTTATTTTAAACTTTACCAGACATGCACTTTTCATAGTGGACCGATTTCTTATAGTGGACCACTCGCCTGAAACGCTGGGTTCATTATCATTCGTTCACACGCAATTCGTTCACACTCGGTTCTAGCCTGGCTCCGGCCATCATCTCGAGAAACCACATATGACAATTAGTGCATAAAATGTACGAGGTACCCAGGCATGTTGAACAAAAAAAAAAAAAAACCAGGACGGGTCGGGTACCGGCAATTTCGGCGTTTTTTTCTATCGGGTACGGGTAGTTAGAATAGATATTTTTCGGGTTCGGGTCGGGTACGGCTATTTTAAACAAACCAGACTTCGGGTACGGGCCGGGTACGGGTAACAAATTTCCCATACCCGACCATCTCTAGTTTGTAGTGTAGTGTATATTAGGGCCATCCATGTTCCACGTGGACAGATTTTTAAGGATTTCATACCCCCCCCCCTTCCTTTCTCCCACAACTTCTCATTTAAATTCTCAAAATTTTGTATGGACCGTGGACATCACACAAAACCTCCTCCCCAAAGTTGTCCTCGTGGAATGTGGATGGCCCAATGCCTGTAAGACTTTGGGTCTGTTCACAAATTACGAAAAGCAAAAAATCGTATATTTGATCTATTTCTTCACTATTTCTTCACTCCCTCGCTCCTCCTTGAGTATAACGTAATTTGTGATTAAGCTTCTCTACGATTTCTTTGCTAGGACAAAGTTTGGTTCCGCGTACGGAGGACAGTTCTCGCGTGTTTAGTAATTAAACAAATTAATGTTAGATGTTGTTTTCGCTACTGTTATGTACTATTGTTTTCATGCATTGAACTACTATCAACAAACTTAGGAATGGTATACCAAGGTATAGTATGATTCAAGTATATCCCGAGTGATCTGGAGAAGATTCGTGTATGCCAGCGTAAATAAAGCAAGAGTAGAATCATCACTTTTTTGATCCCTAGCAAATTCTTATCGACGAAAAGGGTACGAAAGAAGGGTAACGAAATTCAGCCAATTGATTAAAGGCTATTCAAAAATTACGGTGCGTGAGTGCACTTACTACCTGTGAACTAGAAATACTGACTGTCCACATCATACGCACATCACAGGCTCAGTGTATTGCGTTGATCTGATTTTGGACGCGAGTCATGCGTTGAACTGTTTGAATCTCGATTTTGAAAAGTGACCAGAATGACAAGATAACCTCAATGCCCACCTAATATTTTAAATGTATCTTAAAGCATTTATTCTCAGCTTTCCAATGGTGATGTCAAAAACTTGCTCAAAAACACGTTTTTCTGGTGAAATCCAAGATGGCGGCAAGATCCAAGATGGCGGCCAATTTTTTTCTACTTCAAATAAAAGCTCTATCATTCCTCTTGAAAACGATGTGTTGGTTGCTGGGGGTTCAATGACAAAGTTAAGAGAAATAAATCAATAAAATGGTCAAGAATTGCTCAAAAATCAATTTTTGTAAAAACTTTTTAACCGGTTTGTGCCCGAGGGGTCACTCAACATGAACTAACCAAAGTGGTTTTCTCATTTTTTCGCTACTTTCAATCATTTAGACATAAAAATATCCTTTTTGAAGGCCTCATGTCACCAGTGGGACGGTTTCAGCGAGAATTGCTCTAGGTAACATTCTAATTTAAATTAAATTTAAATCATAAATTATAAACCTAAGAAGTTATCCAAATACCTCGTAAGCATTTTTTACGGGAAAGTGTTGTTTATTTACCATTTCAGTATACTAAATTGAATAAAAAATGAAATCATAGTTGTCAATATGTTTGACAAAAAAAAATTAACTCTGAACCAATTGAACGTGTGAGGAAAAAAATCCGAACAACTTTTGAATTGGTCTACGATTTTGAAGTGCTGCACAAATCGAAAAATCCTTTCCACAAAATGAAGATCCACTTTTATATAACTGGTAACACGACTAGTCGATTCTCTCAAGTGACGATTAGTTGGGAGAAAGGCGTGGTCGGAAGAAGATCGTCGTAAATTGATTTGCAATTTTTGTGAGCGAAATGAAGAAAAATCTAGAAGTGAAGTGTTCCAATATTCTAAAGATCTTGGATATAGATAAAAACAGTAATATACATTATTGACAAACTCTTCAGAATGAAAATACCTTCAAATAAAAATCTGGTTCCGGGCGAAAATGCGCTTTGCAAGAGTGCAAAGTTCGAGTGAAATTAAGGGCGGAAACGCCTGGTCGGTCGGCGTAATCATATCGTGAGCTGGGCAATAAATATTCGATTGATTCAAAAACGGTGAACAAGTATCTGCATGAAATAGGTTTAAAACTTTAAATATAAGTAACATAGAAATTACAAAGTAATGCTTTGGCCAGACCTTGCATTGTCAAACTATGCTAATGCAACTTTAGTGAATTTGCGGCAAGGCAATATCGGGTTTATTCCGAAAGGAAACAATCCTCAAATTGTGCCACAGCTGCAGTCTATTGAAACTTTCTGAGCAAATTTGAAGCGGATGGTCTACAATAAAGGCTACAGAGCAAAAAACATCGATTGTTTGATAGAAAACTCAAGATGGAGCTTAAAACAATTGAAAAATCCGGAATTCAGGAAGCTATTAAGCGAGTACCCCAGAGGATCAGGAAACCAGTGCGATGTGGAGCTGAGTTTTTCCTATGAGGTTTGTAAATGAGTTACATTACTTGAATAAACAAACAAGTATAGAAAAATAAGTTGCGCAAGATTTTAATTTGGAATTGAAAGTTTGTTCGGATTTTTTTCCTCATACGTTATTCTCTCATTGTATTTATGAAACATTGTTTATCAGAAAGAAGCTCTCATATGCTATTTTAGTTTTGCTTCACCGATTTATGATCCCTGTTTTTCGGCGGACAGGATTTTAAGTGTTGTGGCTTTGGCTTTTCTCTCCGGATGTACCTATGTCAATAACATCCATCGATCATGAATATTTTATTTCATAAAAGCTATAGCAATAAAACCCTTCTCATACGTGTCTACATTTCGTGCATTCCATTCATTGCCGACCACCGATAAAATACCACATCGTCATCGGGTGTTCTATTTCGCTTTTGTTATGTAAATTATATATTTCTCGTTTTCCTTCTTACCATTCATGTACATGATTCTATTCGCAAAGTCGCGGTGCGGCGTTATGAAGCACGACTTTTAATTTGTGTGCATGTTTTAGCAGAACTGCTCGGTCTCGTTCTTTCTTTGCCACCGGAAGCTCCGGGCATCAGCCGAGGGGCCCTTTTACACTGCAAACCAGTCCGGGTTCAAACCGAACCACCAACATCGGAAAAGGCCTCTTTCGAGCAGTGCATTTTTATTTTCGCATGCTTTAAGTTATTGCTGAGCTGAACCAAGAAGGTCGGCTACACCATCCATCGTTGTGAGTCGGAATTCGGATCACTTCTATTTTCAGTGTACGGCATGAATTGCGCACTGCAACGGCCCAAATCCGTAAAAACGTTGGGGGAGAATCGCCGCATCCTAAGTGCGGAAAAATTTCTCAAACTTAAAACTGATATTAACACAGACACACACCGTGGGAAGAAGGGCGCGCAAAGTGGTGACATACTTTGATAAATTGAACGAATATCGAAGTAGACTGCGCGATATTTCCTTGTTTGGGCAGAACACCTCACTGTAACCCGATTCTGTCGACTTGTCCGGTTGGAATCCTCACCGATGCACCCACACAGGAAGTCTGAATGATTTCATCGCTTTCTTGTTCGTTTCAGCCTTTTTTATTTTTTTATATTCAGTGTAGACTATTGTTTCGTAGTTGCAAAATCTTTTCCTTCATGTATTTGCTGTTATGATGTTATACATTTTATGTCGTGTATTTTGAACAAGAGTAACAACCTCTAGTACATATAATGTTTACTACACTAATAAAATGCGAACGGTCAAGTGTACAATGTTTGTCCTCTCTTTCCCCTTTTTCTCTCTTCTCTTCTCTCTTTCTTTGTCTGTTTTTACTACTCTCCATCTCATCCGTAACATGGCTAAGTAGGTTATGGTTATGGCTCGCAGCAGACGACATCGGGTGCACAGTTCCAATATCCTCCGTTCAGTGGCGTAGGCGAGACGACTGCTTGGTCCAATGGGAATGAAAGTATAGCTATAATCGGTGGTGGGTACTCTAGTTACTAATATATTAACGATAACAGCATTTTTTTTCTTGTTTGGTTTAAATAACACGCCTGCAACAAGCGATCCACTTACAGATTCGGTTTGTGTTTAGCTGTTTTTTCTTTCTCTCTCTCCATATTTTCTACTCGACAATATGTTTTCTGTTGTTATGGCTGCTATAAATCAACGTTTTTTGGTGACAGGAAAAAAGGCTAACCACTGCATGCAGTAACCATTTTCGAGGCGATTTCAATTTATGAACTTTATAATGATTCAGTAGTTTTAGTATTAAACTTGTGAGGCAGATGGTGCAACAAAACATATTTTTTCCGATGGCTGCGGTGAACCTGGGATTCCACGTTGTCAGTCTCTATTCTCAGTTTATATTTAACTTTTAGTTTCTAAGATCTTGTTTTCATGTTCGTTAATGAAGTACCTTAAAAACTATCCAGTTTCCCTTCTAAATAAAACCTAATTTTAGTTTAGTGAATTAAGTTGTCAAGATGGTAAACTGTACGTAACTGTTCGGAAGCTCGAACTGGCTTAAAGTAAGTCCCAGAGAACCATTCCTGTTAAAATGATAGAAATTTTCATCAACTCAACGCAGAACAGAGTTTTTGAAACTATTTAGAAGAACGATAAGCAAATTTTCGAAGCTTTCGCAGGCGGCACGCACGGATTCCACGACCCGGACGAACACATACGATTCGCATAGATTCTCTAGGATTCCTCACATTATATTCCTGAGCGCCCTTGAAAAGCATTCCTGAAAAAGAATCCTCAGGAATGTCCTGTGTATGGCTCTAGGATTCTCGAAATAAGAATCGTGAGTGGGAATCCTCCGGATCGTGTTTGCGATTCCTTTCACGATTCCGCCACCGAGTTATAGGTATCCTGGAGATGGATTCTCTGCGTGTTAGTAAGGGGGGTATTTCATCCCAGATTTGGTGGATAACCGCTTGAAACTGTTGCAGATCTTGTAACCAGCGGCCATTCATTTTTATCCAGGAAATCCGTCAAACTGTCTCTACACCAACTTTGAATCCACTGTCTTCTTAGAACACCAAGTGGTCATCTTCGAGGAATTTTCAAGAACGCGGAGCAACAATTTGCCCTCCAAACTATCACTGAAGCTGCACTCTGGAATCAAGAAACACTCCCTTGCGACTCCGAAATATTATCTCTTGCTGCTGCCCACAAGCGATTGCTTTGTGCGTTGTGTGTCTGCTCCAAGACAAATAATTATCAAAAACTATGAACTCGTGACCGTGCCGTGCCGTGACCGTACCGTGCCGTGAAAGTATCTTTTTCACTCTAACGAGCACTTCGAAACGCCGAAATATTGTGGACAAATCCAATTTATATATTCAGATCGGTGACAAGTTTTCGAACTGAACGCTGCCTTTTTCACCGGATACGCTCTCTCACAACTTCAACAACTTGCGGTGTCCTTGCTGATAGTTGCCGATTGGATCTTCTACCGTCCAAAGAGTATGTCTTCTTGTTCCTTTCGATGGTTTTATAACGAAATCTCGCTACCCCACATGATTTCAGATACACTAGAGTCGATTTTTACGCGGGGGATACGTGCCGCGTAAATTCTAGAATCCGCGTAAAAAAACCGCGTAAATTCCGGAATCCGCGTAAGAAAACTGTATATTATACGAAAGGAACGGGAATGACAAACACTCCACGGTGCTCCCACAGACCGTTATTATAAAATAAAATGCACCAAAGAATCTGAGTAAACCATTCGATTCGTTATGACATCCAGGATCTCTGGTCAAAATTTCAAAATCATCGTACGGTACATTTTTGAGTAATGCCCTTTTGAAGGTCGTAAAGCACAAAAAAGTGATATAAAAACGACGAAATACATATTGTAAAGCACGTTTTTAACCATCATTTCATGAAATAATTCCAAAATAGTTTCTACACATTCCACGGGTTATATTTCAAGACATTAACAATTGGTAAAAAGATTTATTTGAAAATCCCACAGTGCACAGTGGTCTAAACTCGAAAAATCGTGATCATCTAGATTTGACTGTGAAAAATTGATTTTATGTACTTAATGTCTTCAGCAAAATTGTTTCATAGAACAAGGCCTTACTTTTGGCGTTTTCAGTTTTTCGATCAATCCACCCAACAGTTAGATCAAAAAAATATTTTTTCTAATTTTCAATATACCAGATAGCCTCCTTCAGCAAAGTTGTGGAATTTTTTTTTAAAGAAAAACAATTGCTGAATACTGCGATGTCCTATCTGTACGTTGGACACTACAAATTAGAGTTTTTTGTAGAACACCTCTCTTTAAAATCAGTTTTTTTGTCTATAACTTTTTCTATGATTATCAAAACAATAAATTTTATAAAGTCTTGAGAGAATCTTAGTTGAAATAATGAAATCTTAGAACATTTGGCATTGTTTTGAACATTACAGACAAAATTATAGCATGAGCATGAGCATGAGCATGATTGACCGCCCGCGGTTGCTACTCCGTTATTGCCAGATCAGCTGTAATTACACAGAGAACCAACAGATGATGCTTGGGACCAACATACATCCTCAATGCGTAAAAACTGGTGACCTTAATCTTTGTATTAGGCAATACCAGCGCCGGCCGCATCCGAATGCAGGTCAAAGAAGGAATTTGTATAGGAAAATGTTGACGTGATACTCGCTTATTGGAAGCCGAGAACACCTCTGCACTTCCACGAGAAATCACTGGGATGTTGGAGAAAGGGCAAGGTACACAGCAGGATTCGTTTTGGTAAACGATGCGCTGTTTTCGAGTGTCGGGTTCTTTAGAACAAGTATCGCGCGAACAGGTTCATTATATCCGCCACGATATCCATAATGCGATTCGAACTTATTCAGTTTGACAATGTAACACCGCAACAATAAATCGTACGAGAGAATACTGGACCTTTGATCAAATTGGGACTACTTCAAATGATATGATATCCCCTCGTAAGGTGCTCCACTTTACACCGAAATCAATTGCGCGTAGTTGATCTATCTGTAGATAATTCGACCTCAAGAAGGTGTCGACGCGGAGTCTCTAGGGGTTCGATCAACCGGACACTTTGTACATAACAGATCGATCAACGACGTTTCTCGTATACACCTTGTCTGCTCTAAAAAATCGATACGTTCCCGCGAAAAACACGCCTGAAAAACAGAATATAACAATGTTGCACGCTTATTACGAAAACGAACCATGAGTATATTTCTTGCAAAACGTCGCGATCCTCTGCGTACAACGCCCACGATGTAGTCTTTGCTACTCGTAGCCATCAGCTATTTGTCAATCCTGAGTACTTTCAAAGAAACGAATGCATGTCCGCCAACGCGATTCTTTGGAGGGTATACATCGCGTTTTCATTAATCGCGATATTTATCGACCGGACGAAATCATCGGTTAAACAGTCACAGTGAAACTTAAACAAGTATCTGGGCATAGCCTTCGAAATCACTATATTCTGAAAACAATCATATGAGTGAAATTCTCCCGAGCCAGAAACGCGGTTTACATCGAAGCACTATGCACGACTGCTCTATTCCCTCCTACCGACGCAGACAATCGGGGACACGACATTTCACGCCGATTCTCTCTTGGTTGTCGATGCGAATGTTGCCTATTAAATAGAAAAATTGGCAAAGTTTCATGCATACAAAGCCTTAATAATTTGAAAATATAAATTTCCATATTGACCAATACATGGTCTTAAGTTTGTTAATAAAATGCCGACCTAGTCATTATTGGAACATAGTATACAAAACATAAACAGCCCAAAAGTTAGAAAAATCAAAAATGTGAATATTAATATATGAAGATTTCATGTGAATATTAATACATGAAGATTTCATGTATTAACACTGCACCATACTCCCAACTTCCGCTAACCACACCATTGCTCTCGAGATGAGAACATGTTTTGCTGATAAAACCCTACTTGACGCCTGACCGTCTGACCGTGCAAAACCGTAGTAGATGATGAATTCGAGGCATACTATGCGTAATGTTGGCTCATTACTAAAATGAGCTACTCATTACCTTATAATGGGTGTGATCCTGTTGGAAAGATAGAAAAATGGCAAAGCTTGGTGCATCTAGCTTAGCTTAGCTTAGCTTAGCTTAGACCGCACACATCAATGGTCGCCACTCCGCGATGAGTCCGAGCCACTCAAGATGCACAATGAATCAACTGAAAGAACGACTGGGAGTGGTAATTCCTTCTCACTGTGCATCATTAAATGACCCGACCTTCCATATCCACAACGGCGCCGGCCACGTCTTTAAAGTCAGCCGGGAATATTGTCGATTCCGTGCAACACCGGCACAATTCAAAATTTTCCCATTTCGAACTTTCTATGTAAAACGATGCCACTTACGGTCAAGTTTTATTTCACAAAGACTTCAGCTGATGTGTTCAAATTCGAATTCAAATGGAAAACATGCTTTATAGATGCTAAAAAGAAGTTCTAACTTGCTAATAGTCCTCGTGGATGCGGTAAAGACAATTCTCGCTAATTTTCCAATCCCGTCTCTCTTGGAACCACGAACCTCGAGCTGTGCCAGTGCCGCACGAAACCCACAATAAGGAAGGAGGTAGCACCTTCTGCAGCGCGAACACGGCAGCAGAGCTAGTGTTACTATCGCAGAGTACTGGTATAATCCGAACGATGATTTTATTGTTCGAAGTGTTATGTCTGTTAGTCTGTAGTACAATATAACGTAATTAAAATAGTTTAACTTAAATAACAGTATGAAGTTAAATAAATTAGTAAGAATATTCAAAATTACAGACAATATTAAATTAAATACACGAATTCAAAGATGTTCGAACTGGCATAGTCGATAATTGAACTAGACACTACAATTCTATCTCGCGACACTGATAGTAAACTGGTAATTATTTGATTGGTTTGTTATTTTTGAACAAACGTTAATTGTTTTTGAGCGTGATTTGTATCGTATAAAGCCCGAAGATGGGTTAACCTATTTGAACTTATTTACTTTGTATACAATTCTTACTTATCAGCGTAAAAATTATCTATCAAATAAAAAAAAAGGCAGAGTTCCATGAATTCAAAGCCTCGATAATTTAAAATTATCTAAGCTCGATAGTTAAAAATTATCTATCAAATAAAGAAAATGGCAGAGTTCCATGAATTCAAAGCCTCGATAGTTAAAAATTATAAGCATATCTGATGCAAAATGTCAGCTAGTCTTAATCAGGATAATCGATCATCGTCAATAAAAATGTCTTAATAAAACATTTGCTCAAAAGCTATAAAAGAAAAAAAATAAGGGTCTATAATTTTTGTACGAAAACTTAAACTAATGCATAAATAGCATTTCTTTTTTAATATCGAGTCGAAGAGCGCTGAATAACTTTTAGAATCTCTTGCATTGAACATTTATTAGCTTCAGCAAGTTACCCTCACTTTTACAGCAACATCAATAACAGTTAAAACTATATTACCAATGTCAAGGTCAAGTTGGTGATCATTTTGACACGGCAACGACTTGACAAAGAAAGTGAAAATTAGGGATGGGAAACATTTATTTACACATCGATATTCAACTTAGTGGTACCATAGCTACTTTGATATGACTTTATAACGAAGCATGTATCGCCATTTAAATAGGTTCCGGAATAATGTGTATCAATGTTTCGCACAGTTTATTGTTGCTCATTTTATATTTATTTCTAGATAGCTTCGCTTTTATTAGATCTATACTTTTAATCATCGATAGTTACGCGGATATTAGAATTGCTCATCCCTACTCGAACAAGCTAACCCAAAAAACTGCGAACACTTTTCGGCTTCCGTGGAAAATAAGGAAAAAAGAGAAGTTGCGGTTCCTTACTAAACCTAGATACGACTCGCGAGCTGTATGAAGTGAATTGATCTGAATACACTCCTGATTGTCTTGGAATAATATTTCGGCGGAGCGAATTTTTACTGTTTTATAACAAGAGAAAGTTGTGTTAGTTGGGCGATACGGTAATTAACACCTAATGTTGAATTTAGTTTTGCACTGTAACTGTTCATTTTTACCGTATTGAGTTACACGAGAACTAAACTTATCAGCCCCGAGTAAAAGTAGAAGTAAAAAGTAAAGAAAAGTAGAGTAAAAAACAGCAAGCTGGCATCTCTATCTCATTTGCTTTGCTCTGATCGAAGCTAACATCGCTGCAGATCGGCAAAGAGCGGGCTCCATTGACATATGCTATATTATGCGTATGAAAAGTGACGGTGATATGCCATCCCGTTTACACATACGCTGAGATAGCCCTTGAAACATGGCGCGGTGTTAGCTTGCTATAAAAACACCAATAAAACAGTCGTGTGTTACACAAATAAATTACGGCTTTGTGCAGTTTCATTTATCTGCTCGTTTTTTCAGCTGTAGAAAATTGATGTTACATTACTAAACCAAACTAATACTTATCCCTCGCTGCTGTTTTATCACTTGCGTTATGGTAACCAATATACCAATGCAGTGCCGCATCACCTGCCTCCGTCTCATTTACACAAACGTAACACTAGTACGTAGCAGATGGTCTCGCTCCTCCGCATATTATGGACGCCACTTCTCACAGAATTGAATATGTAGTACCGAGCATCTTCTGAGTAATTTTTCATTACAATAGACCCTTTTCGCCGGGATAATTCACTTTCACCACACTCGGCAAATCGATCCGAAAGATTCCAACAATTTTTACGAATATACTCCAAGAAATTACATAGAAATATTACTATTACTGGAGCGAGAAAAATACCCGTTTTAACTATTGGACGTGTTGCCAGTCCTCCTGTTTTGAACATTACAGACAAAATTATAGACAAAAAACTAATTTTGAGGAAAGGTGTTCCACAAAAAACTCTATTTCGTCGTGTCCAACGTACAGATGGGACATTGCAGTATTCAGCAATTGTTTTTCTTTTAAAATTTTCCACAACTTTGCTGAAGTAAGCTATCTGGTATATTGAAAATTAGAAAAAATATTTTTTTGATCCAACTGTTGGGTGGATTGATCGAAAAACTGAAAACGCCAAAAGTAAGGCCTTGTTCTATGAAACAATTTTGCTGAAGACATTAAGTACATAAAATCAATTTTTCACAGTCAAATCTAGATGATCACGATTTTTCGAGTTTAGACCACTGTGCATTGTGGGATTTTCAAATAAATCTTTTCACCAATTGTTAATGTCTTGAAATATAACCCGTGAAATGTGTAGAAACTGTTTTGGAAGTTATTTCATGAAATGGTGGTTGAAAAACGTGCTTTACAATAAGTATTTCGTCGGTTTCATATCACTTCTCTGTACTTTACGACCTTCAAAAGGGCATTACTCAAAAATGTACCGTACGATGATTTTGAAATTTTGACCAGAGATCCTGGATGTCATAACGAATCGAATGGTGTACTCAGATTCTTTAGTGCATTTTTTTTATAATAACGGTCTGTGGGAGCACCGTGACTCTATAACTTTTTATTTAAATAAATTGAACCCGGTGTACGGTTTTTGAATGAATTTTCCTCGTTGGAGTTGAAAATTTACATATGCACTAACCAGCATCTCTCTACCATTACGTATAAAAAAGCTGTCATGGAAAAAAATATATAAATGAATTTTGCCAAACCCTTTTTTATGATATTATGAGAATACTATTTCTAATTTTTTGATTGTTTTCTAATTCTATTTTGAGAATAACATACCTTGGCGTTCTTCAAAAAACAAAAAAAAAAATATTTCCAAAATTGGCAATCTGCTTCATACAATTTGTACAAACTGTGTATTTTTATACCATTAGTTACGGTTGATGATGTTTTTTGTTCACACAAATTTATTTAACACGGTGAATGCTTGTTGATGATTTATTATTTTGGATACAATAAAAATTCAATCAAATCAAACCGATTTTTGCACGTCATCACTAAAGCTGATGCATTGACGATTGCCTGCCATATCCCACAAACATAATGTGTGTGAGATGTTAGTCACGATATTACGGGAATGTTTTTTGCTCCCATTCGCACGTCACTTTTTCAAATCTGTTCCCCAAGTGATTTGATGAAATTTGACTCGTGAGGTGAAATTCGTACTAACCCTGCAAAAGGAAAAGCGGAAATCAGCCTAATTCTAGTAGGTATCAAGATAAAAACTTGTAGACAAGTTAGAAAAGAAATGAAAAATACACTAAATTTAACTCAAAATGCTCCGATAAGCAAACTGACTGAAACCATTTTAAACAGTTAGTAGTAAAATATTACTTCAAGTTTAGTTCCACAATTTCTCAGGAAAACAGGAAAATCCTAAGCACTGAGCATCAAAAGGCCGAAAGCTACTATCTACTATTAAATATTTATCCCAATTTAACCTTAGAAAACTTCAAAACGTCTCTAGAAGGTAGAAAGAAAGCATACCAATGTTTATGCTGGCAAACATCCCAGAAAGAGTCGAAAAGCAAACAATCTTGAATAAAACTTCAAGTGAAAAACACATTAAGGATGAAAAAAAATATTCTTAAATAGCGTGAAAGATAAGAAAAATCGAAAATGGAAGGAATTATAATTTTTTTTTCGAACCGCTTGAAACCTTTTCTAAACAGAAAAAAAAGTTTAAATTTAGAACTCCTCCTAAAAATGGACATTGCTTTTTAAAGACAGTTGAATCCAAAAACGAAAATGATCTCAAATTTGGGTCAAATTAATAACGTGAGGAAAAGGCCAAAAAGAAAATGATTTAATGATTCAGCCTAATAGATGAAGAACGCATCTAAATAAAAGGAAAAGATCAAAGCAGAAATTGATTCAAAATTTAGCAAGAAGTGGTTTCATAGATGGATGAAACTAATGACAAAATTGATCCAAATTTAGCTCAATGTTCAGTTGAAATTACTTAAAAGAGTTAAAACAAAGTTTATAGAAATAAATTCTTATTAGCCTAAAAAACATAAAAGTACCTCTAATAACAAAAGGAAACAAAGGTTCTCAACATGCCCAATATATTTGAAGAATCTTTCCAAAAAAGCGAAGAGGCCACAAATAAAATGGTTCCAAATTTATTTCAAACATAGCTCACAACAACTCAAAAAATCAGAATATCTGTAGAATTTTTATTATAAGCCATGTCAGAATTCCATTTTTTGTAAGAAAAATATGCCCTCGTGAACATCACGCCATCTCCCCCTTTCTGTGAACAAGCGTGGACATTTGCGTATCCCCTACCCCCCTCAGTTGTTTACGATTCCTATTGCAACACTCAGTTAGAATATTGCAGTATCCCGAAAAATTTCACATCACCTTAAATGGCAGATTCATGTAACTGAATCTCGACAATTTCGACAATCCAGAGAGTTGTAGCCTTCAGCAAAGTTGTTCTGGATGTCAAGAGTCTCATATTAATAAACACTAGGGAATACTACTGGGTACTGGGGAATTATTCCATACCACTCAAAATTCGATGAAGCGAAGCTTTGGTCGTTCTTTACTTATGTGAAAAAATTTAAAACGAAAAGATCATAAACATTTTTTCGATTACAGTGGTTAACACAGGTGTGGTCCTAAGGCCCAAATTGAAAAAAAATTAAAGATTCTAGCTTTTTAATTATTCCTGGGAATTTTGCCGCCCCTGGCCACCAACATTTTTCCAGAGATTTAAATGAGTTTCCTCCTAAACGTAACGTTGAAGCGACAAACTTGATGACCCACTACTATACTGGCTAGAGGCACCACTTGGTCACGTTTCGTCTCTGAACATAACTTATCTCGTGAATCCAACCAGTTAAAAAGTTGTGGATTTCAGTAAAGTTGTTCAACCGCTACGTGGCGCTAATGTGCATGTGCTTTGAAGTATTTTGTGCTGACTTTATCTCGTGAATCCAACACTTGGGAAGTTGCGGTCTTCAGAAACAAGGTTGATACAGTTTACGCTCATCCTAAGTGACTCATAACTTATGTAGCCATGTGAATAGCGGTGTTACCTATCGCTCAGCAATATCCACGAAGACCACAACTTTCTAGGAAATAAGGGAATCGCCTGATGCGTTAGGGTAAAAATGTAAAGAATCACGTACACACTGACCTTCTGAAGAACTTTGCTGGAGACCGGAACCGGTAAGAAGAGCTAAAGTACAGAAAATTGTGTTCTCACTAGCGCCACGTAACGCAGGATTCTGTATTGAACCGTACCAATCAGACGCCGTTGACTTTCTGAACAACTTTGCTGAAGACCGTAGCTATCTAGGAGGTTGGGATCGTGAGAAAAATTAAGGTCAATATTCGAAGAATTGTGTGCGCACTAGTGCCGCATAGCGGTAGAGTTCCGTACTAAAACTTCTACCATCCAGAGGCCATTAACCTTCTCAACAAGTTTGCTTGAAACCACGACTTTCCGCGCTCGCCATTTTGTGTATTTCAGTTTGTCCTGCGGATGCTTCGATTTCTTTATTCGGTTTTACTACAACACACATTACCAGACTGAACCAAGCGCCAAAAACATTATTTCGAGTAATCGGTGTTAAAGTTCAACCTCCCCGTATGTTTTCTGCGAGCTACTACAGGGAATTGTTGTTATAAAATCACTAGCTGATACCCAGCCCGCGTTGCTGTGCCTCCTAGGTTATTGCGACAATCACGTGTCTTTTAAAAGTGCCCTAGTTTCTAAGAAATATTAACTTTACCATATTATATTAATCGGGCTTTATATATTCGCATAAAACTAGCTCTTCTGGTGTATGTTTCTTGCAAGTTCCTAGTTTTATTAAAGCACTACATTTGGGACTTCGGTTTTTATTTGTTTTGGGCAGGAATAAATTGAGCATAGTCATAATCTTGCTTGATTCAAGAAGAACGCCTGCAAAAGGATTAAAAAAAGACAAATTTAAATCAATTATTTCTATTAAAAATATTTTAATAAATGTTTTTGATTTACCAATATAAGGGGGATCTATCCACTTTGATAACTACCTCAACTCTATTTCGATAAGTTCTGTTACGTAGAGGAGGTTCAAGACGTCAAACACAAATTGACTGTTAATGTTGGGTGGAAAACTACAATTTCTGTATTTTGCTAAGATAAACTTTACAACGTCTAGTAATAAAATAGTTAGGGTTTATATTGCAGAATTAGTAAAATCATTAGTATCGATAAAAGTTCAATGCAACTTTATTTTGATACGGACTGATTTTCGTTTCCCAGCAAACTAATTTTCCTTCCGACAGTTTGCGCTAGTAGTTCGTATCATTTTCTGATTCTTAATTATTCATACCGGACGTCTTAAATTTTAACGGTTTTGCAAATGCAATTAACTACTTTCAGCAGCGCTGGAATTCAAGCGCTACTATCCTGTGGAAATGGATAGCTCACAAATGACAAACTACTTACTGCTATTCATTTGTGCCCTGCATTTGCTTCGGTCTGATTAACATTTAATACAACACCGTTCACTCGAGCAAATTAAACTAATTGGATCCTTTCCCACTTTTTCACAAACAACAACACAGGAAATGATTACAATAACTCATGGGGATCACAACAAATGAACCACGGTCATGCTGGTGCTGGTGCCGGAGGACATTCGCAGAGAAAGCCGTACGATGATTACTACCACCGGAATCAAGGAGTCTACCAGGGTCACGATGGAATTAAGGTAACAATCTCCCCTTATCGTTTTATTTTACCACTCATTCACTTATTTTTTTAATTTGTAGAATGTTGAACAAGGAATGCAAGGACTTGGCCTCGGGTCGATGCACCACGACAGAGATGCAAACCATCACCACGGCAATTCACTATCCAAATCTGATCAACATCACCAGCAGCAAAAGGAAGCTCCCAAAAAGATGACTTGGGCCTCGATTGCATCGCAACCGCCTAAACCGCAAGTGAACACCACTAGTACTACGGTGAAGAAGAAGGGCCCCGGAATGCCCCCACCACCGATGGTTCCTGGTAAACACAACATGGATATAGGCACATGGGATTCGCCATCTAAGAATGGTGCGGGAACAATGGTACCGACACCGACGCCCCCGGCGATTGTACCACCCCCGGTAATGGAACCGTCTCCATTGGCTGAGCAACCAGCTGTGAAGGGAACCAATAATGCGGCTGCTATGATGGGAGGAGGCCACGCAGGAGCTAGCGGAGGTCACCATCAGCATCACCAACAGCAAGTTCAGTACGGTCATCAGCAAAATATGGCGCCACCTGCGGGTGCGCATAATTCCCGTTGGCCTACACCCGGTCAAGCCCAAAATCCTCTACCCCAGCAGCCGACGCCACAACAGGCGAATCAAGCAGTTGGAGGCAGTGGAGGCATAATGTCGCAACAGCAACAGCATCCCCAGCGATCAGATCATCGTCAATATCAATCGGTTGGTGGGCCACATCAAAACAATAGTCGAAACTTCTCTGGACCGCCACCATCCATAAACCAGGGAGCAGGCGGTGGACAGGGATACCATCAGCCGCCTCCGTTCCATCATCAACCGCCTTCAATGCAACATCAGTCGCATACTCGACAGAATCAAAATCATCACGGACCTCCTCCATCGGTTCACCATCACCAACAGCAACAACCACAACAGCAGCCACACGCTGAACGAGGAAATTATCAGCAACCTCCTCCCCAGCATCAGCGTCATCCTCAGGACGATCGAAGGGGATTAGTGAACAATGGGCCCAATAATTACCACGATAGTTCAACGTCTCAACAACAACAACAGCAGCAGCAGCCGCCGTCTGCACTGCAGCAATCGCAACCAACGGCCCAACAAACGCAATCCCAGCAGCAGCCGCCGCAACAACAACAATCCCAACTCCAGCAACCACCCCCGGTTGCATCACCGCACTCTCCTACACCACCGAGCGGTGCAGTGGATGCTAGTGGTGCCGCAGCTGCTCCGGCCCCGATACCGAATCCACTGCAGAACAAAAACAACTATAATCCGCCCACACTTGATATGCTGGAAACTGCGCACCTAGCTAGGTGGGTGATTTCGATGCTAATTTTAGTAACGTTTACTAATACACAATATAATTGTCTATTTTTTTTCGAACTTCTGTAGATTCTTTGTAATCAAATCCTACTCGGAGGATGATATCCACCGCAGCATCAAGTACGAAATCTGGTGTTCCACCGAGCACGGCAATCAGCGGCTGGATCAGGCGTACCGCGAGCGTGAAGAGAAAGGTGGCATGGTGTATCTGTTCTTCTCGGTTAACGGTTCCGGACACTTCTGTGGAATTGCGCAAATGATGACGGCAGTTGATTACAATTCCAACTCGAGCGTCTGGTCACAGGACAAGTGGAAGGGTACCTTCAAGGTGCGCTGGATCTACGTGAAGGACGTCCCGAACGGACAGCTGCGACACGTCCGGCTGGAGAACAACGAGAACAAACCCATCACGAACTCTCGCGACACACAGGAGGTGCCGAATGCGAAGGGCCTGCAAGCGTTGAAGATTATTCACAGCTATAAACACACAATGTCGATATTCGACGATTTTATCCACTACGAGAAACGGCAGCTAGAGGAAGACACCAAGAAGCACGATGTGCCTCCACAGGGACCGCAACAGTATCGATCACAGCAGTACGGTGGCAGTTACGATAGTGGTCCTGGCAAGTATAACAATTTCAACAAGTATAACGATCGTGATGGCAACGGCGATGGGTACAATTCTCGCGGCGGATACGACAGTCGTGGCTATCAAGGAGGGTACAACAAAGGTTATGGTATGTTTTGTTTTATCGTTGAAAAAACCTACAATTTAGAAAACTTTCTCTGCAGGTGGTTACAATAACCGTGGGCCGTACAACCAAGAGGGTGGAAGAGGAGGCTATCAGAGTTACGATAGACGTAACAACAATAGCAATAACAGTGGAAATGGTAGCAATAGCGGCGACGATCGGGAGGGAAGTAATTATCCGGATCGTTCGCGGGACGAAGGCGGCAGCGGCTATCACCAGCGCAGCGGTGGTTATGGTCGCCCGAATCGGGACTACTATGGACGGGATGAAGGGAACCGTGGCCGTAGCGATTACCGTGATGGTGGCAACGATGGCTACAGATCGTCACGCTCGGGAGGCGGTGGCGGCTCGGATGCCGAAGGTGACAACAACGGGGGTTATCGAGGCGGTTCGAGAGACCACTACCGGGTGGGTAACTAGAGTGAAAGGAAAAGGGTTAGTGGTTTAAACTTTGCTTCCATGTGGTTGGGGTGCTGCAAGGCTGCTGAAAATTCATTAGAAATTGGTCGTGGCTATAAACATATTGCTTGACGCGCCAATGCGTATGAAATAGCGTGTGTACAAGGGAAAATCTTATTCCAAAGTGCACCTACAAAATGACTCTCGCGAGTGGGGTTGGAGATATTTTAATGAAATGTCAGGTTCAATCATAGTCAACAAAAAAAAACGCTCTTGGAGATTTTTAAAAACCAAAACTTCATAAGATAATTACCCTCCAATCCTGCACTTTTTTAACTTTTGACACGGTGTTTCGGTTTCTATTAAGACAAACATTGAATTACCTTATACATATTACCATTCTATTCTATGAAACACTGTCTTGATTCATGGTGAGGCGATTTTTGGTAACATACTCATGTTCAATGCAGTGACATAAATTTTTTGAATAAACTTATTAAAATTCTCAATGTTTGAAAAAGGATTTTTAACAAAATTCATTTCTTTTTCTAGTCTGAATGGGAGATTCATTTATATTGTGTTAAATGAAATAGAAGTATCGAGACCAAAGTGTTTGTAAAATTAAATTATGTGCACTTTCTCGGTTCTGACGCTGGACGAAATGTTTCTGACAGTGGTCATTTTCAAAGCTCACTGCAGATGCTGTTCAGATCTTCGGCTGAGATGAAGTGACGTTTAATTGGAATGAAAAAGTTTTTATATAAGTGGTTCAACTGATATTTTACAGCACTAAATATTTTTAAAGTGAGCAGAGACGCTATATTTCGGTGTCACTTTTTGGGTTAAGACAGAAAATTTACAAAACGGAAGTTAAGACGTTCACATTCCGTCGCCAAACTAACCAAAAAACTGGCAGCCTTTGCAAAAGCACTCGACTTGTTGATTCGAACATCATTATTCTTACGCTCTTTCCATCCGCCGACGAAAACTTTATTTCGCAGAAATAAGATTCTCGGTATCTCGTTCGCAGCCCCGTAATGACCTCGGCAGTCGCGGATCGCGAGCGGCCGCTCCTCCGAATGCCCGCCCAGCTGCCAGCGGCAATCCATCGGGCGCCGCAGCAGCAGTACCTTCCGTGGCGGGAACCTATCGCAACAGTAACAGCAGTGGCGGCGGCGGTGGTGCCGGTGTCAGCGAAGGCGACGGTCAGCAAAATTGAAGAGTTCCTGTGCGTGGCATAACAATGAATGTCTTTTTAATCGTTTGATCAAATTCTAGCACTAAATTTACCGCTACACACAGACACCGCGCCGAATGGGGTTATAACAAGACAGCAGAAATACAAATTATGCGTACAAGGTAGATCACCGAGAAAAAACAGAAAGATGACACTCGAAGTTTGATTGCGGGAGGGAAATCGATGGCAAGATTAATATATCCATTCATAAAATATTTAATAAACGTTAAGAAAGGAATGATCTTAAAAAAACACTAAAGTTGGGCCGCTATGGTCGAATCCAACGGAAAGAAAAAAAAAGATTATGACTTGTTAAAATATAATAGAACAGATCGTATATATCTAAGCAAAAAGTAATCAAACAAATTACTAAACTCGACGTTCTTACGATTTATTTTTATCACAGCTAAATATTATGAAAGTGTTAACAAACAATATTCCTAAAACGCTTTGATTTTTGCTACACCTTCCGAAGAGATAAATATTAGAAAGGAATCAATTGACAAAAGTGCTGCCGTTAGTTAAAAAATATGATCATGCAAGAAACTTAATACAAGAACTATGCACAGTTTTAAAATTTTTCGATCAAAAAAAATATACGAAGAGGAGATGATGTTTTTGGTAGGGTGGGAAACAGTAGAACCCTGTTCACCCCCTGCCGGCATGTGTGTGAGCTGCTGCAGTATGGATGATGGCGGGAGAATCGAGGACCGGATAAAAAAAGGAAACAAACTCGCTCGCTTGTCCCCTGCTGGACGGTGGTGACCGGTGACGAGCTGAAAGAGTCATCGCCTCCAGCGCGCGTGCGAGCCAACTAAAGTGAGTGTGTGCTTTCGAAGTGAATTTTTGATACTCTCAAAGACTGCTGCTACTGGACACCGAACAATTGAACAAAATAGAAGCAACAAGTGCTGCATCATATGTGTGTATATTTTCGAAGATATGAATATCAAAGAACCAAAAAATAGCCACTGTAACGTCGACTGAAAAAGTACTACCCTTTTTTTTAAGAAAGACACGAACAAATTGCCAAGTATTAAGTAGTTCAACCAAGTACAGTTTTAAAAGTCCAAGTATTGTTTCCTGTTGATTTTTGTATTTTAGTGTTGTTTAATTAGCAAAAGCGAGCAAAATGGGAAGTATTTTCCGCCACACATCGTTCAACGAGACTCATCATCATTGCTGATCTCGAGCCATGCAGCCGACCGTAATTTTAAAGACCATATCGAATGGTTTACTTTTCACCGAAACTTACAGCGAAAACCGTTTCCCTGTCCGTCGCGTAACCAAGTGTGTAACACAGAACATAATGGACCTTTTCAATCATTGTTAAAAAATGCATACACGAACACTTTTATAAGTGGAAACCTATTTGTGATACAACACATCGTCGTTGGTACTAATGTGCAAAAAAGTGTGAGAAATCCGTCGAAAGTGCGCGCAACCGAAATCGAACATTCAAAGTGCAACAACTGAAGAACATTACTCCCCACGGTGCAATAAAATGCCCCATCATCCGCGGATCTGCCGAAACTAACAGCCGAATCACAAGTCAATCTGCAAAGTAGAGTTTGATGGCTTAATGAAATGAGACGGTGTTTGTTGATTTTTTAATCTTTGCAGTATCGAAAGAACTAGAGAAAAATGTGCTGACTTTACTCAAGCTAGTTCACTAATAAGCGAAATACACATAAAAAAAACTTAAAACTAGATGGACATTTAGCGAAAAATCACTGTTTACATTCATCGGATCAAATGTGTTTTACGAATAGAAACTGCTAGGGAAAAAAGTTTAACAGCCAATAGAATAGAAATATCCTTTTATTTTTGTGAGCTACAAAAGATAAGCTTTACTTAGTATTGAAGGGAAAATAAAAGATGAATATAGAATAATGATCGAAATTATAAGTTCAAAACAAAACTAAGGGTCTGCTTTCAAGTGGATTACTTTTCTAAATGTTGATCATTAACCAGTAATGTGAACCCAAACAAAACTCTTACTTTAAATTTACTTTTTATCGCGAATTCACAGCCATCCGGAATATAACCCTTTGTTCATCGTCACACTAGCAAACCTTTCATTCAAATCGTAAATCTCTTTTTTACTACCGAATATAATTAAAAAAAAAGTAACATTTAACCTTATTTATGGATAACTCCAGCGCGATGACGGCAAACTATCGTGTGCTAGCAGTTAATCAATTGACACAAGCAAAATGGAAGTCTGTCTAACAGGGGAAGAAACATTGGGAATGATTTAAGCAAACTAAGTAACATTTAAGAAATGGAAACAAAAAAAAAAAGAAGATAAAAGCAAACGTATATTCAGCAACAAAACACAAGATACAAAAATTCTAATCGAATTGAAAAATGAATCATACTGAGAAAAAAGAAAAAAAAAACACCTAAACAATACAAATGATATAGGAGGATTTAGTGAATGAAATCAATTAATTTATAAAAGGTATAATTGCATAAGAAACTGATTAAACTACGAATTGAGAATTGAAGGAAAGATTAAAAATGAAAAACTTGATTATGATGATGATGATGATGATGATGGAGACTAGTGAAGGTAAAGCTATAAAATCTGAACGTGAAAATGATACAAGAACGAGGGCAATGGTCGGAGACAAAAATACACAACACAATTATTATTGTAACACTTCTGAAGCGATCCAGAAAGGCAAAGCAGAAAAACATAAGAGACAGAGAAGCCAATCACAAACAAATGATGAACATTGAGAAATGTACATAGAAGTAAGAGATACAAATTAAAATGCAAAATCCAATGAAAAAAAAGTAATAAAAGGCATATTGATAATAAGTTTTTTTAATCCTCTGTTGAATGCCGAAATCTGTATCATTTCTTGGTTCATAACAAAACTAATCGTTAGCCAGTAAACCATTCATGCTAGTAAAGAGCGGCAGTAGCAGTAAAGCTTGATAAATTTGCATTTACATTACTCGTCAAATGATGGATCAATCAGCTGCCAGTATAAAATACTTTTTTTGCCCTTATAACTTTAATATATCACAACTAGGTAAAATAAGGTCAGTGAACTCCAAGGATTTCGGATCAGAGATCAACGAACTGTATCAAGAAACTTCTGCCGCTCGAGTCCAGCTCAGCGGTATTTATTTGCTTTGCTTTCGCGCGTGTTGGTAAACACGCTGTACGTTTTACATAATCAAAATTCTGATCGGCCTTAGCCTCTGACTTGGTCTTTTTCTGTACACCACAATTCTTCCTCTTTTAGATTTTGAATACATTTACAATGCAAATAATTAAAAAAAAATATAATTGAAATAATTTTTGTATATAATTTTAATTGCGTTCTTTAACGCTCTAATTTGTAAAATTTGTTACATAATAATAACTCCATTTTCAAAATGTGTCCATTGACACAATATACAATTCTAATTTTTAGAATGTGTCCATTGACACTCTCATTTATAATACAATATTTTTTTTTGTAAAATATGCTAATAGATATAATTGTTTAATTATTTTAATTTTTATTTTTCAGATAGCGTCCATTGACACCGATATCTTTTTCTAACCAATTTATTTTTATTTTCAGATAGTGCCCGTTGACAGCTATATCTTTTCATTCACAATTAATTTTATTTTTATTTTTTTTCATTTGTGTCCTTTGACACACATCACCAAAATCATTCAGTTTAGCTTTTTAATTTTAATTTTTGTTTTTGTTTTACCTTCATGTTCTCTCTTCTGTACTTAATTCTTTCTGACCGTCTCGGAGCCGATGATCCTGCTGCGCTATTAGTACCATCATCCATCCGCAATCTCTTAAAGTCGTTCTCTAATACATCGTCAGAGAAACCAAAGAACTCGCAACCTGAAGTGGATCTTTCACGTTTGCAGGTCCTCCTGCACGGAACAGTCAAATTATGCCTTACACTAGTTGTTTTTGGGACCTTCAATTGCTCGCGATGCGCCTTTAGCACCACGTTTCCAATACTGATCTGAGTCATCTGAAGAATCGTCCAACATTGGCTTGAATCTGCTAAACAATTGTTCCAAGTTAGATTCAGCGCTAGTGCCTGGTTGCGGCTCATCGGCAAAACGAACAGTTGGTTTGCGTTGACTGTTGATGTATTTGAAGCATCTCTTCAAAATATGTCCTGGTTTTCCGCAAAAATAGCAAGAGACTACCGGTTTGTTGTAATTATATTTTTTTGATCTGCTCCTACTTCTATCTCTGTTATTACTCCTGCTTCTATTTCTCATGTGAAAACCTGACCTACTTCTACTTCTGCTTCTATTTCTACCATTTCGTTCGTTCTAATATTCATCTCGCCTACCCAATCTGTTTTTTACCGAAGCCACCTGTTCTGTTCTACCACTTATCATTCTTGCTCTCGATCCTGCCAACTCCCAATTCACTAACATGCGCTCCGCCGAAGCCAACGTCAGATTTCCTCGCTTAACATTTTCTGCTGTAAATCTTTGTTAAAAACTCCCATCAAAAGCTTGTCCCTAATCGCGGTGTCTTTAAACTCTCCAAACTCACAGAATTCCGCTTGAAGCTTGACAGCCAAAACGAAATTCTCTGCGGACTCATCTTCCCCTTGAACGCGGTTGTAAAATTTAAATCGTTGTATAAGATCTGATTCTTTTTTATCAAAACGTTCTTTTAATTTCTTAATTATCTCAGCGTATTGCAAGGTGGATAAGTCTCTCGCCGGATACAGCAGTTTGAGTTCCTCAAACACTGCTGGTCCGCTAAGCGTTATAAATAAAGCTTTCTGTGAGCTTTCCGGTACATTATTGTACTGAAATACGAACCCTAACCGCTCAACATAATTGGTGAATGAAGCACCAGGGACGTAGGGCTCAATCGAACCGACAATGTTCGAAGCCATTTCAACCAAATCTGCAGCACAGAGTCGATGTAATTTACCAAACCTTCTCACAATCTCCGTTTACGATCGATATAGTGTTGTATGCTGTAGAATCGGAGCAGGAGCGCAAAGCAGAATCGAAATAGACAAATCTCCCGTAGAACCTTTAGATTTAGCGCGCAGAACTCACACGCTCTCCAGTCGATCTCGCTTACACCGTTGCCGTAATGTTTTAGTACTGGCACTCAATGCACTTTGAGCAACACAGCCGACGGGTAATGAAATTAAAATAAAACTTCTCCCGCTGGAGGAACACAGCGAATCAAATGATTTTATTTTTTTAAATTGCACACACTTTCTTTTGTTTTTTAATACTTTTCAAATCACTTTCTTCTTAAAACCTTTGCTTTCTTTTCGTTAAATTTGCACTATATTTTTGCCTTTGCAATTAAAATCGAGACCTTCGCCTGCACACTATTTAAAAGACCTTTGCCTTAGCACTTTTTTTCCCTCAGAGTATCACACTTTTTTTATTCTTTTCACAAAAATTAGCACCGTTGTGCCCGAATTTTTTTAAATTTTCAACAACTGACCTTTTTGTCCCCTTTTTTCCTTCTATAAAATCACTTACGGCCGTTGCCGTGCCTCACAAATATCAAACAAATCCAAACTTTTGCGTGCCTTTGCACAACTAATCAGCAATTTCACTAGCTATTCAAATTTTTGCACACGCGTACCAAATTGACTTCGTCGCCAATTTTAATATATCACAACTAGGTAAAATAAGGTCAGTGAACTCCAAGGATTTCGGATCAGAGATCAACGAACTGTATCAAGAAACTTCTGCCGCTCGAGTCCAGCTCAGCGGTATTTATTTGCTTTGCTTTCGCGCGTGTTGGTAAACACGCTGTACGTTTTACATAATCAAAATTCTGATCGGCCTCAGCCTCTGACTTGGTCTTTTTCTGTACACCACAATAACATTTGCCTATATTTGGTCATGAAACATCCAGTGAGCTTTAATATTTCCAGATAATCCGAGCTTCTGTTGGTGTATTTAAATATGCAGGGGGTAGACAATATGATTGAGACAAATATGATTGAGACAGGCAAAATTTTGGCATTTTGCCATTAGCCGGAACTTTACAAAAAGTTAAAGGGTATGTGCTTGAGTGCACAAACGTAGGCTTGACGTGGGACTATTGTGAGTGTAAAGATTTAATTCTGCCATAGCCATAGTATATAACACACACCAAACGTACAAATACCAAACACAACAATCCATGACCTGTCATAAACCATAGCATACAAACTAATAGGAAAAATAATTAACTTGTTGCCTATAAAAGTATTCTGTCGTAAATAAATTTACCTCGGAAGAATGCATTTTTGCACACACATGGTATACACACATACACGTTTTACACACACGCTACTCACAAGCACACGATCCTCAAACACACCCACGCTGCTTACACGCACACATACACACACGTTACTCACACACACACACACATACACACGCTACTCACACACACACACATACATACACACGCTACTCACACACACACACACGCTACTCACACACACACACACACACACACGTTACTCACACTCACATACACACGCTACTCACACACACACATACACACGCTACTCACACACACACACACACACACACACACACACACACACATATACACACGCTACTCACACACATACACACGCTACTCACACACATACACACGCTACTCACACACACACACACATACACACGCTACTCACACACACGCTACTCAGACACACACACTTGGTATACGACACACTATACCTACACAAATTCCTATCGGCAGCATCCAAGCGGCTTCCAAGTCTTCCAATGGTCCCTTCCAACGGCTTCCAATGGTCCCCAGTGCCGATCACGTCCAGTCTCGGGCTGTATTCCAACAACGATATCTGAATTAGATTACCACTGGTGGGGTCCAACTCTGATCGAAGGGAAGCCGAACTGTTCGCTTTGACGGTCGACCAGGGAATGAACTTCTTTCAACACGGAATGTCCTTTTATAGCGTCTCTCAATGTGGGGAACTTGGGTGATTGGGGGAAGAACCAATCACGTGGAAGCATTTCCGCTTTCTATCTTCGTCGCTTACGTTGGGTGATGAATGCGATGCCAATTAGCTGGCATTGCTAGCCAATGACTGAATGCGTGAAATTATTTCGTCTATGTTTTTTAAGTCTGCGTTAGGGAAATATACCAATCGTATGAAACATGTATGTGGATATTCGACCTTCAAACTTTCCCGCAATTTTCACGGAGTAATTAGAAAATGGTAACTAAAATTATCATGTTATACAAATCTTGTATGTTTTAGCTTTCCAACGGTATATTACCGATTGAAATTGGAGCAGTTGTTTGAGCGCTATTAGCATCTTAAATCTTCCATTCCGCCAACCAAAAACGTTACATGTTCAATCCAGTTTTCCCAGAATGTACCTTAGTATAGTGAAGAAAGACGTAGTCCCACGTCAAAAAAATCAATTCGGACGAAACAGGTTTCATGTTACTGGAAAAGTACTCTTGTTTCACAAACTTTTTTCACGGTAAACCCTGTTAATATGAGCTGACTCGTTTAGTAGACAATAATCACTTGTAGATGATTATTTCAATCGACATATGCAACCGAAAGAGTAATAAGCAACGATGGAAATGAAACAAAAATGACTTAATTGTCACTGTACTACTCGTGATCTGTACGAAAAGAGGCACCAGCTAAATAACAGTTAAGGTGAAACGGGATTGTGGCCTTTTCCTATACAATTTTGAGGTTAGAGTTCTTTTTACTTCGGTATTTTGATCGTGAAAAATTCGGCTTCCACTAAATAAACAGCACTCAAATTGCTACTGTAGGCATGCAACTGTTGTGAAAACAATTAATCAAAGTTTCATGTACGTAGTCTTCATAAATCAAGAAAAAATTAGATTGCAAAATTCGAGTTGATCGCGACCACGTCCCGTTTCACCTTAATCTGTTGTGCCTTGCCTCTTCTGTTACTTTTTTCGTGCGAAAAAAATGAGCAATCATTTCAATCAAGTAAGCATGGACACCTGTCATACGATCTGTTGAAATCTTTTTGAGAAAAAAGTGTTTATGCTTGTGATGGTTATAATTTCGGTTGTTATCTGGCAGTTTAAATTAAAAACAGTTTTGTGAGTTTCGCTGATTTATGAAAGAAGAAAAAAACTTGACCAAACTATTAAGATATTGTGAATTTTGTGTTGAAAATGCGATGCCAAGTGAGGCGATGTGACAGGAACAAGAAAATCCACCCACACGTTTCCTTTAATCGGTTTTTGAACAATTCGGATTCGTTAGCTCAGTGGATAAAATTTTGCAACGTCGAGGAGACGGTTGGTTACTAACAGATGCAATGAGGGTTTATTTTACAGTGTCAGTAATCTAGAATATTTCATTGTTTATAGATACGTTTTGGTGAAAATCGATCAAGAAATCGTGATCAACGAAGACCCGTTAAAATTCTCAGGTTACGACTTTCTCAAAGTCATTACCACGTGGCTTGGATCATGGTCGTCTTCTACTATATAAAAATGGAATTCCGTAACGCTTGATCTTATTGATATTATTCCCTCAGTCTCTGAGGTGTACAGTAATCATCATCATTTTGAATCGTTCTAAATCAAAAATAATAAGCGGTGACATGTGTTTTTTTTACATTAAAATGTTTGTTGATGTTCTGAAAAGACATTTGAGGGAAAATAAATATCTGATTACAAAAACTTGAGATGTTATTCACAAAACTACGTAAAACATGCAAAATTATGACTTTTTATGCTGAATTTGCTTCTAAATCAAAATACAAAGCGATGATATGTGGTTATTTTTCCATTAAAATGTTTGCTAATGTTCAGGGAAGACATTTGAGGAAAAGTGAAAAGTATCTGATTACTAAAACTTGAGATATTATTCACTAAACTACGTAAAACATGCAAAATTATGACTTTTTATGCTGAATTTGCCTCTAAATCAAAATTCAAAGCGATGACATGTGGTTATTTTTTCATTAAAATGTTTGTTAACGTTCAGGAAAGACATTTGAGGAAAAGTAAAAAGTATCTGATAACTAAAACTTGAGATATTATTCACAAAATTACGTGAAACATGCAAAATCATGAGTTTTTAGCTGAATTTGCCTCTAAATCAAAATTCAATGCGATGACATTACTCTTTCATTAAAATGTTCGTTCGTTTTGAGGAAAAATAGAAGGTATCTTAATGCTAAAACCCATCAAAAATGAATATAAAATCGGAAAAATTATCAACCACGAATGCTTTACTATCTATTTCTGTGTTCTGATGTATACTTTCGATCGACAATTAGTTTTTTTGCTGCTGATGTGCGTAAATCGGTTAGGAAGAAAAATATCATTTGCATAGCAAAAGACACAATTATGGGTCGCTTTCGGCATTCAAGATCATTTAGTCTATAAAATCATCAAAAAAAGTTATCTAAAAA